>NW_020955350.1:1475646-1488679 GCF_003031625.1 Empidonax traillii
TATCTAAAATATCTGGTTTTAAATTAATACAATTAACATTCATTCTGACTTAATTCATCCAACTAGATCCACTACAGTTTGGCAGTGATTAAAATCACTAATACTTTTGCAGTGTATTTGGTGGCCTTTATGAAGCATGTTGCTGATTTCTCTTGAGCCCTTGGAGAACAGGTTTGTGCTTATCTGCTTTGCCTCATCCCTTTGGTAACAAGACCACCGAATTTTGGATGGGCTTTGAGACAAAGCTCAGCTAATAATTTATTTACCCAGATTTTCACAGAGAGGGATAAGCTAACCCTGCTCATGTTTCAACATCAGCAGATGAAAATCTGCCGTGTATTGAAAGCTGAAAGAGGTGTGTTAAACTTGGAGCAGAACTTACAAGCTTGGGAGTGAAGAAGCTAAATGATGCAATTGAAAATGGGCTCATGTGTAGTTGGCGTAGAACACAGTCATATCAAACTTGTCTTTGCTTGCAAAAGACTTATCCTAATGAAAAATCAGGATGAAATATATCAGTGATTTAATGTTATGGAGCCTGTTTTCCCCTGTCTGAGCTGTAATTGTTGGACTGATGGACAGAAAACAGGCTGTCCTTGGTGGAGACAGCTGGGGAAGAGGGGAAGCATAGTGCTCTCAAGGTAGTGAAATCCACTGTTGGTTTCCCACATCTGATTGCAGTAGCTTTATTTAGAAAATCGAGCATGCTTCACATTTAAAAACAAAAGAAACCAACAGAATTTTTGCTTGATGGAATAAGCTTGGCATAATAGTATCAAGCTAGTGGAATGGACTATTTTTCTGAATCTATTGCTGCCTGGTTAGTTACTTTGTCTTTTATGTGTTGTATTAATTTAGTTATGTTTGAATTCATATGTTATAGCCTGAGGTAGCCTGTCTTTTCTGGCTTGCTCTGCCTTAAATTTAAAAACTGTGTTGCTTTATCCTCAAAAATGTGAATAAAGGGTTGGATTTTAACTTGCATGGCTTCAAGAGCTGAATTAAGCTGTCATTATGAAACTTCATCCATGCAGTCATATCTGTACAGTGGAAAGATGAGCAGGAATAGAGGAAAGTATTGTAAATAAAACATTGTGGGCAGAGCCATTTGTTTTATAATTCCTCATTGCTCAGATGTTTTTAAAAAGATTTCTTTGCAATCCTAGGTATCCAAATAATATTAACACATCTCTCATATCCACAGTAGTGAGACTTACATTGCACAAAGCAATGCAATATATTGAATTTAAGATGCCTTCTAGACCCTCATCTCTGCTTTCAGCTTTCTAATTTGTCTTCATGGAGACCTCTTCCAGCACTTTCAACAGCTGGTTTTGCTGTACAAAAAACCAAACAAAATCTCCTTTATAATGAAATGTGTACTGCTTTTTCTGTCCTGAGCTATAGAATTGCAGAACAGTAGTAACTCATGGGTTAGAGATGGATTTAAATTTCCTTTTTATGCAGCTACTGTAATGTAATTATGGGAGTAGAAGTATTTGTTTCTGTATTTGGGATGCAGACAATAGCGAGTGTAGTATGAGGGAAGGATCACTCATTTTTAAGTTCCTGAGGAGTATGGAATCTAAGTTTTATAGGCTGACTGAGGTAGAATTTGAATGGAAAATGGAACAGCGATCTTCACCTCCCTCAGCTGGTTCTCTAAGGAACCACCTTATTACAAATACAAGCAAGACCAGAAAAGGCCAAAGTTATTAATATCTAAACTGATGTGCATAATCCAGTCAGACTCTGATAATGTACAGGATATAATACAAATTAGGAAAATAGATGAAGTGTAAAAATACTTCAGTTTTTATTTATGTATGTCAATAATTGATTTTTCAGCATTTATGGTATATGAAAACAAGCAGTTGAGTGGTTACTTTTGCAGAGTGCAAAATTCATTGTACAAGGCAAAGATGGTTTCGAATATAGATTTTTAAAATATAAATTATTTCTTTAACACCACCTACATCTAACCTCTGTTATGTGTGTTTTGTGGAATTCTTATATTTTTTCATTAAAATTCTGCTTCTGGCTCTTATGTCTGCTCTGTTTGGTTTTAATATCATAGTTATAGAGTAGAGTTCTCTTAAAAACAAACAAACAAAAAGTTTTATTATACTTTTGAAGTCCTGTACTTCTCTGAGTATGGTTTAACAGGTGACTTTTCTAACAAGGTTCAGCAAATGATCTCTTACAGAAGTATTAACTTTTATCAAGGCCTCCCACATGCTGCACTCACAAATCCGTGTTCATTGTGAGCATGAGACCCAAACTGGTCTGTCACTTGTTAGAAGATTATTTATTCAGCGAGTTTTGAGTTCTAAGTAAGGTGTGCATATCTGGTGACACACTTTGTCTCATTATGTGGTAGCAGCAGTAGCAAGTAATAAAGGCTTTCTAATGGCAACCACTGCAGTTAGACTTTTTATGTTTTATTGCAGGTTTTTTTATCTACCTTGAGACAAATTAACAGCCCTTTAAAATGTTCATGAAATCTACGAAAAGTGAACCAAAAAAAAAAAAGTTGGTAAAAGAAGTGAGAAGCTTTTATCTTGTCTTATGTTGCTGAGTGCTATATAGACACAATTAGACTATACTTTTTGTTGCAGTGTAGCTCATTAATTCTTTTGGTTGCTTTTGCTGTCTTAAAAAAATACTTTTTTTCAAAATGACACCGAACAACACTGAAGGGCTGATGAACTCAGTAATAAGAGGATGAACATTTATCTCAGCTTACTGGGCCCAGTTCAGGACTGAGTGGGGTGAAAACAGGTCATGTGGCTTCCCCAGGAGTGGAGCTCTGCTTTGATTGGAAAGTATTTGGGGAATGTGTGTTCAGTGTGCGATGAAAAGTCCAAGCACAAAAGAGTGTGGCTTTTGAATAATAAGGGCGTTACAGAATTCTTAGAAATATAAAAGTTTTGTCAGTTATTTAAAGAAAAAAATGTCCTGGTGCTGTTCTCTAATGAGAGACTAGAAAAAGTAATTTTCTGGAAGAATTCTCTTGGTTTTTAATCAGTGGCTTCTATTTCTTAATGTTTATTCTTATTGATTAAGCTTATAAAATGGGTTGGATGAGAAAGACAGTATTAGGCCAGACTGGATGAGACTTTGAGCAACCTGGTTCAGTGGGAGTGTCCCTTCGCATGGCAGGGGGTTTGGAACTAAATGGTTTTTAAGGTCCCTTCCAGCCCAAACCATTCTACCCCCCACTCCCCCATTTTGTTTCTTTCCTTTTTTTTTTTTTTTTTTTTTCCCAGTTTGTTGAGAAACATCAATGCCCGCAGAACTGGGGAAAGAGGTTTTACCAGTTTGTGTGGTCTTCCTGCTGTCTTCTTCCTGTGAGACTTCTGGTGGCCACACCATATGGGACTAAGAACACAGATTGGACTGACTGAAGTTAACAAACATATTACCTATTGAAATGAAGGCCCAGCTGGGCTGTTCCACTCCTCCAGATTTTGCTGTAAAATGGTGTGGCACGGTGGAAGGGTGTTTGAATTGTAGACCTCTGCATGTTTCCCAGTGGAGATGCTCACCCTGGATGGTGAAAGTGACACTTTCTGACAGACTGTTTTCTGACAGAAAGTTTGCTTTTCTTAGCTGATTTTTTTTGAGCAGTAGTTAACAGATTACCAATGTCCACATCAGCTCACCACAATGAAAGTCAATAGATACGGTGTGTGATTTATTTTTTTTTTCCTCCAATTTTTTTTCCTCTCCCCACTCTTTGACTGCAACAGTGACAAAGCACCACTTATTGCATTGGGTCTTCTTTAATAAGAGCAAAAAAGGGCACAGAATCTGAGTGTACAGTAAGTCTGAAGAAGTGGATTTAAAAATAATTGTTAAATGTTACTATCGCATAGCTGAAATAATTACACTTGAGGGCAATGTGCCTTTGTAATGTCTCATTCTGTGATTATTAGTAATGCACAATAATTAGTGTGCTTGCTTCTATCTTCATTTTCAATAGACTTTTTCTTTCGTGTGTGGCACAGTTAGAAGTACCCATGCTGTCTTGTTTCAGGTGTCTAAATTGGATGCTGAAACGTTTGATGTGTATGTATCTCTTCCTCTCTCAGCCTGTCATTCACAATTGTGACCTCTGGCTGAAGCCTGAAGTTTCAGAACCGTGCAGCGAATAAACCTCTTATCCTGAGCTGTGAAACAGGAGTTGTGGGTGACTCTGTACATTTCAAGCAGCTGAGACTGATGTTTTGTTTATCGCTCAGGGATTTCACTGCTGTGAATGAAGTGCTGGAGTAACCCTCCCTGTAGTGCAAAATATAGCTGCTTAGTTCAGAATCCACATTCTCATGAGCCAGAAAAATAAGAAACATCTCTCTCTGTTGGGGTCCTGTAAACCAGCTTATCACAAGAGGAGAAATGTCTGATTCAGAATCCAAATGTGTTCTTGCTATAGCGTATTTTTCACCATTGCTGTATCATCCATTATGTTATAAACAGTGTAATATGAAAGCCCATATTCTTGCAGTGAGGTTTTTACATTCAGCATAAAAGATCTGGCTCCTTCTGTTCATCCTGTTCACCTTGACTGTGTGTCTGGGAGTTCTGAAAAATATCTGTCCTGAGAGTAGCTGCATGAAAGTGGGAGATCCTGCCCAACTTAGTGCTGTGTCCAGGACAGTGAGGGGAAAGAAGGGAAGCTGAAAAGGACCATTATTTGTGTGCTTCTCCTTTGCCCCCCATCACCAAGTGGGATTATTTCCCTATTGCTGTTCTCCCCATAAGAAGTCAAAATAATTAGTTCAGAGGAATACTTAACTTATGGGTATAAGTAGAACAGGGGAAATTTACTCACAAAGACAGTATTGATTGACCTAAAGGGATCCTTTATGAAATTCACCTGTTGTACAGGTGCTCTATCCATGACTTCAGTCCATCAGGTGGTAACAGGAAGAGGAATTTCTGTTAGGCCTTTTAGAGTTGGACTTTTTCACAGTTGGACTATGACTTTCAGGAAAAAATGAAGGATGAGAACATTTTCAGTAGCTGCATGCACACAGCGCTTGCATGTGGAGGATGTCACAGTGTTGGCTCGTGGGAAGAGGTGCAGTCTGTGACCCCGAGGTGTGCACGGGGCTGCACAAATGCCCAGCAGTGCAGTGGCTTCTGCTGCAGGGAGTGACTGCAGTCCTTGTGTAGGGCTGGCCTGAGCAGATGGTTACAAAGAAGCAGCTGAGAGAGCATAAGGAGGGAAGCGTAGTCTGCTCTGGCTCCTGTCGTCCTGTGAAAGCTATCAATGTGAAATTTGTGTTCTTTCCCATTACAGTAGTGTGAAAAGGAGCAGCAATTGCAGTACGTATTAGCAAACATAAGCAGTAAAAAGCAGTGGTAGTACTCTAGAAATAAGTGGGATGTCAGTACTATAGACACATGTAGACACAGACACCTTATTTAAAAGAACTTCTCTTTAGGGAAAAGGGAATATAGATAAAAAGATGGAGCAGCTTTTAGAGGAAAAAGCAATTCCATACAACGTGTGGATGCATAATGTACTTACAGTGCCAGTTCTGCTGTTTGCCTCATTGTGAAGCTGCTCGACAAAGCCATCCAAACTATCTGCTTCCACTTTGAAGCTACTTTAATGGCTTCATAGAGATTGCTTCAAAAATAAATCAGTATTTTATCCCCAACACAGCTGCCTTATTGGGGAAGGAAAAGTATAGAATTGCCTGGTCAAGAAAATAATAGCATTGTGAGTAGAGGGATTACAAAATGTTCCATAGGACCAATTTAGCCTTTAAAATGGGAGAGCAGTTTGATGCTCCACTGCTGGCACTGCAGGTCTGCAAATGGTGCATCTCACCTGAGCTATAACAATAATTTCATTAATCTGCCACATGTGACAAAACTAATGGACATTTGCTGTAGTCATCATAGAGTCAGAGAATGGTTTGGGTTGTAAGGGACCTTGAAGATCATCTAGTTCCAAACCACATACCATGAGCAGGGACACTTTCCACAAGACCAGGTTGCTCAGAGCTCCATCCAACCTGGCCTTGAACGCTTCTGGGGATGGGACATTCACAGCGTCTCTTGGCCACCTGTGCCAATGCCTCACCACCCTCACAGTAAAGAATTTCTTCTTAATATCTAATCTAAACCTACTCTCTCTCAGTTTGTAAGCCATTCCCCCTTGTCCTATCACTACATGTCCTTGTAAAAAGTTCTTCTCCATCTTCCTTGTAGGCTTTCTTCAGGTGCTGGCAGGCTACAATTAAGTCACCCAGAGCCTTCTCTTTTCCAGGCTGAACAATCCTGATTCTCTCAGCCTTTCCTCATAGGAGAGGTGCTCCATCCCACTAATCATCAGCCCTCCTCTGGACTTGCTCCAACAGGTCCATATGCTTCCTGTGCTGGGGACCCTAGAGCTGGATGCAGTACCTGAGGTGGGGGTCTCACAAGAGTGGAATAGAGGAGCAGAATCACCTTTGCCTTTTTCTCTAGAAGTGGGAACTTTTTTCCTTTCCACTTTGAAAAATAATATGATTGTGGAGCGCTGGGAGTGAGAAGTGTCACAGTCATAAAAGGGGTGTGGGACTGTAGTAGCCTTGATAATGTCTGAAAGGAGTTTCTTGTGTTATCAGTGCTACGGAGGGAAAGGATTTAATTAGAAGTCTGGAAAAGGGTGGCCAAGGCAGAGTGGAGTCTGTCTGTCCCTGAGCTGCCATGGGTAGAGTTCAGTTTGCTGCTTACAAGTGGCTAGGTGTGTAAACTCCTCTTACATTTGGTGGAGGTCTAGTCAGTGTGCTCAGAGGAGCATAGAGAGGGATCAGACTCCATCTGAAGTGAGCACCGCTCAGCTGAACTTGTCTGTGCTTTGGGGACTGCTTTGACGCTTGAATTTTGGTATTTGGACCTGGAACTCGGTTCTTTCCTCTACCTTACTGGCTAACCAGCCTCTGTGTTTGATGTTGAAATGGTTATCCATGTCTGATGGAGGTGAGACCTTGCATTAGGAGACTGTATTTCAGAAGCTGCATTTACCTCAAAAATGATATTTGGAACAATTAGGATAGACTACTCCCATATTTGTGGCTACGGTCAAGATGATATTCTGGCAAGCAAATACTGTGTAATCTGAAAAAAAAAATCTGTCATTTGAATTAAAAGGAAATTATTGGGGTGTATGTGTTTCATTTTTCCCCCTTTAATTGGTCTTGGACTTTAGAAGCCTGTTGCTCTTCAGTAGAAGTGAAGTTCTTGCTCTCTGGCTAAGTTCACCCAAATACAGAAGAATGTTGATAATTAGGACCAGTTAAAACTCTTGTTTCTGTAGAAATCTGAGATTTGGAATAAATTTGCTGACAAAATTTTGTCTTTTGGATGTATGTGTGTATATACATGTGTATGTATGGAAAATTGATTGTCCAAGTCAGGCTGTCCAAGAATGACAAATGCAGCAGTACATTTGCTGCCTGTTCCCGTTCCCTTTTCCTGTTCCAGCTGTTTTCCATGGTGGGTAGTTGTACAAGCCTGCACTGATGTGTCATGCCTCTGATTTTGATTGGAAGCATTTGGTGGAGGGAGACTGAAGTGAACTGGGGTTTGGCACTGAGGGGCCTCTAGGCACTGCAGAAACACCAACAATAATGACCTCTGAAATCAAGGAGGCTTTTCAGTATTCTTTCATTTCATACTTTGCAAATACCAGTTCTTTTTAGCTGTTTCTGAATGTGGACTTCAGTCAGAAGTGGTTTGGTTTTTTTCTCTATTCTACAATCAGCTGTAGATTACTGTGTAGCTGATGTGCCACTGCAGGGAGCAGGGAAACAACTCCCAAATGTTAAAGCCCATGTTTTCTGTGATGCTCTGTATCATCCGCAGGGCACACAGAAGGTAAGATGAATGTGCTGTTTAATGAGAGACAATTCTTCCCTCTTCCTCTTCAGTTTTTTTGACCAACTCATTTGTAAGAAGCATGGGGTTTCCTTGGCTGTGATGCCATTAAGTGAAACTCTGTTGTAGTGATGCAGCCTGGGGATGGCTTTTAGTGCTTGTGTCCTACTTCTAGTACTTTTGTGCTTCTAGTTATGTTGATGAGGTGCCTTTATATTGTCATTAACTGCTCTGGGCATTTGCAGAGTTAGTTCAAAACTAAGAATGATGTTCAAGTGTGACAGACTCTTAAACTGAAAGTGTTGCAAGTTTGCAGGGACAGGACAGAGGGAGTGAGGAAGCAGTACAACAGCGTGGTTTTTTGGTTTTGGGAGGTGTTAATGTGCAGCTGAGGCCTTTGGCACTTAAGTAAAGGAAGCTTTCCTGTCTGACCATCCAGGACCCACTCTGTCAGTCACACTTGCCTGGCCTGAGCTGAGACTGAGGCCCTTTCACAGCTACACTCACCACACTCACACCATCAGGCAAGGTTTCCTTGCCGGCTCGACCCCAGGTTTCCCATAAGAGAATCTCAGAGGTCTGGATCTTTAAAATAACTTCATCATAGTGCACTAACAGACTAACAGCTTGAGCTGGTGCCTACAGGGAGGGATCCTGAACAAAGGACACAACTGCTGGCAATCACTAACATGGTCTGGGGCATCAGTCTTTCATCTCCCTAACCTCCTAGTTCCTCCCCCAGAGGTCGTAGTTATTTCTGGTAGGGGCTGTTGTCAGATGTACTTGGTGGAATGAATATTTCTAATTCTACCAGTGTCTAGGAATTAATATTGTGATGATGCATCAAGCTGCACTTGTAGGGTTAAATGTGTCCTTGACATGCATATCTGAAAATAGAAAACCTTCAGCATTGAACAAGGTAGGGTTACTGCATATCTTGAGGCCTTTTTTCAGTTCTTAACATAGAGAATCTCATAAGTGGGTATTATGTTCTGCCAATTTTCCTTTTTTCTCTAATGTCTGTAAGTGCATCCATCAAATACTGATGACTTTGCTGACCTAGACAACCTCTACTTTTTTTGCCTATTTTTCCTTGATTGAAACAAAAGTGCGACAATAGAGTATGCACCTAATGGTTTTAGAACTGCTGTTAATTCATCTTTCATTCAAGGATGATTGCTTTCAACCTTAGCAGTATGCTTTAGTTTGCAAAAGATATTGTGAATGTGTTTTCATTATTGAAGGGTAGATATGACTGAATGTCAGCACACCTATGCTGAAAATATAGTCTTTTGTCTAAATAAACCTTGTGTATAGGTCCGAAGATGTATTTTTAAATAATCAGTTTTTTTACTGAGTAAATAGAAAAACTTTTTTTGGAGATAAAGACTATCACAATTGTGTGTTCTCATTCAGATATGAGGCTGTCTCATACTTACTTATCTTTTAGTAAGTTGGAATTCTTCGGGTTTTTTTCATGTTTGTTTTAAAAACCAAATAGGTTAATTGTCAACATTTCAGCATTAGGTGGTAATATGTGAAGTTGATGAGGAAAACTGAGATTGTTATTCCATGTACTAAGCTTTCCTGAAACCTTTATTGTTGACTGCAGAAGAAGAATCTGAAGTGCTTGTTAAGGTTCATGCTTATTAAAGTGTCACCATGGTTTTTTTCTCTGTAGGGAAGGCTACTTTGTGGCTTGCAAACTGTAGTTAATTGTCCATACTAACAGATTATTTTGGAAAAGTTTTTTGCCTGAATAATTATCAACTTTGTTTTCCATAGCTGTCATTTCATGTTCCCTTACTCTCTCTTGAAATAATTGTTGAAATACTAAATTATTGGAAGGACTTAATTTTTAAAGAGTATTTTTGAAGGGGAGAAGAAAAAAAAAAAGAACAGTGCCAAATGAAATGCTCAGAATGAGGTCAGGGTTCAGCATGTTGAATTAAACTGTCAAATTCAGATGAAATTCAATTAGTTGTGTGTGTCCAATGTATGTACTGTGCCTTTTGCTGGGAGGAAAACAGTAGAAGATACCACCTTTTCTGTTTGGTTTCAGTTGGATTTTTGGGGTTTTTTTTGTCTTTTTTTTTTTCCCCTTTTGACCTTTTCTTTCCTGCCCTCGTTTCCAGGTTCCAAAAGACACAAAAATGCTGATATAAGCCAAGAAGAAGTATAATTGGGAAGGAAGTTGTCTTAGCTTTTGATTCCAAAAAGAATACTGTACGATGAGCAGGGCTGACATTTGGAGAGAAAAAAACAAGAGTTCATGCAATTATTGTGTTCTAAAATATTTTATGCAAAATGTCGTTCTAGAAACTCAAAATAAACTAAGCAGATGAAAGTGAACTTGAAAATTAAGGTAGCTTCTCTGTATGAGACAAAGTGATGACAAATAAAAATGGGTCATTGTTGATGAAATTCTTATTTAACTTTTTTCTTCATGTTTATAATCATCTTTCTCCCATATACCTGTGCCATGGTTAGGTTTTTTTTGTTCTGGATTTGTGGATTGTCATCTGTTGTTGTGTCGCCATCCTCCCTACTTTTTTTTTTTTCTTACAATCCTGGTTCTCTTCAGGATCTTACAAAGACTTCTATAAGACTGGAGAGGAGACAGGATGCAGTGGAATTGGAAGTGTGTCCTAGCTAAACGGAGCTGATGATGGAGCACTGCAGTTGATGATGTAGCACATTTCAGTCCCCAGCCCTTACCTGCTCTTATTTTGTTGATAGCTCAGCTCTGACTTGATCAATTTATCATCCACCTGAATTATTTCACTCTGGCTTTTATTAGCAATAGAGTACTCTATACTAGTTAGTCAAGAGTAACCGGTGAGAACTGTCCCCTTTGTCAATGTTTCCTTGTTAATTTGGCTTATTTTAATCACTTTGCCATGCTGGCAGTAGTTAAAGAGAGCATTGCTTTGCTGCTTTTGTGCTGGAAGGGCAGTCTAAACAGAGCTGGAGGGAGACTGAATCAGTTTAGGAGGAGGAACGGGGGATATCAGTCTAAGAGCAGTAACGTAAATAACCAAGCTTTACCGAATGCTTTGGTTTGTCCTAATGCATAAGAGATGAGAATTGGATGATCTTACAGTGAAATGTTACGAGCAGTTTTTGCTCAGAGAAATATAACAGCCCTCTGCATCTAGTGATACAATCATCTGAACAATATAGTGGGGAGCAGTGAAATTATCCATCTCTTAGCCTTCAATATACGATTGAGCTCAAAGTATCAAAAGAAAAAGCCAAGGAACGTGTAGGCTGCCTGCAGGGATAGTGGGTGAATGATGGAGATGGGACAAGGGAGCAGAGTATGTGCAGCAAAAGAGAATTTGACTGCAGAGGATGAAATATAGTGCAAAGGAAGAAGAATTTCTAGGATGAGTCTGAATATCCCACTGTATTTATAAATCTTAGAATTGAGGAGGAATTAAAACCAGGAAATTGCTGGTGCAGCATGCAAATACACCAGAAGAATAAAACTGACATAAGGAAGTAGGACTATGAAACAAGGCAGAACTTGAAACTTTCCTACCTATGTGAAAGTTCCTCTCATAATTTTATTAGTGGGTATTAATCTTCCACATGTATAAACAGATTGACTGAAACCTCTCCCTTAGCAAAGCTCCTATCAGTTGTTTTTCTTTTAATCCTGGTCTAAATAGATTGACAATGATTGTGTAAGAACAGTAAATTGAGTTTCAGTGACCTTTGGAATCGTCATGAAGTGTAAAAATGTAAGTGATGAGCTTTAGGTGTGTTACTGATGTTTTAATCAGTGAAACAACACAAAGCTTATGTGAATACATGAATATTTATTCTCTACTTTCCATTTTGAGACTAAGTATCACGTTTGTTTTTTCTGATTGTTAGTGAAAGCCTGTAAGACCAAATTTTGACCAATTTGTTAGAAAAGTTGTTTACTATTTTTATCCTCTTGAAGCATATATATATATATATATATATAAAATTTATCTCTTAACTGTGTTGCAACACAAATCTTACCTAGTAAGAAATTGTGATAGTGCTAGCACATACTTTCAAATGATGTGAGAGTAGTTCAGTGCATCTCTACTATATGTGATGCCTGGGTTCAGAAGTGATGTTATATAGCATTTGCAAAGGTTATTTCTGATAATACTAGCCAAGAGAATTTGTGGATATTGATAATATTTTTTTGTCTATCAGGAAACAGCCTTTTCTTATGTGCATCTGCTAATAATTTTGTGTAGTAAAATAATAAAAAGTTATAGTACTGTGTTCAAAGAAATAAAACAGCAGCAGAATAAAAGTGAGGAAGAAACCTCTACTTCCATGTAATCTCCTCCATGAGAACACAAAGATATTTCGTCATGTGAAGTAAGGCTTGAAGTAGGTTATTGTTTCTCATCTCGGGACAGTTCAAAAGTGTTTGACTTCAGTGGAAAATCCTTGTTGACTAAGGAGGTTTTAGAAATATCTGCATAAACAGCTGGTAGTAACATGTTAGTTTGTAATTGTAAGGTGGTGGTACAGCAGATTTGTACAAGAGGTGAGCAGCTCCATGTGGGAAGCTTCAGTCACAAAGTGGAGTGGGAGAGAAATGGGAAGGTGGAGGGCTGACTGCTGGAACTGTGCTACTGCATCTTGAAGCAGTTGGAGCTGTTTGGTGAGCCACGAGCAGGAGAGCAGCTTAAATGGCATAGCTGAGACAATGCAAGTGAGAAAGAGAATGTGAAAAGTATTAAACATCTCTAAGAGAAAGCTGAATTCCTTAAAAGCTAGATTATCTGGAAGGCCCATGCAGTACCTTGCAGAACTGTCTGGTGCTGTCAAAGTGCTGCCTGTCAGTAGATGGTGCTCTTTATATCAGATAATTACTCATGCTGCCTGTGTTCCTGTGTTTGGCCGTGTTTTCATGTAAAAGGTCTGGTAACATTCTTTAACAGTTCATTTCTCTGAATTCTGATGTCTGGGAGATTAGACAGCGGAGGCTTTTGAGGGGCTGCCAAAAAAAAAAAAAAAAAAAAAAAAAAAAAAAAAAAAAAAAAAAAAAAAAAAAAAAAAAAAAAAAAAAAAAAAAAAAAAAAAAAAAAAAAAAAAAAAAAAAAAAAAAAAAAAAAAAAAAAAAAAAAAAAAAAAAAAAAAAAAAAAAAAAAAAAAAAAAAAA
>NW_020955350.1:1488978-1493247 GCF_003031625.1 Empidonax traillii
GGAAAGAAAAAAGTGTTGAGTAGGTTCATTTGAAAACATCTTCCATCCTGGAATTTTTTCAACAACTTCTTTTTCTTGTGTACGTGTACTGTTTAGACTTTGTACAAATTCAGAAGCTTCCATCATAAAAACTTTGAACAGACATTGTGGATTGGAGAATATATAGCAGACTAATTCAATTTGGCAATTGACCCGTAAAGCACTGCAATAACGTGGTCTAAAATAAACCTGCAAAGCAGATTTGTCAAGTAATTTGTGATTTTTAAATTTTCTTTTGCATATTAACTTTGTAGTTTTACCTGCTGTTTCTGGATAGATAGGAATGAGCTTATTTCTAAATGTAATGCTTCTTAGAGAGACTTAAACGAATCAATGCAATTGTGAGTTTTACCTGGAGTCATTTATTCATCAGTAGTTGGATGGATATAAAAAGCTGCATAAAAATGATTTCCTTATTAATGTGATTGGAGTATTACTGGACCTTTCTGAATTTTTTATTATTCAGAAAATATGCCAGCTCTGAAGCAAAAGAAGTTAAATGTGTTAACTGTGTAAAAATATCACGTGCCAAAGGCTGCTGTTGAGCCAAAAGCCCTGACCTGGGCAGCAAAACAGCGTGGCAGACCTAACAGGGAATTTGAGATTCTAAAGTTATGTGTATTTTTATGTCGTGGTCTTATGGAACATCAGCTACTTAACTAAGAGTTAAATTTTGGCTTGTGAGATGAATTTGCCCCTGGAGTGAATCTTGAGAACTGCCTGCTGTTCTCTGCCTGACACTACTGGTCTTTGCAAACAGAAACTGAAGGATTAGCGGGAGTTTTTCATGTAATTTTAAACTGCAAGCAAATGGTCCAGGAAAGAGAAGGGAACTGAGTTCCTTTCAGAAATCTAATTAAAATATTTCTAGTTCTTATTCAGGGCCAGTTTGTCTTCCCAGCACATTGATTTAGTTATCCCTTCACAGATCTCTCTCCAGAATGGATATATATTGTATGCACTGAACACATTACAGCAGATGAATATTGTTCCTCACTATGCTTAATTTACCTTCTCTCAGCCCTTCTCTCACATTCATCTTATGACCCAAGTTCCTTATATTTAGGCCAGGTGGGTGTAATATTTTTGTTGAAAACCTGAATGCCACATTTCTGCATTCTAACATCTCTCAGGAAGATGTTGCTGGGACATTTTGGGCTGTATTTGAGCTGTATTTTTTTGATGATACTTGGAACTGAAGATGCAAATCTTCACCGGCATTCTTGCCCTCTTTAGCCTCCCTGTGGTGCCGGCTGGATGTTCCTGGGAAGGTCCCATTTTCCCATGAATGGCCTGATCTAGGAGGTAGATTTCCCACCGCTCATCTCTCTTGCCCCTACCCTTGAATCAAGTCCCATCTATGTGTGCTTTATAGCTCCAAATCTTCAGGTTTTTGAGCAGAGGCAGTGCTGCTGTCACATCCTTCTGTTTCCTTTTATAGGACAAGCTCCTGACCTTTCTTTTGCTTTCAAGTTTATTTGCTGCATTACAAGAAGAGATGCTTCCTGTGAGTGAGAAGAGATGTCTCCTGCTGGCCTGGGCTGGCCTTGATATGAATATGGAACTTGTGCTCTGTGGTTTTTTTTTCTGTATCTTCTTGTTGGCTAGCTTGGGCTGCTTCCTAGGCAGGAGGGGCTGACCTTTGTGGATCTCAGTTTGAGGCCTTTTTGCTTTCTCTAAGAAAGAGGATAAAAGGGCATTGTAGTGCTTAAGTTCTTTTTATGAATATAGGGCTTCATAAGGATGATAAGTGAATACAGGAATTCCTTTAGTAGGGGGAGAAGACTAGTTTCTCAAAATTAATTAAAAAGAAATTACATTGACGTAAAAAATGCCTTGCTTGTTTTGAAAAGTAATGGATCTGCTGTCTAGATATTTATTTGAGAAATACATTATGACTTTCTGTACACAGGCATTGCCGTGCTATTGCATCAATCTGGTGGTTGGGCTAATCTGCCCCTTTTGTCAACATTTGCCTTTTTCTCCTGCTTTTGCTGGAAGTGGAAGCAATGCCTTCTTGGGAAGCAGGAGGCTGACCTTTTCTTACTCATACTCACGTACATATCTGGCCTATGAAGTTGTTCTCAAAACATACTTGGCTCAAGAGAACATAGTTAAGAGTCAACTGGCAAAGATATCTAGAAAACTTTGATTGCTGTTGAGGTATAAAATGCTTTGGCTGCTGCACTTGCCTTCTGCATATGAATGAGCCTATCCATAAAGACTGAAAGTTGGCATGGAAAGGTTATACTACTTCTTACACTACAAGCCTCTTAATTGGCACATCTGCTGGAAACAAAGGTGCCAAAAATGTGATTCACTCGGAAGGAGTAAACCTTGTAAGAAAGCAACCTGTCATTATTTAATAGGGATTAAGATCCTCTCAGGATGTTAGGTGTTCTCCTTGTACAAATGTACTGTTGTTGATCTAATGGTGGAATTAACCTCACTACTTGCTAATGCGAAGTAACAGCTTCTTTTATAGCTCTTCTCATATAGAAGTGCTTCACGGTCTGTGTCTTCAAGATGAAAAAATGGACTGTACCTTTCACCTCTTGACATATGGCAGCTATTAAAAAATACACAGGGGGTACTCAAACCCAAGGTTGTGATGTGTTGAATATCTTCTCAGCAGAATACTGTAATTGAAAATGGAAGGATTGAGGTGTGGTCTGTGCTGGACAGATTTACTATGTCAGAGTAACTCCATCAGTAAATACCAAAAATAAAAAAAAAAACCAAACAAATCTGCCAGTATCATTAATGGCAAGAGAAAAGTACATGCCTCAGCAAAAGCCATATTATGCCATATGTGAGTATTTCTTTAAAAAGCATGTCACAGAAAAATCTCATAACCCCCACTGACACTCTTAGGTACATGTTTCTGAGGCTAGGCTTAGCCTGTATTTGAACAGTCTTTTTATTAGAATATCCTGAATGTTTAGAGACATTTGTGTTGCTACTAATGTTACCTTAAGTCTCTGGAAATGGTACCGCTCTCTGCAACCTGGGTTGCATTTTTCCAGTCTAGTTTGGCTATTGGATTTTGTTACTGCTACAGGCTGTATTTTAGGTAATAAATTCTTCTATATGACCTTTTTTACGTAAGTACGTGAGACATTCTAAGAACCCACATCAGTGTACCTACTGATATACCTGCTTTGTTTTTATTTTAATGGAATTCCTGATAAGCAGTCTTGATTTAATTCAACTGTAGATGTGGCTACCTAAGATGTAACTTGCAGAGGTGCCAGGATTGGTTTTTAAAAAAACAAAAAAAAAGTCGGAATGGAGACTCATTTGTAATTGTTGTACTACAGGTAGGTTTGGGGTTATTTTTTAAATTTTTATTTTAATCTAAACATGGAGAAAATATTTTTTACAAATACTGAACTCTCTCAAATTGGAATTTCAGTTGCTCTGACAGGATTTCTGAGTTCAGGACAAACTATTGGGAAATGGGGAGCTACATTTCATCACTGTCTTAGTTATTACATATTCCTGTTTGCTTTCCTGTATGTACCTGAATGGATTTGAACTTACAGCTTTCACCAGGATGGGGCACTCTCTTGTGGCTACTACCAGTCTGAACAGAGTATTCTGTGATGAAGACTTATGCCATAAATCTTCTTCGTAGTGGCTGTAGTACTTAGTCCTTGAGACAGGATAAAATATGAGCTAACCTGCAAGTTATGTGTACCATGTCGAAGGTGAATGTCTTGAATTTTTATTTTTGCTGAGATGGATGGTGAAGTGCAGTAAACATGTGCTAGTAGTAAAGTGTAGTTAATTACTTGTTGTAAGTTGCTATTAATCCAGCACTGTCAATTAAAATTCATTCTGTTTCTTCTTTGCCTGAGTAGTGGTATGAAGCAGGCTAGAGAAGTTCAAGGAGGAAGCTTTTCTTCTTCATAGCTGCACAAGGCACCTGCTGTGTGAATGGAAATTATTCTCCAGATCTGTGCAGGATACAGACTAAGTTTCTGTTTGGAAAACCAGGAGTATTTGTGTTTACTTGTGACAGTTGTAGTCTGTGATATAAGACAGTGAGCCAGACTTGGACAGGTTTGAATTGTCTCAGGTAGAGAAGGGGAATCAGAGCTACATCAATGAAGAAGTATCAAACAGCTGACATATCTTGTGAAGTAGGAACCCTCACCCCGACAGAGCAACTCTCCCTCTCTGCATTTTCTTGGCAAATATCCAAAAGCACATATTTAATTTTTGGAC
>NW_020955350.1:1494397-1495990 GCF_003031625.1 Empidonax traillii
GCGCATTGGATTTTTTAGGTGAGACACAGTGTGCGCGGAACTGAGCCCACCCTTTAATCCTGAGGTTCATCTGCCGGGGCCAAGCGAGCTTGGACGGTGGCAGCGAGGTCCTCAGGACGTAGATGGATTGCCTTACGGGCTAACGAGCTCCATCTGCCCGGGGAGTGGCCCCGACCGGGAATCGAACCCCGGTCTCTGCAGTGACAACCTCTTACTTTTCAGATGAATCTCATTATATTTCATAATTTGTTTCTCCTATCCCCCCACCTAAACCCTTGCAGCCTGTTTGTAGTACATCTCTTTGTGGCACTGGTACAGAAGGTACCGGATTGGGTCAATCCCAGAGTTGCTTGAAAGCCGGGTAAAACCTCCCTCTTCATTCATCAGTCTTTAAGCAAGTGGTGGTGCTGCACTGATTTGAGACCCTTGGGTGGAAGTTTCTGCCCATGCAGAACTGGCTTTAAACACCAGCAGAGCATTGTCTTGGCACAGTCAGCCATTCATAGCAGTGCACTGGAAGCAACAAAGAGCAGCCACTGACTGACTGGGGCCTTGGTGGTGTGAAAAGGTGGAGAGACTGTTGGTGAGAGATGGGAGGCTGTGGACTGCTCCTGCTACCATAGGGGGTGGCTCTTGTAGAACCAGCATTTGTTCCTCTCCTTTTCCTCCAGAAAATGGAAGGATAGGAGTAGAAAATCTACTTTACAATACCTTTTCCACTACTTTTGTACCTTCCATGACTTCCCTGCCAGTCTCCAGTCTTTCCCCTTTGTGGTCCTGTTCACCTTGTGCTTGGAGCCCTGAGCTGGTGTTGCTCAGGTATTATCTCCTTCTCTACCTCTGTTCTCTCCCCCACAATGCTGGAAGTCTGTCCCCATCTGTGCAGTGACTGAATTGAGGGGGTAGTGATATCTCTACGGGTCCAGTTTCTCTCCTGGGACTTCAAGGGTGTTTCAATTAACTCAGAGTCATTGAGGATGTGATTCTTCTGGATCCTCGGGTACCTTTTCTGAACTTCATTTGTGCTCCTGCAAGAGACAGCGAGCTGGCTGCACCGAGTTGCTTCTCTTAAAAACCCAATATATTCTTGGAATGTGGGTTTAGGTAAACCAGAAGGCATTACAGCTTCCATCCTTCTGTTGACCAGTGGTGGGAAATAATACCCTTTTGTGTGTACTTGTAACTGATCTTGTCTTTTGTGGGATCCTGTGTGTGGACCCTGATGTGAGGCAGCACAGTGTGCCAGCGGACCAAACCACATGTAAGATGGCACGTGTGGGAGAATGGAGGGAAGGACTGGGATGTGGACTCTGTGCTGCTTCCGGCACCAGCTCTGGTGGCAACGCTCTGTGTTCATAGATGTGAGTGCCCTGGGAGCTGCACAGCCTCCAAGTCTTGCTCATGCTCTCTGCTATGCTCTGCAGGTAACGGATTATGCCAGCAAGTTGCATTTTGCATCTTGCCATGTGGAACAAGTAAGTTTGGACTGCAAATGTGAGACATGAGCTTGCAACTCAGGGAATGCAGGGTGCTAGCTGAGCACACCAGCACGACTGGGGAGTTTTGTTAGGTCTCCCATGTCTCCATAGGTTT
>NW_020955350.1:1496257-1581357 GCF_003031625.1 Empidonax traillii
TGCTCTGCAGGTAACGGATTATGCCAGCAAGTTGCATTTTGCATCTTGCCATGTGGAACAAGTAAGTTTGGACTGCAAATGTGAGACATGAGCTTGCAACTCAGGGAATGCAGGGTGCTAGCTGAGCACACCAGCACGACTGGGGAGTTTTGTTAGGTCTCCCATGTCTCCATAGGTTTCATTTAAAGCGGACATCGAGTACTGATCAGTCATAGATGTATGACTTGCATGATAGCTGCTGTAGTGTCTCTCTTTTAGTTCTTTCTGGGTGGCATTAGGGTTTATGTCTTACTAAATCAAAGTTGGTGGAAAGTTGGCCTTTAAAAGTGTGCTTTAAACTAAATTGCAATGATTTTTTAAAATTATACTTTATTTGCCATGCTGAATTTTTGTTTTTCACAGTGACTTAAGTAATAAATTAGAATGGACTGTTTGAATTTCTGATGCAATTAAAATTTTAAACATTTAATCTCTTAACATAAAAGAATTATTTTATCAACATAAAATTCTACAATATTTTCCTTAGTTTGTTGGTTTTTTGTTTGTTTGTTTGTTTTTTTAATATACATGTTTCCTTTGGTTTGTCATTTTCATCTCTTCTTAGTATTACAATTCTCAACAACACAGATGAGAACCCAGTACAACAGAAGTTTCAGGTTTTCTGTGGTGTGTCTGCTTATTACTGTAATTTTCTTTTGTCTTTGCTACAAAGTTCTGTAAGTATAAACTATCTAACTACCTGAGAAAGTGTATTTTTAAACCAAAATGTGTCCTTTGTGGGTTTTTCAGTATTTTAAGATAACACATTCATGAGCCTGGTTCTTTTTTCTTTCCAGAACTCAAAGCCAAGCATTTATGTTAGCCATTGATTCTGAATTCTGTAGTGTCAGTTTAATGCTGGAGAAGTAATTTGGAATATATGAAAAATATTCTTATTTTCTCAGCTTTAGAAATATAACCCAAGCATGTTTTAAAAAAATCATGCTTTTGAAATTCTTACTGGGCATTGCTGTCCCAGCTGCTTCTTGGCATAAAACGATGAAGATGATGCTGTTAGTCTTGCTTCCAGAGTAGCCTGAAAAATTTGATAATAATTTAGATGGCTTTTGGAACTGTGTAGTTTAAGTTCCCTGCTTTATGTGTCTGTATTGGATAGACATAAAATTTTATTTTTCTAGTTTTTAAATACAGCATTCACCTTTTATACTTTGCTTGCAGAAGACATTATGTTTTGGTTTAATAAATATTTCCTTCTCAGCTTCACACTTGAAACATCCCATTTTATTCCTTCCAGTCTCTCTGGTCACAGACACATCAATGGGTTTTTGACACATTTTAATGTTTCCTTGTGGCAATAGATTTACCCTATGTAGGATGGAAGAAGTCCTGTCAGAGATGGACTGATGAAGGAAAACAGCTCAAATGTTATAGAAACAGAAGTTTTTAATGTTGTTTAAACAGATCTTAAAATGGCTTTTCTGTGTTTTTGCAAAGTCACTCTTTCTCCTTCCCGACACCCCCTGCAAAGAACCCTTATGCAGGAATGTCCTGGGAAGATATCCTTAGGTCTTCTCATTGGCTTTTGTTCGCCTCTTTCTATTGGCTGTTAACTCTTTACCTGATTGGATTTTTCTGTAGTACCTTGACCCTGTAATTGGTCCCTTTTCAATCCCCCTGAAAGCCATATAAGCCCCCATCCCCAATAAACTTCCTCTTTTGTCCGTCCCTCAGCCGTGGTTTGTGTGAGCTGCTTACGGGCTCATAGAGCCACGTGCTTAGAGGGGCAGTTGGGAGAGCATTACACCTCCAGAGAATGGTTTAACACCCAAGACCTGAAGGTGCCCCCTCCAAATCAGCCGTCGTATTTCCTGCCCCAGCTGACCTTGTATTATTCTCAGGGTGATGGCCACCCATCTTGCTCTCTCTGTCCCTGCTAGGTGGCAACAACCTTACTGCTTCTTTCCTTTGTTCTTCTCAAACTTCCCCCCTGCAGCTCTCAGCCCTGTTTTCCCTCGACGTGCCTGACTGATTTAACGTCGTGGTTCAACACTGAGCAGTTGTACCCACATCTACTCTGTACAAAGATTTGTGTCTGAAACACAGCTGGCAGGACCCACACTGTTGGTCTAATAAACGATGGTGCTTTTCCTTGCAGCCTTGCCGTGCTTGTGTCCTGTCCTGATTTTGGCTGGAATAGACTTAGTTTTCTTCTTAGTAGCTGGTACAGTGCTGTGATTTGGATTTAATATGAAAATAATGTTGGTCACAAACTGACGTTTTGGTTGTTGTGAAGCTGTGCTTACCCCAAGTTAAGGACTTTTCAGTGTCTCATGCCCTGTTCCTGAGGATCTGCACCAGAAGCTTGGAGGTCGCATAGCCAGGAGGGCTGAGCTGACTTGGCCAAAAGAATATTCCATATTGTAGGATGTCATGTGCAGTATGAGAACTGGGGTGGGTGTTGGCTGGAAGGGGCCGATTACTGCTCGGGATAGGATGGGCATTGGTGAGCAGGTGGTGAGCAATTGTGCAGGGCATCACTTGTTTTACTGGGGGTTTATTTCTCTCTCTTTCTCCCCTTCCTTTTAATTACAATTATTATTTTATTGATACAATTATCATAAGCATTATTATATTTTACTTTGCTTCACTTATTGAAATGTTCCTATCTCAACCCAGGAGTTTAACTTTTTTTCCTGATTCTCCCCCATCCCACTGGAGGAGGGAGCGAATGAGCAGCTGTGTGGTATTTACTTGCCAGCTGGGGTTAAACCATGACAGTCCTTTGACCAACACAGCTGTAACAAAATTGGTTCTGCTTTGTGTTTTTGTAGTTAAACTGGAAGCTCCAGAGCAGAGTCTCCCAAGATGTATGTGGGAGGGAGCAGGATCTGCTTTAATGCCTTCAGCAGTGCCTCTTTTATCAGTCTGTTTCATACAGAAACTGTGTAGGGTCTGACTTCGGATACATTTGAATGCAAATATTCATTGACTTTGCTTATATGTCAGGACCGGTATGCTGGCAAACTGGATGTTACAAATAGTATGAGGCAGCCTTCTTCTAGCAGACCTGCAGCCCTGTTCGACTGAGGCCCCTGATCTTCAAAATCCCTGGATTTTGTAATCTGAGCAGCCTTGTAAATACACAAAATGTTAGAGTTAGAGAAGCTCTTTTAAATAACTTGTCTCATGGTATATAAAGTAGTTTTAATAATGAAGTTGAATCCTTCGTCACTCAAAAATACAGAAGCCTTTCTTTCTTTCTGGAGTGAAATATGATAAAGAAATTCTGGTGAATTAATTGACCTTCAAAACTGGCAGGCTTGGTAAACTGCACCTGAAAGGCTGAAGAGAGAACTTGTAATTCATTGTTTAGCAATAGCAGGGTTTGGTTGCTAATGCTCTTCTCAACACTGAAATACACTCTTTGGTAATGCACACGCCATAGTTTCTATTTATTTATTTATTTATTTATTTATTTATTTGTGGGCTGATGCTTTTAAATACTGTCTTCTCTGCACCATGGAACAAGGAGAGCGCAAAATTTTGTCATGGAAGTAAATACAATAGTTTTTTCTTCTTCTTGGGAGTCACTTTTATACTTTGAGATACACATAGCAAAAACTGGGGTTGGCAATTTAGAAGAGTTTGTCACAAAATCCGGAAGAAACAGGGTTTCCTTCAAATATACAAGAAAAGATGAGAATATTGAAGACTTATTCTCATTAGATCTGAATCTTGCACATGAGTTGGCATAGTGTTTGGCGGGATTAAAAATATTAAAGGGTTGCCAGCAAAGGTGTTCTTATGATGTGGTTATGCCAGGAAAAAGGAAGGGAAGGCCAGTCCAAAGATAATTGTTGATGTATTATTTTGTTTTAATCAGTTTGGGCCAGTTGTTTGATGGAGCTGATAAACAGAAATAAAGTAAAACATAGTGTGTTTTCCACCTGTCTAGATAATTTACATGTAGTTAATGGCAGAAGACTCATTTAATAGGTATGTTCATGGTAAAGGTAATTTTCCTTGGTTTACTGGGATTTTGTTTTTGAATGGGATCTAACTTTAGAGCAGGGAAGAAACTAAGAAATTAATGTTGTGAGAAGGAAGCATATTTTTAAGAGCTTTTCATTTAGAGGATCTGGTTGGAAAATAATTTTGGGTATGATGTTCCAAAAATGAAAGTTACTATAATATACTTTCTGGAACCATTGCTTTTAAACCCATGTATTCCTCTAGCTCATTAAGTCCTTATGAATTAGAAAATTAAACATAATATTTGATGGTGTCAGTGTAAATATGTATTCTTTGGACTGCATTTATAAGCTTAAGTGCAACATGTTTCTGTCATAATTCTGAACACTGGACAGTAAGAAGTCAGCATGTATGTTTGCAGTGCAGAGATCTGTATACTGCACAGCTTAAAAGCTACATTTGAAACCATCTTTCAGTTCCATGGGCACAGAGGGATGTGTTAAATTTGTACTGTAATTGTTGATAAACTTGTTCTTCAGCTATTTAATATGATGGTGCTTATCGCTTTTAAGAGGACAATAGTTGCTGAACTGAAAAGAGCAGCCTCTCAGTTAAAACAAACATTGGCACTGCTTGTGTACTTTCAGCTTGGAATAAATAGCTTGTAAATCTACAGCTAATTATACATATTTATATACAGATATTTGTCATTTAGTATTTTTATGATGTACAAGAAAAGCCCATTAACAATTTATTTTTCAAGGCCTGACAGACTAGAGAAAAGTCTTCAGAAATTCCAGTGCTCAAGAAATACCTTTAAGCAGTAACTCATATAAAGATAGACATTGAAGTCTTGACCCTGTTGTTCAGGGATTTCTCTGGAATCAGAGAGACTGTTAGTGTTATACAGCTATTTTTACTTGTTTATTTCATTGATGTATTTGTGAAGGACATGCATTTATGTATGCATGCAATAAAAATCAGCTGATACCATAAGATTGGGCTCTTCATTGAAATTCAGTTTCTTTTCTGGCCCAAATGGCAGTAACAAGCAGGCCAGAAAGTTCAAAGAGGGGCCTTTGATCTTCCAAGTTGCATGAGGTGCTTGGAGGAGTTACAGGGCACTTGCTCTCCCTACAGAGGTTGCCCCTTGTCCAGACCTCTGGGGGTTCCTGTATGTGTAGAAGACTGATGAGCTTCTCAGAAAGGGCAGAAGTAGAGCAAGGGCTGTCCTGGTTATAGTACACTCTCAACACCTCTGGAAGTTTCTTTCTCTGTGGATGCCAGGTCTGTCAAGCTCCTGCCTGCTGTATGTTTGTGGGTGGCAGCACGAGATGAGAATGATTATTTGGGGTGGTTTTTTGCATTATTGTGATGTTTCTAAGTGTGGATGATGCTTATTAGTGTTTCTGATGAGTGTATTTTTCCTTAAATCAAAAAAAACTGAGCATTGTGTTATATATTCAACTGTAATTTTCCTGCTATTTATCTAACTTCTACATAGGCAATAAAAAAGAGATAGGGACAACTGGACATGAGAAATTCAAGGCACGTTTGCCTGCTGGATTTTTAGATCTGCCATGTTCCCTGGCCCTAACTTACTATCTTTGCATGACATACTTTATGGACTTAATAGAACATGCAAAGCACTGGCTTAAAACTGCTTTGGTCCTTAGGGCTTCCAGTAATGAAAAATTTTAAAGCAACTTTGAAAAGATCTGTCTGACAGAGTACATCTGTGTAAATGCTGGGATAAACCCTGGCTGCCAATATTGAAGGAATCTGCCATGAGCCCTAATGGAGAAGGTGGGTTGGGATGACATTCCTCTTCACCTCAGATTTGTGCAGAAAAACTTCTCTTGAACCTTCTACACCACCAGAGAGCTGGAGGACAGTACTCTGCATGCATAGCATGGAAACAGAGACACTTTGATTTTATTTCCCGGACTCAGTTCCTTGGCAAAATAATGAAGTAAATGAATACACTGGTGTTCATACTCACTTAACACCAGCAATGTCCAGTGTTAAACATTTATTGTTGGTAATAACCACCCATCTGTTTAAGATTTTCTTAGTTTCCGAGGCAGGCTGTGTTGCAAAAAAAAAAAAAAAAAAAAATTTAAAATATTTTCTTTTTTTGCAGTTCAGATTGCTTAGAACTCAGCATTCTTGTATGGTTAAAAAAGTGTATGTGCAGAGGTGAATTGTTTGATTAAATGAAATGTGACTTTGTACATATAATAATGCAGACAACTTAATTTAGGAATGTTTATGTATAAACTTCATCTATTATAAAACTGAATTTGCTGGAAAGTATTGAACAGAGTTATTTTAAAAAATATTATTTATTATAAAGGAGCAACTGTTTTAAGCGGGAGTCCTATTTATTTCATATAAAGGTGATTGTAGGAGGGTTAAAGGTAAAAAGGAAGCAGAAAAACTATAGCTGCTTATAAACGTGGCTCAAACAATGTCAGCTGAAATGCTCAGTATGAACCAATATCCCCAGCTCTCCCTCTGTGCCCTTTTCCCAGCCAGAATCAGTCTTTAGGCTTGTTTTCACTAAAGGCCTTTGTTGCAAGATCTTTCCTAATTGTAGCTAAGGCCTGAGGATATTTGTGATTTTCCATGGTTATATCCAAGCTGGGACACAAATGGACATCCCTCTTGTGAGTTTGAACATGGATGTTTGAATGTCATATAAGGACGTCACAGATAAATATTTCTGAAACTTGTGTGTGGACTAAACATAATTTCTGTTCTTCATTCCGTATTTCTAGTCCGGGACTGTGAAGCTGACCAAGCCTGTGGCATTATGGACCCAGCAGGATGTCTGCAAATGGCTGAAGAAACATTGCCCTAATCAGTATCAAATCTACAGTGAGTCATTCAAACAGCACGACATAACTGGTAAAGTATGCGCTATCAGAAATATTTTACTTACTTAAAATGTGGCCAATTGTTTTACTTTGCTGTTAATTGATAGCGACTGTGCACTGAGGGCTTTTGGTTGACTGGATGACTAGAGAGTTGCAAGGTTTAGAGTAGGGGGAATATTCCAGCTTTCTTAGGATTTGGTAAGTGATTTCCCCATCTCTCTAAAACATAAATTTGACATTATTCAGGGTCAATATAACAAGGAAAGAAGTCAGTCTGTGTGTAGGTAAAGGCCCCACCCTGTTCATTCCAAATAAATAAAAACCCCTGGAACCCAAACATTAAGAAACATCCTATGAGGAAAAACATAATTTATGTAAATTTTCATTTTCATTGAAGTGTTTCATCTTGATTCATACTCTTTTTTGTGTCCTCCCCCCGCCTTTAAAAAAGAAATAAAATTTAACCTTAGAGTCCTTAACACATAAGATGGGAAGCAAGCCCAACTGAGTCCATCCCTAGGCCTTAAGTAGGATCAGTACAGCAAGTTCATTTCTGGCAGATATTTGTCTAAATTTGCTCTGGAAACTTTGCAGTGGAGGAGATTTTTATATCTCTCTATTCCAGTACTTTATGATTTTAAAGTTGGTATTTCCTAATATCAATCTAAACTATTATTTCCAGTAAACCAAACTGATTCCTGTGCCAAATGTGGCTCAAGTACAACCAACCATTCCTTCTCACAGCCTTTTCTTCAATGAATAGGATGCTTCCCAGTTGCACATACTTTCCTTGTCTAGTCTAAAAAGTATTTGTTTGTTCCCAAGTACATGCAGGACCTCCAAACCTTCAAAACATGGTGTCTTTTCTTAAAAGAATATATTAAAAGCATAATTGTAATTTATTTTTCTATCTTTTTTAGAAGTTGATATTGATGTTGTTGATCTGCTTGACTTGTCAACTCCTACTCAGTTTGCTGTAGTTGTCTTTTAGCTGACCACTTTGAGCAGACATCAGTTTAGCAAATATAACTTAATTAAATAAGACATTAAATAAGACTTTTACTCATATACCTGACAGTAATTAATCTGTAAACAGTTTAATGTGGAACACTTATTTGTTCTCTGAAGTGGTGGTATACAAAACTGGGAATTGGAGTTCAGACATTTATGATAAGCAGAGATTTGAGTTTCACATACAAATTTCAGTCTCAACACTAATGCCTTGTTAACTAATGTGTGTTTCACTCAGTGTCTGTTTGTATACGTGAACTTGTGGTGTTTCAAATTTTACCTTGATTCCTGTCACTATTTCCTTTCTGATAACATATGAATGATTGCAAACATGGCAAACTAAACTGCCAGTATTTTGTTTGCTATGTATCCATGAATACCTGTACACACTTACATGTGAGAGCTGGTTCTTATTGGTTTGGTAAATGTTGAGGTTTGGTACATAACCATTGTGCCCATTTCCTCTCAGTCACCATCTGCTGAATGCAGTCTGTAGGAATGTAGTCTGTGTCTCCACCCATGTGTACAGAGCTGACTACATCCGGAGCACTACCAGAAGAAACTGAAGCTATTTTAAAATATTTTCTAATACTGTTTTGGTATCATGTTGCTGGTTTCTAGAATTAAGGGAGTTGTTTTCATTTCAACATAAACATAGATGGAAACCTTGTAGTTTCCTTGCAGATGTGCAAAACTTTGAACTTCATAGACTTTTGTGAAAAAGAGGAATTGAGATCAATCTTTCTTTCTTTAGACAAAAGAGGAAAAAGGAAAATATCTGTGTGAGTCTTAGAAACTAAATCTGCAGGAAAGAAAATAACTTCAGTTCAGCAACTACTGAAGAAGAAACATGATCAATATTTGTATAGATTTTATAAAAGTATATTGTGGTAGTATGAATGAAATCATTAACTCAGGAGGATATTTCCAGTGCTGTTGGTCCCCATGACTCTGATTATTTGAAATCTAATAAAGGGATAGAACAGTGGATTTGTAGCTCGGAAAGGAGCTCGGAAACTAATATAAAGATGAAGCCAAGGTAGTGTAGTTTCCCAGCTATGGCTACGGAAAACTAATGTGATTGTTGAAAATTTCTCAAGAATTAATATGACTTTACAGGCTTTTTTGATATGGAAAAATAGGATGGAAAAGAACTTGAAGAAAGTGGCATGAAAAGGATATTTAACCTTTATTTGAAGATAAAATCTAAGGCATGGTCATAAGCCAGGAAAATAATCTTGGGCAAAGGTATCTAACAATTGTTAACCATAGGTGTTGAAAAATGCAGTGTTTGGTTGAAACTATTAGTTGCTGATTACAATTTATAGAGTTGGGGACAAAATACAACCCTAAATTACCTTTTCTTTGCAGAGATTTTATACCTTTTATTTCTGACAAAGAGCAGCGTCAGATATATAAGAAAAAAGTGCTTCATCTGGAAACTTACCTAGTAAGAAAAAAACTTCATATTAACAGTGATCTTGAGGATGTCTTGGGACAGAGTGTACTCTCATCAGATTTACAGATGACAGGAAATTGGAGGTAACGGTCTAGAGACTCAAGAGTAGGGGCCATCCACAGGGGTTTAGGCATAGGAACCAGACACAGGCTGGAGGAATGTGTCAACAGGAACCTTATGAAATTCAACCAGGACGATTGCAAAGTTCTGCAGCTGGGAAGGCCGAGCCTCTTGCACCCCACTCAGCCTGGGGCTGACTAGTAGGAAAGGGGCTTTGGTGATGTTGTCTTGATAGTCAGGAAGATGAAATGAAACAGCTTTGTGCCTTGGTAGCAAAGAATGCTGACAGAATCACAGCACTATTAAAAGGAATGTGGTAACCTAATCAAGGACAGTCATTATTCCCTTTTACTCTGCACTTTTTAGACTACAGTCCTTGGATTTCCAATGCAAGTTAAGGTGAGGACCAACAAGATGCTCAGGGCTGGAGCTCTTGCCCTTTGACCATTGGAAGAGCTGGGCTTGTTCAGTCCAGGGAAGAGGCAGCTTGCCAGGGTGGAATAGGGGGACTGGCAGCAGCCCCCAGTGTGTAGAAGAAGGTTGTCAAAAACATGGAACCTGACCCTTCACAGTGATGTGTGAGAGACACCAAATTTGAGCTGAAACAAACGGCCAAGGTGAACATCAGGAGAAACTTTTTCCCCGTGAGAATAGTCGAGCATTGGAACAGGTTGCTCAGTTTCTGTCCTGGGAAGGTTTCAAGCCCTAGCTAGATAAAACCTTGAGAAACCTGATCTGATCTCATAGCTGACGTTCTTTTAAGCAGGAGGTTGGGCCAGAAATCTACCAGGGTCCCTTCCCATCTAAATTCTTCCATGGTCTTATGATTTGCTGAGCACTTACTGAGTACCTCAGAACCAGTGAAATGCAGTTTGCAGCCAGTTAGGCATAATTAAATATGGAAAAATCTAATAAGAAATTGGCAGATTTTTTTATACATAACATGCTTGGATTCAGGGAGTAGAACACTTGTTTGACTTATTCAGCAACAGATCAGAAGTATTCTTCATGGTATTGGACCCAGAGAAAGAACCAAAAGAGTTTGAAGGAGTAATACTGAGTGAGATCTAAGGTCATCTGATAGGAATTAGCAGTGATGGGGAAAGTTAGACAATGAAAAGGGAGGAACGAAGATGACAGTGGCCTGTACAACCAAGAAGGCAATGTCATGGTAGGGTCATGTCACTGGAAGCTCTGCGGCTGGTGTTGGGAGTTTACACCAGTAAGAGGAAAAGTAAAAAGTTGCACTGATTTGCCAGTTTTTCACACTCATTTTATACTGATGTATTCCAGGGGATAAACCTGAAAGAAAGAGCTTGCTTTGTGTGCATTTATGGCTTTGAATTTGCCAGGCAGCAGTATTTTTAAATGACTGGGGAGTTCTAGAGAGATGAGTTGTTCTTTGATGGTCTTATTCTGTACCATGGAAACAAATGAAGATTTTTGCAATGTCTCACAATTAACATAAAAAAGACTGGGCATAGAATGACTAAGGAATAACCATTTGGGGGCAGATGGTCCATTGACAGAATAATAAAGATGATGTCTAAGGAACAGCTTATGGATGTGTATTGGAAGGGAGGAAAGGGAAGGGAAGGAAGGAAAGGAAGGGAGGGAAGGGAAGGGAAGGGAAGGAAAGGAAGGAAAGGAAGGGAGAAAAGGAGGGAGGAAGGAAGGAAGGAAACCCTGCTTCACCTTTTATTTCAACACCATGTTCCCCAGTGTGCTACTGCATGTCTTCAGAGGTTTTAATGCTATGATCATTAAGCAAACCTCATTCTGTCAAAGTAATACCCAAGAGGTACCTTGGTCCAATTGAAAGAAGGAGATACTTGAAAAGACTTGAAAGGACTCAAGCCTTTTTAAATTAAAGTTTTAAGGAGGAAAGGAACAGGGCTCAAGAAAACCTCATTTCAGTTTTAGAAGGGACCAGAACTTCTGAATAACCATTAAATACCAAACAGCACCTCAGAAAGGGAAATATGAACTGCTACTGAAAACCTGCTGCAAATAGTCTTAAAATCTGGCTAATTCTATAACCTCTAAAGATGCTGGCAGTAAATCAGCTTTATTGACATATTTTTATGAAATGTGTGTAATATCATGCTTTTAAAATCTGAATTAATTTTTTTCACATCATTAATATCTTTGTTATCATATTAGATAAAATGCTGAAGTTATTTATCATGTTGGTGAAGGGATGGCCTTGTGGTTTAAGATACTACACTGGAATTTGGAGACATCTTGGCTCTTGTTTTGGGTTACTCTGGCATTCTTTGGAAGCACACTGAATCCTCAGGGTAGGAGTTACTCCATACAGAGAAAGTTTGGGGTTTTTTTTAATCAAAGTGTTGCTAGGTATCTTTCCAGTTTTTAGAACATATAGAAATTAATTCCACCCTTTGTTTCATGGAACTCAGATGAGTTTTGTGGTGCAACCAGTGCAATGACTTGGGGATGAAAGGTGTGCAGTGGAGCACAGGAGGCCTAGGTTTCATTCCTAGCTCTGGGACAGGAAGGGTGACCAAAACCAGGTGGGTTTATTCACTGCATTGCGAGCTCTTGATTGTGTTAAACCTTTGCCATATGTTTTGCTATCTGTACAACAGAGATAAAGATACCAGTGTTGTAAAATATGTTGTGATATGTATATAAAAGGTGTTTCCTGAGTCAGCTGAGTCTTCTTTCATTTGGGCTATTTCATTTGGAACAAGTTCTGCTCACTTCCTGATCCTTCCCTTGGCAAGTGATTCCACTATTGTTATCTTTTTTCCTTCCATTATTAATGAGTATCACATTGACCCAAAATGTCTCTTGTGACAGTGCTATAACACCCTTAACGTGAGGACTGAAGCAAAATGTGGACGTGAGGACTGAAGCAAAATGTGGTGTTCTGTAAAGTGTTTTGTTACCTGACACCTGTCCCACAAGAGTCTTCTCACAAATCCTACTGTAGTTACAGTAGAAGACTACACAAACTGGCACCTTTTCTTAGATTATTTTATTGAACATTGTTTTATTGTCCCTTATAAACCTACCCTCTAGGCTGTTATTGGTAGAGCAGTCTTTATGGTCAGGTATAGGACTGGTACCAAGCAAAGATGGTCCTGGGTCAGGTCAGGGTGTTGTAGGAAATACTTAAGCCTCCTTTAAAGCATTGTTAATGTTTTCCTTACCACCCTTTTCTTTCCTTGGTCCCAAACCTGTAGCAAGTTTTGAACATTCTTCAGCACTGTCATATATCTCAGAAAGCATCTTCATTGTGTCCAAATGGAGGTAATTTCCAATGAAATATTCCTTATTTTCCCTGTTTTGCATGTGACAATGCTCTTCAGCACAATTGATGTCTTCTGCCAAGCAGTGTTCATCTGATAGTGGATAATACAAGCAACTTCCATCTCCAGCCATCTCTGTGAAGCCCTTCCCTTCTCTGTGGTGCAAGACTTAAGCCGGAGTTACCCTCAGTCCTTATTTATGCCGCTTTGCCATGCTCTTTCTGTGAGGTCTTAATAGCATTGTTGGTTGGTGGGCTGTCAGATCAATCCTGACTACGCCCATCTGCAGTTAAAAAAATAAAATCACTGCTTCACCCTGGAGAGAGCTTTTATTCTGCTGCCTGGATAAGGTCAGACCTATTTGCAGCATTCTTTGTGAAACTGTGATGTTCATGTTGGAAAATGTAAAGGACTAAAGAGTTCTCCTTTTTTCATACTTGGCTGCTCTCAAATTTTTAACATGAGGAACACATCACAGAGTGATGGGTATTGGGATAAGTCTCCTGTTTGCATAATATGTCGCAACTGTTCTTTTTGCATGGAAAATAGTATCAGAAATATATTAATGTAACCCTGTGTTTATATAGTGGAGAATTGAAAGAAGTTGGAAAAGTGGAAATCTTCTTTTCATTATTCAGCCTCCTACTGATACAGAAAATTTTGTATGAAAGTAGCCTTCTCTCATGTCTCAGCAAGGGTTTCTGGGTTTTGCTTTTCGATCAGATTATAGCTCATGTAATATATAGCGAAATTCCACAGCAGGAGACAAGACTAAAATGGCTCAGGGGAGATCTGGTTTGACCAGGAAGGCCCATCTGCTGTCGAGAAGGCGACAATGAGGCACTCGAACACTCTGTTGGAGTTGTAACTTCAGTATAACATAGTTGATTATTTTCTGATCCATTGTCTTTTCTATGAAAACTAATCTGTGGAGTTTATCAATTAGTAATGAAATGCAGCTATTTTCTTCTCTGTGCTCAAAGCAGTGAGGAGTGTTTGATACTATTATTTGTTACATAAAATCCTGTGTGGAAGAAGTGATGATATCATCTGTTCTGTCTGATAGGAAAGGGAAATTGAGAAAGGGCGATTGAGGCATTTTTGGCCTTGCTTGCCAATGACATACTAAATTCTATATCTGCTAAATTCAGAATGAAGCTTCCACTCTCCTGCTTCATTATCAGCTTTGAGATCTGCTGTGCAAGTAGCTGATAAATGTTTTACACCATTTTCTATCTTGCTGGATATTTCTTGGGTCTGGTAGCTTTTCCTTGGGAGACTCTCTCCACTTTTAACTACCTGGGAAAATCTCTTATGGTCTCAGTGAAAAATTGCTCTACAGCATGCTCAGAAGTGAATTGCACTCTAGCTGCCTCTTTTTCTTTCCTCTGTCACTATGTAAGAATTCAGTAAGAGCCATGGTAGCCGGGTTTGCTATAGCTGTTACTCCTGCCTGATGTAGAACAAGAATCCAAATCATCTTTGAACTGAAAAATATAATTCCTGTCCTTTAGCTTCAGATTTGAAATTTGCTGTCAACTTAGCTTAGATGAGTTCTTCTGTACTCTTACAGTATGAGTATGTAGGGGACGGAAGAAAAAGATATATTGCACTTCATTTGAAGCAGCATTTACTTGCTCCTTGGTACTTATTTCTCATGTGCTGCCAGTTGTTGGGGAAATAATGTTTCATAATTATACATGCAATGATAATTGGATTATTCCTTCCCTCTAACACAAGTTTTTTTTTCAATTTCAATTTAATCTTGTTCTATTTATTTTAGTAATTTTTCTCTAACTAGAGATCGTATCATGTTTTACCATTCTACTTGAAAAGATCATTGTTGTACAGTCTTTGTAAACCTGATCCACTCTATTCTCTACAGAACTCTGATTTACATCAATATCATGTAAAAGGCACTGCCAGAACCTCTCACCATGGCAGCCAGTTTCAAAATCAGTTTCTGTTTCTTAGTGAGAAGGGATCTAAAAATGTGAATTAGGATAAAATAGGGCAAACTGTATGAAATGTCTTAGCAAAGCCTATTTCAGGAATTCTTCAATCCATATTGTAAAGCTTGGTGATATTTCCTCATTTACTGATAAGGCTCTACAGCGTATGTGAAGAAGAACCAAACACTGATTGTGATCCACTGACAGAGCCAAAAACCTTACGAGCTACTGATTTAATCTTTGGGTGCTTACCCATCTATCTTAGGTGATCCAGGCATCCAGCTTAAGTGGGATTTCTAAAACCAAGGGTAAGAGAGTAAACTGCTGACGTAATCAGTGGAGAGGCAAGGGATGCCTTAAAACAGATGAACTTAATGGACTTAATATAGCCAAGAGAGGATGTTATGAAAACACCCCTTTTATGTTCATCCTGTTTTCTTTGTCCACTTTTTGTTTTGTGACCCTTCGCATGATCTTGACAAAGCATGCTTTTTATCAACTATTTTTTCTTTAGCTGCTTTATAGGGAGTTTGATTACTTTATTGTAAGTTCTAACATTTTACCCAATATTAAAGCTCTACCCTCTCTTTTTATTTCTTAGGATGTTCTTTTTCTATGCATTTTTGGATCCATCACGGTTAGTGGTTACATTATTACTTTACCATGTTCCTTGATCGATTGATTGATTGCCTAGGCTATGAGGTCCCTTTATCCAGAAGCTAGGCAAGGTGAAGCACTTTGTTGTTACTTTGAAGATCTTAAAGAAATAGCCTGAAGCCACAGAATGCAGCATTGTTAACCCTGATGGCCCTTCTTTATTTCTTTTTTTTTTTTACTTCCTCATTTGATTAATACTGATGAACTATTCAAAGGATGAGGTCCATAGTTTAGAACTGGCCACTGAATTTTTAGGGCTTCTCATGAACTATGTTGTTTCCAAGTGTTGTGCCCTGACCGAAGCCTCATTAGGTTGCATTCTGGGTTGCTGTTTTAAAACTTCTGCTGTATCTCTGGAGTCTGGAACTTACTTTTCCAGCTTGGTTAAACTGATGGTTAGTACTGCTGAGCTCTCGTTTCCCAACAAGTCAGGCTTTCCTACAGCATTTCACAAGTTCTGTATCCCACTCTGGTGGGAACCAGGACAAAAATTTTTGGGTCTCCTTTTGGGTTACCTGTGCTATTATTGATGGGGAAGGAGAATTTGTCACCTTTGCTCTGCAGCTATGAAGTCAATTTTATGGCTCAGTTGTAGGTAAGGAAAACTTATATGAGGAAAACTGGAGTGATTAAGTGGAGGGGTTGTTAGAAGACCTTACAGTTCTTCACTTTGAAAAAGTGAATTAATTTGCTGCTTAGTGGGTGTGTGTTTGTGATATCAGTGAGCAGCTAGAGCTGATTCTTTTTATTTCGGCTTATTACTTGCCAGCATGTGCTATTCATGATACGGGGATTTAGTCTTAGTGTAATCTTATAATTATTTGGCAGTGTTCCTCAGTCTAAAAACACAGCTAACCTCACGGTGAAACACAGAAGGAAGCCCTCCTGAAATGTGAACATGAATGAAGCCATAGGCGAGAGTTTGACTTCTGTTTTGGATATCAGGAAGAATTTTTTCTCTGAAAGGGTGGTCAGGCATTGGATTGAGCTTCCCAGGGAGGTAGTGGAGTCACCATCCCTGGAAACGTTCAGTAAACAACTGGATACGTCTCTTAGTGCAATGGCTTAGATGACATGGTGGTGTTTGGTCAAAGATTGGACTTCACGATCTTGGAGGTCTTTTTCAGCCTTAATGATTCTGTGATTCTAAATGTGTGTTTAATCTCTCTCATCTGGTCAATCTGCAGTAAGTTGTGTTCTTCTCTCGCTCTTGAGTCTGGCTATTGCCTGATCCCCTGTGACTCTTCCCAAGCCAGACACCCTCCATCAGCTATCCTGTGATTCCAGCTTCTTTACGGTTTCTGTTTTTAAACAGATATGTAGACAACAATTCTGCTCTTGCACCGAGTCTCTGTCAAATGGATTAACCCCATCTGTCGCAGCCCTGTGTTCTCAGCTGTGTTCTCATTCCACTCCCCAGACCCTCTGCCAGGACTCAAAGCATGACCTGCAGATGAGCTCGGCCCCTCCAGCTGACCCCTCCCGAACTCCCCTGCTGCGGCTGGGCAAACAGCCGCCTGTAGCCTGCAGGACTTTGCTACGGCACCTCAGCGCTTCAGTGGCTCCGGGCTGGTGTTTGGAAAGGCCCGTGGATGCCCTTGGGAAAGCTGCGGGTTTCCCCTCTTCCCTTGCAGAGCCCGCAGAGCCCGCGGGTGCAGTACCGGGCGCTGCCTCGAGGGGGCGCCGGCGCACCGGCTACCGCCCGGCGGCCCCGGGATGTGCCCGGCGCTGCCGGGATTCGATCCCGGCGGGATCCCGGCGGTTGTGCCATCCCCTGCCATCGGCGACCACAGCGCTCCGGAGCGCGCAGACCTGCGGTCCTCACCCCCAGCTTCCCCGCTCTGCTCTAATGAGCCTGTCAGCGCCTCGTTTGTCATGTCCCTCTTTGAAAATGATTCTGTTTGTGGAAATACCAGCCCAGCCAGCTGAGCCTTTTGCAGAGAGCAAAGAGGCTGGGGGAGAAAGGATTTCTCCCTTCTGTACTTCTCCCATATTACAATAAAAATAAAATCCAAAATCCAAAGCTGCCTTTTTTTTTTTTTTTTTTTTTACTGCTCAAGTGCTAAAGCAGCTGACCTCCGCTGCTCAGGGTTTGCCAGGGGAATAGCCTTCACTAAAAAAGAAGTGCCTGCCTGTGCTCCAGTGGAAATCGTTTGATTTGATATAGTTAATTGAACAGGTTGAAAGCCAGACAGGGTCCAGTGCACTGCACTTGGCATAGAGCTTTGTCCTTGTTGTTGTAGAATGCACAGCAGAGGGAAATACCTGGTTCTTTCAGCAAAGATATGAGGACCCAGCTCCAGTATTTTCCTGTGAATTTAGTGGAAAGGGCTCTAGGAAAAAAAAAAAAAAAAAAGGGCTGGATTCTGTTCAAGCCCTTACTGCATTCAGGAATTGACTTTCATCCCTTTACACAGCAAGGATCTGTGCACCCTGTGAAGTGTTTATCTGAATCCTCAGATCCTAGTGCTGATCAACACTGAACTGATGCAGGAGAAGGCTCCCTGTCCTTCTGTGTGCATCCAGACAAATGCTTGCTGCTCAAACAGGAATCAACTGTGAAAAACCTGTATCTTTTAAATTATTTTATTATCTGTGCATGTGGAAACCCTAGACTTAGAAATGTGAGCCTAGAGACACAAAAACTTAGGATCTTAATAAGCAATTTTGGTCTGAAACATGGGCATGGGGTTTAACTTTTTTAACAAGGTGCACAAAAGACATGACTCCATAAGGAAAAGCATGAAAAAATACAGTCTTTCCTCCCCTGAGATTTCATTAAGGTATTGTATCTGAGCCCCAAAGTGTTTACTAGAGGCAAACTCTTGTTATGCAGCAATCAACAGTAAGTGGTTGGCCTCGGGTAAAACTTGGAGAACTCCTGTTCTTATGCCTTATTATTAACTACAGCTACTATCGAACACAATCCTATATGTGAATGCTTATATTTGTTGGCTGTGTTTCTGCTGAAAATCAGGTGCTCTGTTCTTCAGTGGCTGCGGTCTGCTGTGTATTCTAGTCTTTCTTTAGTCTTTATTTTAGTCTTTTAGCCTTGCAGAAAAGGATGAAAGAAAACCTAACCCAAACAAAGCCAAATAAAAAAACCAACAAAGGAATCCAGAAGTAGTGTCAAAACATGAGCTGTCCCACAGAAGTTTTCAGAACCTCCAGAGCCTGCAGCCCGTCAGGCTGCACAGACCTCACCCTGCTCCCCAGTACTTCTGCTTGAAGCATGAGGAATTCCTGTCCATTGGGTTGGTAAGAGAAGCCTCCAAGTTCCACACACAAAAGTGTTGCTTCTTGAAAACTGACTAAAAATCCCAAATCTTCCCCATAGGGAATTCGAGGTTTTGTTCTGTTTTGTGAAATGCTGAACAAGGATACCCTTGAGGAAATCTGTATCTTTTGTCAGTGTGCCGTGTGTTTGAAACACAGTCAGTGTAATCCCAGTCCTGTCAGCTGTACTGACACGGCACCTCTGTTGCATGGGCCCTGGTGACACTGTGCTGCGATCAGAGGGAAGTGTTGGATCCCTCAAACAACTTTATGTGCATACAACCAAGCCACTTTCTCTGCAGGTTCTGCTGGGTGCAGTGAATTGCAGAATTGAGATGATTTACCTATTTGCATGTCAAATATCACCAGATCCTGATGTTATTTTGGTTGAAAGGGTCCTTTTGAAACCATCTAGTCCAACCTCCCTGCTCAAGCAGGGTCAGCTGGAACAGATTGTCCAGGACCATGTCCAATTTGGTTTTGAATGTTGGCACACTTGTTCTATTTAGTCAGGGTTTTCCTAGACTATAATTTTGAATGTACACTTTTTAATGTTTATTTTGCATAGGTTATGTAGATTTTATCTTGCAGTACGTGTCTTTGATCTAAATATAACAGCTCAGAACCTGAAGATAGATTAATAAGGTTATTCAAAAAACAGTGCCAAATGTGGAATAATCCCAAATGGCCTATAAGGAAATGTTTGTTACATGTTTTAATATTTTGTTGCTGTTTATAAACAGTATAAACACTGTCTGGAGAAATGCCAGGAATGTGACAATCTGTTATGAGCGTATCAACCCTACGAAGTACTGCAATCCAATCCGCTGTCAAGCACTGGTTGAATTGCCATGCAAAATTGCTTGTGTCCATTGGTTTATGGATGCTAAATGCATATAGATAAAGCTTGTCATATACTGGCTTATCAAAAGCAAACAAAAGACAGCTTGATTTTGATGAATGTCACCTGTAACCATTATCCTAGGCTAATCTACTGCTGAATTTGCCATTCACAGATGTGTGCAGTCCTTTTTTATGCCACATTAAGCTGTATTCAGGCCCATATCATACTGACTCATTCCAAGTCTATCTCATGGAGATAGCTTCTTTCTGTTAATAAATGATTGTTTGGGATTTTTTTTGTTAGTCTCAACACAAGGAGCTACAGACCTGTTAGCCTCTTGCCAATTCTGCCAAAAGAATGGAACAGTTAATTTGGGTTTCTGTCAACAAAGAATTGCATTGTATAGGTAATACCAGTTATCTTGATGCTCAACCTGTCAGACTAACCTGGTATTTGTTTCTTTTTTTCTTTTTTTTTTTTTTTCTCCATTGGCAAGGGTTTGAATTGAGTATTTAGCAGCTACCTTGTGGAATACAGTAGCTTTTTTTGCAAGGCAAGCATACAGCTTAGGATCACATGACATCTTAATTAAACATGTGCCTTTTAATTCCTTATGCTGTGTGCTGGAATCATGCTAGTTCATTGACAGATGCCCATACACAGTAGGGAGGCACTAATGAAAAGGGCCTTTATTGGTGTCCCCTGGTTTAGCTGGTTGTGCAGCATCTTTCAGCCTTCCTGTGTTGGTTGCCCAAGTGTAGCAGTTGATGTGGTAACACACAATCAGCAGGATGGGTTAATGGTACAGGTGTGATAAAAATAATCTAGCTAAATTATTCTGAGAAAATTTGTTTAATTGCAGCCAAATGTAGTGCAGTATATAAGAAACCCCTTCATCCTGCAGGTATGGCCTCTTCTCCCTTGGAAAGCAGGCTGTCAAGGAAGAAAAGGAGTTGGGAGTTCTTGTAGGTAGCCACATTATGTGTACTCTAAATGAAAAGCTAATGGGAGTAATGTAATCTCTTGTTATTAAAGTTGTATTGAATAGCAGGGATTGTTGTAACGTACACAGGTCAGGCTGCTTAAGTCTACAAGGATACCGTGTCCAGTTGTGATGTTTTAATTCTAAGAATAGTGTAGAAGTAGATGGAAGGCAGAGCACAGCCTTTTCCCAAGCTGGAGGGTGAGCCTTCTGTTGTCATGTTACAGGAGATGAAACTGCTGAAAGGAAGGTTGATAGGTGACTTGATAACAGGATATAGGGACTTAGCAGGACAACAGCGTGTGTTCAAAAGCTGAAATTGGAAGCTTGAGTGATTCAGAAATCAGAAAATGAATCCTGGCTTTGCAGGTCATTCAGCAGTGGAAGTGCTTACCAGGAAAAAGGGTAGACTTTGACAAAATCGAGTTTTCAAAAGGTGAGAAAGGTGGATGGAAAAATACATGGTAAGCATGTGTGCACACAGCACCCAGGCTGCATGGTCACACTGGACCTTTAGCAGGAATGTCTGCAGTCTCTAGATTCTGTTGCGCTCTCAACCTCATTGTGTGAATTTGGCTTTGTATTTGAAGCTTTATTTTTCTGCTGCTTGAGAAGCAAACACTCTTCGGAAGCTCACAAACCCGAATTAGGCACCTCATATAGCAGGAGAAACTAATTAGCAAAACTACAGATAAGATGATCTGCCAGTTGTTCTTCTGGTGCTCTACATATGTTTTTTCCTACTTGCTCAGTCAGTATGCCAGACTGGGTCCTAGGGTAATACTTTTGATATACAGGCATTGCCACTTCAAGCTGGATGTGAGCAGTCCTGCACACTACTAGATGTACCCTTGATGTAAACATTACATTTGGAGTAAATACTTGTACTTAGAAAACTATGTGGTAAAACCAGTTAGTAATTTATATATGTAATGTGTGTTTTCCCAACAGGTCTTCTAGGGTTTGAATCTATTATATTTTCCCATGATTGACCAGAGAGCATGCTAGGCTAGATACATGTAGTATGGAAAAGCTGATTCTGAGATTTAAAGTTCTCCTCTGTCTTTGCTCTGAATTCCCCCTTGGCTTGAATTTTGCTACTGTACCAAATGTGATATGCAAAGGTGACGTTTGTAAACAATCTATTACACATTTCTCACGAGCCCAGTGGGATGCTGATCCATGCTCACATATCTGCTCTTCTTTTAATTCTCTTCTTAGGCATCATTTCTGTACAGGTTTCCCCACATAACCTGTTAATACCATCTGTTTTCCATGTCTATGTACACATTGTTTCTAGAGCAGGTAAAATTTGCTGCTGAAGCTGCAGGTGATGCTCTTTTGCTGAGATAGGTACCAGAACCTGCAGCCTGTTAGGAGACTGACTTCTAGAGCTGTTGCCTGGGAATTTCCTTACATTTGCCACTTCCAAAGTGATTCTTGCACTGCCCTAAAAATGATAATGAATGTAACCATTTCTTCCAAAACCATAACTCTTCAAGTATATATTATATACATCAACTGATATAGCCTGGATCAGATCAATAGAAGAACTTCATCTGTGGAACTGTCTTTGGCTACATATAGTAGTGCCAGAAGGTTTGCTGATCTAACTGTATTGCTGGGATTGAACTTACAGCTGTAAAGTGCAGATAGCAAATCAATCTGACAGAAAGCAGGGTTCACACTGTTTGCCCCACTTCTAGGGAAGAGTATATTCTACTTGTGCAAATGCCATTGCTTCTTTTTTTTTCTGGGTTTACGGCTTCTTTGGGTTTAAATAGACTATCTAACCTCAGGGTTTGAGAGCTTGCAAAACCACTTGGGGGATTCGGATTATGAAGCTCAGGTGTTCTCTGATGTCCATTCAGAAAAGTAGTTCAGTAACTGTAAACTTCCAGAAGATTTTACTTTGGTGCATAAATTCCCTTTAACAAAAGCAGAAACAGTTACCTACTCAGGTCAGAAGAATATATAGGCCATAAAACTGTACAAGAGTATTTTTTTTTTAATAAGGCTAAATCTTGAACTACTGCATGAATGGTTCAGAGAGAAACTATCTGAATCCTAATTTCCATGAGCAGGGTGGAGCCTTATGAGGGAATTGTCTGTGATGTTGCAGGAATACATTCTTCGATGCATATACACCTGTAGAGTGCAACTTTACCTCGCAGTGCTGAACTGCATTGATTCCCACATTGCTCATCATCAGAGCTGAATTCAGTGGAGCTGTCCCTGACTGCTTATGGCAATTACAGATGTATGTGATGATTTCTAGTCTTCTTCAGGGACCAGTCTCTGGAGTACAGTGAGCTTCATTTTGCCAGTGAATTTCACAGCAACTGGCTGCCAGTAGAGGAAGTCTTGAGTGTCTTCTGTTTCAGGTACTGATTAATGTCCATTCAAAGCACTGCAAATTCAGGGTCTGTTTTGGTCATACCTAACTGGGACCTTCCAGCATTTCCTTGTCCTAATCTTAGTCTCTTTTTTCTTCTGTCTTCAGATTTTTTGTCCTTCTGTTGAATGGTCTTCTTTTCCAGTAGTGGAAACCTTTAGAAGGACAGTTTTCTCATTGTATCCGGCTCCATGAAAGCTCTACCTGGCACTACTCTGTCCTATAGCCCGGGGCTGGAGTATGTACAGCCTCTTGAAATGACTCTTTGAGTAGATCTTCTGAGTGGTTGCAGACAACCCTGGCACAAAGGCTTACTATCAAGTTGTGCTTTCCAACTAGAAACTGTGGGGTATTTTTCTTCTTCCCAGCAGTTATTTAATTCATTTAACTGAAATGCAAGTATATACCCTGACCTTGTATTGAAAACCATTGAAATTTTGGCAACAACAATAAAGTCTAAAAAATCAGTCTGATGCAAAATAACTAACATGGAAATTTTCATCCTTGGTGGTTGTGGTTCAGCAGCACTTGATGATTATGAAAGATGTCAAGTGGCTATAATCATAGTCATCAACACCTGTGCTGTATGTGTGTACCAAAATATGTACTTGGTCTCCTTTGTTAGGAATATATGCAATATGTCATTTTTACAAGTCTCTCTATTGGCTGCATTGCACATTTCTGTCTGTACAGGGAATGCCTGCTTAGAGGGGCTGCTGCTATTTGTTGAATCAAGGGTATACTTTTGTGGAAGCTTTAATTTTCTTCTCATATTGCTTTATTTAAAAATGAATTTTTTAAACTAGAAATGCACTGTCATTCCTTCTGCACAAAATAATTATCAGTAAGTTTTTTATTTTTTATGTATAATATGTTGTGTATGCAGTTTGCACGTGTTGTAATGGTTTTCATGGATTCTCATTCAAAACCAAGTACACAAATACTTTTATGTCCAGAAAATGCAACCTGAATGAGCACATATATGCTCCTGTGAGTCTTTGTTTTCATACATGATTCAAATGTGTGGTGTTTTGATTCACAGAACAGTTTTGGTTGGAAGCGACCTTTAAAGATCATCTAGTCCAATGCCCTGGCCATGGGAAGGGACATCTTCAACAAGATTAGGTTGCTCAGAGCCCTGTCCAGCCCTATCTTAAATGTTTCCAGGAATGGGGCATCTACAGCCTCACTGGTCAGCCCATTCCACTATTTCACCACCCTCATCTTAAAAAAAAAAATTGATATATCTAGTCTGAATCTACCCTGTTTCAGGTTAAAAAACAGGCCTTACTAAAAAGTTTGATCCCATCTTTCTTATAGGCCCCCTTTAAGTACTGAAAGGCTGGAGTAAGGTCTCCCTGGAGCCTTCTCTTCTACAGACTGAACAACCACAGATTGAGATATTTCTGTCAACACTGATGGAAGTTAGCTTTGAAGAACTTGCAGTATTTACTTACAGATCCCTACTGTTGCAATACAGTTCTGACCTTCAGAGACACCACTTCTGAAGAACTCACAGAGCCTTTTTATTTTGTTGGATTTGATGAATGATGCCTGGCTTTCATTTCCCTGACAGACTGTTTATTTTCACCAGGTGTGCTTCAGGGCTGACTCTTTGTTTGTTTTTCTCCTTTATTAGAGAGCTACTTAGTTGTCACTAAAATAACAATTACAGTATCTAAGCATTTATTGCTTTTTCTGGAATGCCAGATGTCAGAATGCATCTTACAGAAAGAGATGGAAACTTTATCTCTTTTTAGTCATAGTAGTCTTAAAAATTTAAGCCGAAATAGAATATGTTTTTCTGCATTCCATTTGAGTGAATCCTTCTGTAGTAAACAAGTATTTGCATACTCTTTAAGTAAGCAAGCTCCAGCTAAACAGCATCCACTAAATCTTGTGCAGTCTATTGCTGACTTGCAAGAATTGCTGGGAACTGTTACACCAGTATGATCATCCATCTGGGAGAAAAAAGTGCTGTAAACTGCAGTGCCGTTAACACTTTTGTATGGCAGAGGCTTTGATGTGCTGGATCCATTCTGCACCTCAATGAATTACCCACAGTAAAAGAATAGTATAAACAATTGTAGTCTGAAACACTCCCCTGTACAAACCTACAGTTATAATAGGTAGCTGTGGGAAGCAGTATCTTTTGATACTATCTCTCAAAAATTTATCAAAATGATTAAACAGATTTTCCAAAGAATTTGAAGACTTACTAATTTAAGACTGATATGTGAGTTTAAAAAAAAATACACAGCTTGCTGTTTTTCAATAATTAATGGCTTTCTTGCTTCCAGAAAAGTGAAGTTGCCAAATCTGACCTTGGACCAAAATCATAGCTGGAATATTGAATTTTTTTTATTTTATGTAAACCACAGTGACCAGTCATGTAATTGTCTTCTACAATAAGGTTATTTAGAAGATTATTTAGAGGTTATTTAGAAGCCCTGAAACAGATTGCTATTGCAGTGCCCTAACACGGGCAACAAATTAGTTTGACTCAACTTCAGACTCTTTTGCTCTAATATGCCCCGTGTCCATGCACTTTGTATATCATCTGATTGTCAAACCATGTTGGAAATGGTTTAACTTAGAAATGGGTTGGATTTGCCCTCGACAAAGTAGGCATGGATACCTCTTGCAATTCTTGCAAGGATACTAAGTTTTGCCAGTAGTTCAGTATAACTCCTACAGCCAGTAAGGCAGTATCTCTTCACAGACTGATGTGTTCTCTCCTGCTCCAGGAGCATTCAGGCAGGATTTCATCTCTAGTTTTAAGTATTGGTGTGTGGCTGTGACCATCCTGTGCAATTTAGGCTTGTGGGGAGATGACATATCTTTGACCTGATTAGTCCACAGTCATATGTCAGGCAACCGTACTGTGGTCATGTACTGGAGATGCTCAGTGTAAATGACCCCTGGAGAAAGGAGCTTTATCTTTGCTGTAGGTCAGGCAGTAGTTTCACAGAGCTATAAAGGCAGAAGTCAAGCAGGTTCCAAGTAAGGGGGCAGCCAGGGCTCTCTCGAGTTCCTTTGTAAAATGGAACAGCTGTGATCAAACTGTATTGTATTGACTGTTGCCTCTCAACAATGTGATGAGAGGTGTGATGCTGTAGCTTAAAAATCTTCTGCATCTCTTGTTAGGTGAGCCATATTGCTTTCAAACCTTGTGGTGGTATGGATAGTATAACTCATATCCAAATTCATATGCTATAGCCCACTGAACTAGATGGTGTCATAGAAATCTTCAGTTAGTCCAAGTTAAGCAAGAGGAACCTGGAGCATAGATCTCTACCTCAACTAATCATGTTTCCAATTCCTGTAAGTATTTAAGACTATGTAGAAATAGAACTTAATGGAAGGAGAAATGATGTATTCACTGTCTTCCTGCCACACCACCACTGGACTGAATGTAGCAGTTGGAGGTGATACAAATTCTTTATTCCTCTTTTAGGATGATAGGAAAGCTCAGAAAAGTTATATTTATTTGTCTTTCCACTATGTGGGTTTTTTCCACAATCCGAAAATAATAATAAAGGATAAAAAATAACAATATCACCTGATTAAGAAAGGCAGCAGAGACAACTCCTGTGCTTTATTTTCATTATAGTATCAATATGAGAAAATAGAAATGTAACTGGTAGAAAACAAATTTAGCCCCCTTAAGCAAATGCTGTTGTAGCTTTGGACACCCTTGGGACTCTGCAGTAAGAATTCTTCAGTGTGAACAACTATTGAGTTTTTATTATTAAAAATAATAAATAGCATCCTGAAATGTCATTGCATTTGTCATTTGATGGCTTTACTTCTGTCTTTCTGTTTTGAAGCACTGTCATAACATCCAAGCAGGCCCTATACCAAATACAGAACAAGAACTATGTGAAAGTAACTTTATAAGTAGCAGCTGATAAAAGTTGAAGCTGTAAAATGTGAATGAGAGTGTGAACGCCTCAGTTATGAGTAACACTTTGCATGAGTTCACACTCAAGTAGGTAAGTGTTGTCCTGGTTTGGGCTAGGATAAAGTTAATTTTCTTTTTAGGTGCTGGTACAGGGCTGTAATTTGGATTCAGTGTGAGTATAAAGTTAAGACAGGGACGTTTTGGTTGTTCCTAAGCTGTGCTTACCCTGAGTCAAGGACTTTTTGGTGTCTCGTGCTCTGCCCCTGAGGAGCTGCACAAGAAGCTTGGAAGTAGCATAGCCAGGAGAGCTGAGCTGAACTGGCTACAGGGATATTCCATCCCATGGAACATCATGCCCACGATATAAACTGGGGGAATTGGCCAGGAGGGTCTGATTGCTGCTGGGGGACAAGCACAGCATTGGTCAGTGGTTGGTGAGCAACTGTGCTGTGCCTCACTTGTTTTTCCTGGGTTTTGTTTTTTCCCATTACAAGTATTATCATCAATAGTAGTGGTAATATATTTTATTATCATTAATATAATTATATTTTACTTTGTTTCAGTTACTAAACTGTTCTTGTCTCAACCCATGAGTTTTTTCCTTTCCTGATTCTCCTCCCCATCCCCTGGCTGTGTGGTACTGAGCTGCCAGCTGGGGTTAAACCATGACAGTGTATATGGAGCAATATTTTACTTTATCACACAAGTAAAATTTCTTATCTAAGGACCTTGATTTTCCATTAACCCCTCCTGGATTTGAAATAAGAGTCTCTCTCTCTCTTTTTAAAATCATTTCATAGTGGCTGTTTCATGTAACTGAGATTATCTGATACTGCATATTAAAGTGCAGGTCTCTCTTGCTTTCAGAAAACTCTAGATTGCATTGCAGAAGTCAGTCATAATAAGAAACGTTTCTTATGTTAACAGCCTGGTTAGCTGCATGCTGACCTATTCTTCTGCTCTCTAAAAGCTGTTTCTCCCAGTCATTCTGGAACTTCCTAAAGCAGACTTGAATTGATTCTCCTTTCTAGGTAAGGTTCAGTGAAAGGTTTTGCAAACTTGGGGAGTGCGTTGAATGTCTGGCAATTCCAAAAAGCTGCAAGTCAGGACTCATCTCAGGAGATGCTCCTCTCTCTTTAAATGCAAATGTTCTTGTCAACATGTGTGTGAGTGTAAGTCAAGACCTTTCTAAACTCCTGGCACTGTGGTTCTTTCTAACCTCTTTGATCACCTCTTCAGGTAAACCTTTTGCAGTGGTCAGTGTGATGCTTTAAAGATTGATCAAAATATCTGTGGTGAGTCTCAAAACTTTGTGTGGGAAGTGGCAATGTTTCTTATTAACAGCTTTGTAACATTCAGGAATCCTGACAGAACAAACCATTAGGAGCTGTCTTCGTATTGACCACTTTGGTGGCAGCAGAGGAGTTTTCTTGTCCAGTACAGCAGTCCTGAAGCAGCTCTGCTGGTACCCAGCTGCTCTGTAATAGCAGGAGCTTGATGGCTAGCAGTGAGCAGGTGCTTTCCCATGCTGGGGAAGTTACTTCACAGAAGGTGTTCAGTCTGCAGAGTTGTAGGGAGGTGATTTACTTTTATCACATGGTGTTTATCTAAAGTCTGGAATGATATTCCATTAATTACTGTGCTTAGGTAAAGACCAAAGCCTGGTAACTGTCTTTAGAAGTAACAGATTTTTGTCAGTCTTCCTTTCTCTCTCAGATATTTTATTGCCTTTGCTTTAAAGCTGTTCCTGTAGAGGCTGTGCTAGTGGTCTAATTATACTTGCAGGTGGGAGACCAACAGCAGTTTTTTCCATGTGGCCTGACAGTGCTTCAGAAGCAGTATTGGTTTAGAGGTCAGGATTGCAGAACACATTAAGCGTGTTCCCAAGAACTGCAAGTGAACTGACACAGGCATACCCTCCAACTATAATTAATGGTCCCCATGAATCAGGCAGAATATATGTGTAAAAATCCTTGACAGCTCTTCTGACTTGTGCAATGTGATACGCAGTTTGTTGCCCTTCAGAAGTAATCCAAAACTGGACTTGACATTACTGCTTTTTGGGCTCTTTTTCACACATTGTCTCTTACAGGACTTCACAGAAACATCATTTCTTGAAGATATGTGTTGCTTTCCTCAATTGCAGTATCCAAGTCATTTATGCCTCTTCTCTTTCTCCTTCTCATTTCCGGTATTTGGAAATGTTGGAATAACTTTCTTGTAAGTAAGAGCTGAGACAGGCCTAAAACCAGCAGAATCCTTAAAATGCCTAGAAGTGAAAATTAAATCTAAATAAAATTGCCATAGCCATTAAAAACTTAACCAAACAACTCTTTCCCATAGCTTTTCCTCATTTCCACTGTTGAGAAAACCAAGCCATTTAAAAGTTTAGAACGGGTAAGAAACAGCAGAGGAAATCCTTTACAGCTGCTCTGGCTTGTGCCAATAAACACATAGACTTCAGGAGGGAGGAAATAATTTTGTCTCACCTCTGAATCTCTGATTTCTGAGAAACCAGCTTACGCTTTTACTTTTCAGGAAGAGAGAATGAATCCTGGAAGTCTTCCTTGTTAAGATGGAACAGTCCCTTATGCAGCAGATGTACTGTGTTAGTAGAGCTGTTTGGTTTTTGCCAAGAGAACTTGTGGCTCTGAAATGTTGCCATGTTGATGTCAGTGATGTTTCTTCAAACATCATTTAGCACTGAGGTTAATTGCTGAGGAATGACAACTTGTGCCCATAAGGCTAAGGGCTCTTAAGGACAGGATGGCTGTGTTCATGACATCTGTGGGGAACAGCTCCCAGTCTCTGCTCATCCTGAACTATACCTGAGGGTTTCTGGGTAAGTATTAAATGATCCAGGCCAGTATCAGCCCGGGAAACATTGAGGTGATTTGATAAAACAAACAACGGTCCAGTACCTGGACCTCAGTGGCACTGGTTAATTTGATGGCATGGATAGCAGTGGAGAATGGACATTCTTGGAACAAACCACGGCCCTCTTTTCAGAGTGTGTGACATCAGGTGAGCTTCAAAGGACTGAAAAATCCCCCATGTTTTACATGCCTACTAGTCCCCATCCTTCTGCCTTTCTAACTAACAGTGATACTTACAGCATTTCCTTTAGAGAAATCCAATGTCTGAGGGATTCTGCAGGTGGTGTACACCTGTATCTGAACAATTTTGGGGGAGGTTCCATGTAGGTAGGTATTTTTTCACCTGACTCCTTGGTGTGCACATTTTAATTGAATATATTGATATACAAATTATGTAAGACTCTTGTATTCAGTAGCTACTAATTGTGACCATGCTAACTCAGTTGAATCAGGCAGCCTGATTTGCTGCTCTGTATCATCATGGAGTAGAATCACAGACACTGAGGTTGGAACTCACCTCTGGAAATCATCTTGTCCAAATCCCTGCTAGGAGCAGGGTCATCCAGAGCAGGTTGTCCAGGGCTGTGTCCTGTCAGTTGTGGGTATCTCCAAGAATGGAAACTCTGCAACTTTTCTGAACATTTGTTCTAGTGTTCAAGCACGTTCATAATAAAAAAGGTTCTTTACATTTAAATGAAATTTCATGTTTCAGTTTGTGGCCATTGTCTCTTTACTCCTCCTGTCAGGTATTTACACATGTTGGAAAGCTCCCCCTGAGCCTTCTCTTCTCCTGGGTGACCAATCTCGACTCTCCCTGCCTTTCCTTATCTTACAGATACTCCAATCCATTAATCAACTTCATGTTCCTTTGCTGGACTTGCTCCAGTATGTCTGGATCTCTCTTGTACTGGAGATTCCAGAACTGGATACAGTATTCCAGATGTGGCCTCACCAGGATCAAGTAGAGGGAAAGTTTCCTCAACCTGCTGGCAACACTCTGCCCTACTGCAGCCCAGGAGACTGCTGGCCTTCTTTTCTGAAAGGGCACATTGCTGGCTCAGCTTGGTATTCACCTGAACCCCAGGTGCTTTTATTTCTCACTGAACATCAGAAATGTTTCTTACACCTCAGTGAGTGGATTTTATGTGATCTCATCCTTATCATCTAAGTAGTACATGGCTGCTGAGAACAGATACGAGGTCTTGAGGCCATGACTAGGAGTGTCCATGTCCTGCTGTATGTTGCAGAAAGAATTTTAGCCTGTCCATCTTCAAGGGTCACCAGAAAATTGCTTGGGAGCAGAGTACAAATTACTTGATTTAGATCAGCTTCTTATGCATCTGTGCCGAAGGATTTGTAATTGATACTTCAGTCTATAGACAGCTGTGATCCTGCTTACCATCCAGCTGATTTAATTCTGGGCTATGGACAGGATTTCATACTGTCAGTGCTTACATGGTGCACAACATATGGCTTAACCAGGGAAGCTTTGCAGTCTGCAGAGAAAACTGCAGAAAAGAACTTGTCCTAATGGGAAGAAAACAGAAAAAAAACTGATAAAGAAAAGCAAGCACAATGTGTATCACAAGGAGAACTCAAAGGAGAATGTTACAGAAGAAATAAAAATGAATTGAGTGAAGAGTATTTACAGATCTGGATATTTGGTTTAGAATTTAATTATACACTGGAAGATGAAGTAAACAATTTCTTAGTATCTGTTGTTGCTTTTTGGGATTGTATTGCTGCTATTCAGATCTTTCTGTGTGAATATTGTTACTTGCTAGAGTTTCACAAGATGTGTATCTACAACCCTGAAAAGAATTTTAAGCCTAGATGTTTATTTATTAGGTGGAAGCAAGAAATTGTGTTTTGTGCATAACCAAAATTACATTTGAAACTAACCCTAAAATGATTTTGCATTTGTACTGAGGACTGAGTGGAAGCTAATGAATGGAGATGAAGATAAACAATTTAGTACTTGACTGAGGATTAAATTTGTGGCTCAGGGTTAGAAAACATTCTCTAGAGTCTTGTGGTTTAGGAAAGTTTTTGCCAGTTTTTACTGATCACAGAATCCCAGAATATGCCAAGTTGGAAGGGACCCACAAGGATCAGCAAGTCCAACTTCTGGCCCTGCACAGGACTCTCCCCAAGAGTCACACCAAGTGCCTGAGAGTATCATCCAAACATTTCTTGAAATCTGTTAGGCTTGGTGCTGTGACCACTTCCTTGGAGAGCCTGTTCCAGTGCCTGACCACGCTCTGGAGGAAGAACCTTTTTAATATCTAACCTGAACCTCCCTTGATGCAACTTCAGGCCATTTTCTTGGTTTCTGTCACTGGTCACCCCAGAGAAGAGATCAGTGCCTGCCCCTCCTCTTCCCCTCACAAGGAAGTTGTAACTGCAGTGAGGACTCCCCTCAGTCTCCTCTTCTCCAGGCTGAACAGACCAAGTGCCCTCAGCTGCTCCTCATACGGCTTCCCCTCAAGGCCCTTCACCATCTTTGCTGCCCTTCTCTGGACTCTGTTTAACAGCTTAATATCTTTCTTATATTGCAGTGCCCAAAACTGATACAATATTCAAGGTGAGGCTGCCCCAGTGCAGACCCAGCTGATGATGCTTTGCCTGATGCCCCCCAGCACATGGTTGGCCCTCTTGGCTGCCAGGGCACTGCTGACTCATATTCAACTTGCTATTGACCAGGACCCCCAGGTCTTTTTCCATGGCACTGCTTTCCACCATCTCATTCCCCTGTCTGTACGAACACCCAGGGTTACCCCATTCCAGGTGCAGAATCCAGCACTCCCCCTTGTTGGCAGATGTGGTTTTTTTCTGTGTTCTTTTGTGTATGTGTGTAAACCAGTGGAAAAAATGATTTTGTGTATTTGTGTCTGAGCTTTGACACAAGTGAAAGCACCTGTCAGAATAGTCTGTCTTTCCATCAGGAAAGTGTCTCATCCAAGACTTAACCAGTGTGCCACTGGTACCTAATGCATATTCTGTAAGTAAAAACACTGTGCTTAAGCAGTGTGTCATCTGCTCTTTTGGTCTGCTTAGAGAAATAGTCTTCAGTATTACTGCAGAAAATTTCTGTGATGATACATTCCAGACTTCTTCCTCTGTATAAATTATTATATGCAAATTTTCCATAAGGTTTTTAATACATACACTAGCCACACCTGTTGTTTTTTCTCTAATCTGATTTTGTTGGTTGATTAGTGTTTGTTCAATTCAGTGCCTCTTTAACAAAAAAACTTATAAGTGGATCATGTCATGTGTTCAATGTGTCCTCTCCATATACTCTTTCTTAAAAACAAGGTGAAACTGAAAATTCGTACGTAATACAGTGCTTTAATGTTTGCTGTTCTCTCTGAAAGGAAAAAATTAATTTATAATAGTAAGAAAACCCACTGAAGCTATGAGAAAGACAACATAAAATAAATAATTAAAAAAACCCCAAATATTTCCCGAGGGTTGGGAGTTTACTGGTAGTTGTTTGGTTTATATAAATTTCTTTTTCTTCCTTTTACTCTTTACACTTTTTCCAAGGCCTTTCGGAATGCTGGATCTCTCCCCCCCAGTCCTGCGGCCTCCCTCTTGTGCAGATCCCAATAACCTGAGCTCTTCTGAACACTCTCTTCCAAAAACTTCATTTCAAGACCACAAGGGCCTGAGAATCACCCATTTCACTGCTAGATAGCTCTGATTGTGAATTAGCCTCATTACTTAAAGCCTGGGGAGTGAGAGTAGTAAAGATGGTGAAGGGCCTTGAGAAGAAGCTGGAGTGGCTGAGGGCACTTGTTCAGCCTGGAGAAGAGGAGGAGATCCCGTTGCAGTTACAACGTCCTCTTGAGGGGGAGAGGAGGGGTAGACACTGATCTCTTCTCTGTGGTGAGCAGTGATGGGACTGAGGGAATGGCCTGAAGTTGTGTCAGGGGAGGTTTAGGCTGGATATTAGAAAGAAGTTCTTCACCCAGAGGGTGGTTGGGCACTGGAACAGGCTCCCCAGAGAGGTGGTCACAGCACCAAGCCTGACAGAGTTCAAGAAGCATTTGAACTGAGAGCATGCTCTCAGGCACTTGGTGTGACTCTTGGGGAGGGTCCTGTACAGGCCCAGGAGTTGGACTCGATGATCCTTGTGGGATCAACTCAGCATATTCTGTGATTTTGTGATTTAACTCATTCCTTATTTTAATTAGTTTGGGTTTACCTTGCAGCACTTGTTTCTTGTTTTTCCCCTTCCTGCTAGGTCAAATCACATGGGAAATGGCAAAATTATTCTTCCATTTTAAAATGTTGATGAAGTTCTCTCACAAGCAGCTCTATGTGTTGCTGCAGTCACTGGAAGCCATCCACTGACCTTAGGCTCAGCTGTAGCTCAAATTAGCCAACTGTGTTTTTGTTAATTAGTCCCTAAACTACAAGCTTTAGCAGTATGAGAGTATTTTGAAAAAGTGTTATTATAGCCTTGCTTTGCTCCCAGGCTCTCTTATAGGAATCTGCTGCTGAACAGCCAGAGTGAGTGGCACACACCGATCCCATTATGCCTACCTCAGGACCTATGTGTGATGATCTCTACTGAAAAGTGAACTTCTAAATTATCACCCAGAACAGGCCCTTGTGTGGTTTCTGAAAAAGCCTGTAGGCACCTGAACATCCTATTTCCCATTTTATTTTAGCCATGAATTTACCTCAGTGCCTCCAGTTGCTTCCTTATGCATGCCCAAAATTATCCCAATCTGAGCAGAAAAGCATAAGGGAAGATAAGTCTGGCCTCCCCTTCGGGCTGAGGGCTTTCAAATCCTGCCTCCAAAATATCCACCTGCCCAGGGAAGTTGGTGCTTTCCCTGGCACACAGGAAAGGGAGGACTGTGTAACACCACTGCTGCCAGTGGGATGGGCCCTTGAGGACTGGAGTAGGTTCTGTGTCTGGTCTTGGAAAGAGGCTGGAATTTGGCAGAGGTTTGAGCTCTTGCACCTTGCATACATGTTCCCAAGTACATTGCCGCAAGGTCAGTGCAGCCTTACCTCAGGAGCAATGGGGCTCCCTGGCCTGAAGGAGGAACTGGGCTTGAGCATGTTCCCCTGGTAGTTTGAAGATGAGCTGTCTCCCTCTTTTTGGGAGAGCTCCCTTGCTCCTATCTGTAGTAGTTATTTTTATAAAGAAGGCCACCCAACATTTTCCTGCACCTTGTAGTGGAAAATGGGCTTTTATTTTTGCTTGGTAGAATGAGACCTGAAGCCAAAGCAGGGGGCTGGGCTACATGTTCTGTTTTCACCACAGTGCCAGGCTGCAGCCTTGATAAGGCTCCTGCATGTTACTGTTATATCATTATTATTAATATTATTATTATTGTTGAGTCAAATGCATAGGATACAGAAGGCAGAATTTCTAAAGGTCTGGATTCTGTTACAGGGACGAGTTGCTTACAAACTAAGTACAATAAGTCAGTGCTTAGGTATCTGGTTTTATTCTGATCCAAAATGACTGTTGCCTCACAGTGTTCTACAGGTCAAGTGTAAGTATTAAATAGGAGGAATAGGCCAGCAGAATAAAATCCTTATGTCCTGATTCTCCTCACAGCTAAAGTAATAAGAGCTGGAAGAAATGCAAAGGAGCTCTGCAAACTGTGTTGTGCTACTGAGCCAGCAATGCAGCAACAGATTAGTGCCTGTATCTGTAAGACTGTGCATATAATTGAGTAGAGGTAGCTTTTACAACAAGAAAATTATTTTCCCCTAGGTTATAAAATGGGCAGCGTAAATTGTAAGTTCAGGGCCCATCAGGGGTATTGTGTGCAGCTTGACAGGTGCTAGGCTTCTAATTAAAGCCCACAAAGAGAAATGCTAGAGCAAAAAATGCATCAGGAGACACGTGGCTGGTTCATCCTTCAGGTTAGGAGAGTTGAAGCAGTCTACGGTGCTTAACCTATGAGCATGCTGCTTTTAATTTTCCATTTTTATTAAAATGAATTATTAACATCATGAATATTAACACAAAACCTTTATCAGTTTCATTTTTTATTAAAAAATTGAAGGATGAATCTGCTATGGGTGTGGAAGAAAGCACCACTGAAAGCTCCTTGCAGATAACAATGTAGAACAGTAGAGAGCTAGGGGTACAGAACTGAGAAGTGTTTTAATACTGAATGTACTTCAGCACTGGGATATGAAAGCTTATTTTAATAGTTAATAAAAAATTAATTTTGCTCTTTTTCTTTTAAACAAAGTAGTGATTGGAAAATCCTATAAAAAAAATTAAGTTTTCAGATTCTGGTCTACTGCAGCCTCTGATGGCCCACAGACCCTTTGCAATGTGGTAGCAGTCTGGTCATGTTATGTTGGTTCTCCTTACTTCCCATGAGTTTGGCATTAAAAGAAACTCAGAAAATGAATTAAGCATGTTTCAAATAGTTCTTCTTTGTGTAGTGTTTTGCCTAAATGCTTTATGGCAGTTAGGGTAATCAGGAGGCTTTCCCCGCATCGCAGATTGAGTGAGATGACCCCCGAGATTGCTTTCTGAGTTGTGACTGTGGTGGGTTGACCTTGACCAGAGCCCACCAAGCTGCTCTATTACTCCTGTCTTCAGCAAAGCGGGGGAAGAAAAGAAGATAGAAAAAAAAACTTGTAGGTTGAGACATAGGCAGTTTATTAAAGTAAAAGGTCACACTCAAGGAAAGGAAAAACCGAAAAGGTTTTGTTCTCTACTTCCCACCAGCGAGTGATGTCCCCTGATTCCTGGGAAGCAGGGCTCCAGCACATGTAGCAGTTGCTCTGGAAGGCAAACTTTTTAATATAATGAATGCCTTCCCTTCCTCTTCCTTTTTCTTAGCTTTTATATCTGAGCAGATGTCATATGGTATGGAATATGCATTTGGTGAGTTTGGGTCAGCTGTCCTAGTTATGTACCCTCCCAAGATTTTGCCCCCCCCAAGCCTACTGGTATGGGGGAAGGTGTTGGAGAAACAGTCTCGATGCCATGGGAGTACTGCTCAGCAGTAGCCAAATCACTGATGTGTTCTCTAGGTACAGCACAGCTCTATGGGGGTTGCTGTGGGGAAAATGAACTCCATCTCAGCCAGATGAAAAACATGATTTACATATAAATCCATATAAATGGATCACTTTTCTTCATCCTTCAGTATATTTCATACTGAAGAATCATGTCCTTGTTATTTTATTGGCATATTATTATTTTTTATTATCCGTGTTATTTTACTGGTATTTAGTGGCATAGCACCTTTGGCTTATTGCATGGATTGATTAGTAACAAATTAGAGCAAGCAGCAATATTGACTGACAGTTTCTGTCCCATGGATGGGGGAGGCAGGCTCACAGGCCCTGGTCTTCAGGCACGTGACTGTTTCATACCAGTGCAGTTCAGAGCTTAGTGGGTACATTTGTCTGAGATAGGAGCAGATGGTCTTCCTCACTTAATTAAATGGCAGCTTTTGTTGAGTTCACATATGTCCTTCACAGAGCTTGCCCCTTCTCTAGATGCACACACCAATTCCATTCTAGGCAAAACTCCAGTACCTCTTTTACTTTAGAAATACCACTTGGTAAGATCATCTTTAGCAATATCAGTAGGTAAGATAGATAGTCTTCTGTGTGATTTCAGGGATTTTTCCCAGTTCAAGTTGAGTTGTGCACTCAATAATGAGTGTGGAGTTTGTTTTGTGTGTATGTGTGTATGTTTATTTTTCCTGTGGTAGTAAATGATCCCTTTTTTCCGGAATACACCTGATTTTTGTGAGATCTACCATGGGGAGTTACAGGAAAGGCTCTTTTTTGAATTTGCTGTAAAGACTTCAGTTGATTCTAATGCTTTCCAAATCGTCTCCCTTTCCTGTTCTATGTAGAAGCTGTATATTATAATGTATGAATGTATTTTTACTCCTGAATAAATTAACAGGAGTTTTACCAGCAGGCATGATCTAATGTGATTTTTTTTAATTAACAAAGAAATGGGATATATAATGCATAATGGATTGCACACTGAGCAACATCAGATTAACTGGGAGTAGAAGAATTGTGTGTCCTGCTGATGGTGGACAAAATCAAAGGTGTTGATAGATTCACTTACTCCTTCACAAACAAAAAAGACCTTGGGGTTGTTTATTTGAAGAGGGGGACCATAAATATAGCACACAGATACCAACAAACAATAGTCCTGTATTTTTTCTTTAAAAGAACAGCGTGCAATGTAATAGAAGCTCATTATTATATGTCTGTATATATTTATATATAGCTGTAGGTAATATATAATTTTGTGTGTCCAGGAAGTAGGTTGGCAAATGTATGTAGAGCAAACAATGTGGATTTATAGACTGCCTGCTGAAGGTTTACATTTATCCTTAATTTACTTTGTGGGTCCTATCAGGTCCTTCCTGAGAGCACTAAAAATGGTTGTCTCACATTTTACAGTACACTTGAAAAAGTGGTGTAATATGATTTGTGCCTGAATTTATATTTCAGAGGGGAATTCAAGTTATTACTATTTCCTCCTATTACAATCATCAGGTCCTGACTATGTTCATCTGAAAAACAGGACTGTCTAACAGTCTTTTACTCAAGACTTGTAAGGAATCAATATAGTTCCCATCAGTACAGTAAATTACTAACTGAACCACTTCCAGTAATCGTGATGCACAGTCTCTCATTAACCCCTTCTCTTCTCTGTATTGAGATTTGTATTCTAATTTTGTCTAAGAATAAAGTTATTTTGGAATGCGTCTCTAAATCATTAGGCACTAGAGTACTTAATTCAAAATTTGATAGCTAAGGCTGTTATGTTTCTGTAACAGTTCTGTTTAATCTTTATTGATATCTGGACAAAAGGATTGAGGGCACTCTTGGTAAGTTTGCAGACAATACCAAGTTGGATAGGAGTGTTGATCCTCTGGAGGGCAAGAAGTTTCTACAGAGGGCTCTGGACCAAGCACAAATGTTTGAGGTTCAACAAGACAAAATTACAGGCCCTGCACTTGGGTCACAACAATCCCACCACGGAAGATTTAGATTGGATATTAGGAAAAATTTCATCATGGAAAGGGTTGTCAAGCATTGGAACAGGCTGTCCAGGGAAGTGGTGGAGTCATGATTCCTGGAGATGTTTATAAGATGCATAGATGTGGCACTTAGAGACGTGGTTTAGTGATGGACTTGTCAGTGCTGGGTTAAGGGTTGGACTTGATGATCCTTGTAGGTTTTTTCTGACCTAAGTGATTCTGTTATTTCATGATGTAAGGCTATGTGGTGCTCCCACACAACTGAAGTATACAATTAAATACTTCCTTGAAAATGTGTGGGTGAGCCAAGAACTAGGAATTGTTTGCTTTATTTATGGGAGGGATTGAGAGTCAGGAGACTTTCACTTCTAGAGAGGGATTTTTTACCTTCAGCATTAATTTTCAAGATACTTGGACTCTTTTGGGCTGCATGGCCAGAAGAAAGGGAGAGAGTAAGGGTACTTTTAAAATGTCATTCCTAAAATGAGTATTCAAGACCCGTACTCTGTTAACTCACTGACACCGTTTTTACATGACTTCCCCATTACTGCAGGTTTGTTGGTTTGTTCAGTAGCATAAATCCAGAATTGTTGTGTCTGAGCTGACAGACATTCCTGAGCCTGTGTAGCAGGGCATAGGAGCCCCCAGGGCAGTGATGGCTGCAGAGAAACAGCTGAGGGTAGCTAGCTGGGAGACATCCTTGTGAAGAGCCAAGGAAAAACTGAATGTCAGAAAGGCATCTCCTAACCTGGTGCAATTTCAGAGACCATCACTGAACAGGAGGTGTATAGCTCAAAGGACTGTATCAGAATTAAGAGAGTAGAAAATGACAGTGGTATTTGATGGTATATGGAGGGAATTGGGAAAGGCAGCGCAAAGGTGAGAGGAAGTTGTAACAAACTAAATAATCTGAGTTAAATAGCTTCCCAGAGGCAACACTGACATCCTAATCAGTTCATCAGAAACAGACAAAGTTAGAGACAAAGACATGTCTTGATTGTTGCTAATTATGTATTTGATAATGCAACTAAGTTAAATATTATGTTGAATTACTTTTCTTTTGTATCCTGTTAGTGGTCATGTGACGTGTGGAGGAAGGACAGAATTGTGCAAGAGAACTGTGACCTGAGAGGGGTTTTTTGAAAATAAACCATTTTATTGTAGATCTGTTGGCAGCAGTAACAATAATCATTGCTTCCTCTTGTCAGAACTATAAACAGGTATGATGTTGAGACAAAGGATGCAGATAATATTCAGAAAGTGCCTTTGTTTACATAGCTACCTTTTTGAGTTTAATTAGACATTTATTGACCAGTATGACAGTGTTTTCTTTGAGAAACGTTATTACAGAGCTGGTCTTATCCAGATCCAGCAAATAATGAATGAGAAAAAGCCAGAGAATGATTTTGATGATGCTAACAGATGAAAGTGTCTCCAAAGCTAACTTGATACATGAGAATTTGCCCTCCTGTGCTTTCCTGTGCTTCCATTGGAGACATACTGGAGTCATGTGCTTCTCCCATTCATGTGTCTTAGCAGAAGGTAAATCCTACAGCTTCATACTGGTTTGCTACTTTTTAAAACAGGATGAGAAAGCACAAGAATGCTGGATCTGATGTTAGAGAGCTTCCTTAGTTCTCTGATATTCATCAAGGTTAAATAGTCTCCTTTGCTCCTTCTGGTCCCTGTCATTAGAAACTATTGTTCCTTCTGCTTTATTTCTGTACCAGTATCTCTTGTGTCTCCTCTCTGTTTAAGCTGATTGCCAGCTGAGAGTTGCTCTTTGTATCAGAAGTACCAGGCAGCTACCAATAGCAATTTTGGGAACTAAATCTCCTTTGCCTAGGCTGGCAGCTGCCATTATGCTGGCAGTGGGTCAGTAATGTATTTGCTTCTGTGGTAAATCTCATGAAAAATCAATCCATTTTTACTTTTAAAGCAAGTAAGTCTTCCTGGTTAGTGACATACTGGATAGCTGAAATGGGGATGGTAATGAGAGGATGGTAATGCAAGCTGCAGTTTACCAAGAGTCTGCATTAGTCTTAGGGCTAAAATCGTTAGTAAGGCAAACCAGACCTAACTGCTTTTGTAGGAAAAGCTGTGGATTTGCCACAAAGCGTTGATGACAAAGTGGCTGATTTGTCTGGTTGACTAGGGATGAGACAGGCATGAGAAGGAGAGACGTGCTCTTCAATTCTCATGTAGAGAGCAGAAAATATAAGACTGTAGAAGATCTGATGGGTTTTCAAGAAAAGCATCATGAAGTCATATTGAGTTTGCTCTGAAAATTGGATTGATTTCTGGTTTGTGCTGCTTCTTTTACAAGATGTTTCTGAACCCAGCATCCTCAATTGTATTTATATCCATTTGTTCCCTCTTCAAGTCAGTCCCCAAATTTATTAGTTCTTCTCTTTTCCCAGTGTTGATCTCCCTCCACTGCCATCATGAGGCCATTAACGTTCTGTAGGTGACTGTTCTTTTCCTCACCTCCTCTCGTAATTTTGTCATTCCTCACTATGAAGTCATAACCTCTCTGCCCATTCTTGTTTGCATGCTTTCCTGAGTATGTGATGAGAGTTTTATGCTTGTGTCTCACCAGCACCTGATAGTAATGTCTGTGTCTCTGTCATGGAAATGTCTTACTTGATGTGTCCATCAAGGCTTGTTTTTAGGCACTGAAGTCAAGAGAAGCCAGCATTCAGCCTATATAAGCAAGAGGAAAGCTGTGATCAGACTATTTCAAGTAAACACAAAAGCAACATGTTTGAAAAACCAGAGAAGCACACTGGTATCCATTATCTAAGAATAAAATGGCATTTGCAGCATTTAAGTATAAAAGATGAAAAAGTTTTCATCTTGCATAATTTAGGAGTTTAGGGAATCTTATGTTCCTGTTTTTTCAGGTTTTCTAGGTTTGTCAGCTGAATCCATCAGAAATATGACCAAAAGGCATATAACTGAAGTTTACAGATAATAGAGTCAGCAGCTGTATGTTGAATTGTTAACCAAAACCTGCAATGCAAGACCTAGCAAACACTGGAAACAATTAGTAGGAAATCAATATAAGACAGACAAAAAAGGGCAGTGAGCTTCTGGAATTTACCATTTCAGGGGGCTACAGAAGCAGACAGTATCAGGAAGATCAAAAACAGAAATGTAGGGACATCAGGACAATAAGTAGGTGTTAAAATTGTGTACTCTCTAATAACCCTAGTATAACAGTTCTGGATGTTGCTGTGGTACAAAGGCAATGACTTCAGAAAGTAACCCTCCCAACAGCTCTCCCAGAATGCATTTCCTACGGACACTATGAACACAGGGCTGGGTAAGCTGTTGGTCTGGCATTAGGGCCTGTTTTAGTGCCCTTGGAATCTCCACTGTGTTCTTTATTTCCTGGGTTCTGAACCCCACGGTAAGTAAACCAAACGCCTTGCTAATCAGGTATACCTATCATAATTGTACTCAGGAGACAAGATCACCTTTCTTGTCCATACTTTACACACATCATTTGTTCCCACTAGTGGTTTATCATTTTCATCAACTTTAAGTTACTCATAGTTTTCTTCAGTGTTTTGTATGAGATCAGCCTCTGACTAACTATCTGCTCTCATTTCCCCATGTTCCTTTGGTTCTTTCTACATGTTTAATAAGTTGTTTCTTACCTGTCCATTCTCCTGCATCACAAGTGTTCTTTCAAGGCTTCTTGCGAGGTGTCCCTCCATGTGTCTGTGAACTGGCAGCTGGGTGAAGAGCAACAGGCTATACCAGTGCAGGGAGGTGTGAGCATTTATGATGAGGTACAGCAGAATGTGCCATGTTCCTTGCTCTAGGGCCAGTACCAGCCTTGTTGGACCAGTGCTTATATTCATGCTAATCTTCTGTGGCATGCAGTGTTTCTCCCTCCATTCAAATTTTCATCTAGTCCTAGCTTGATCAAATGAGATCTGTAGCAGCTAAGTCATATTAGAAAAAATTAGGCCATCAATCCATTATTAAGCTGGAAAGTGTTTTATATTTTGTGTCTGCCCTCGGGATATCTCCAAACATTCCACAGCTGATCTGCCCTGAGTATGAGAGGGCTGGGGTTTATGTGCTAAAAGATGTGTACAGATACTGAGGGAGTTGTGGGGGTTTGTGTAAAACATTTGATTTCCAGCCTTGCAACTAGCTAGAGCCAAGGCCTAGGTGTTTGTCACTGCAATTTTTATGGTTCTGTTGGTCAAGGGGCTTTTGAAAAAAAATGTCCTGTTCTCTATTAGGCAGGTAGCTGCTACATCTAAGGGGTAGTCCCAGTTTTGTAGTGTTGGGAAATTTTCCTGAGATAGTAGTCAAGTTCCTTCTACTTGTGTCTGAGCAAAGACTAGTGTACACTTTCAGAAAATATTACTTTTCTTGCATGATCTGCTCTTGACAATATATTCTATCCAGCACTCTCTGAAAAGTAAAAATCTACCCTGAATTTTTACTGTATAGCTGTCTCTCTGTTTTAAGCATGATGCTTCACAAAATAACCATCTTTTATGTATTTTTATTAATTTCCTTTGTTAATCTTAGCTTTTTCAAAGAAAATAGATCTTTAGATTGAGATCCTTCATGCAGGTTATTTCACAGGACAGTTGATGTTGGAAGGCACCTCTGGCAATCATCTAATCCAACCCCCTACTGAAATCGGGGGCAAGTACAGCACAGGACCTTGTCAGACAGGTTTTGAATGCTTCCAAGGACAGAGATTCTACAAATTCTCTGGACAATTGGTTTCAGTGTTCGACAACGCAGAGTTCTTAGCACCAAATGATAACTCTTTCAGATATGTACAGTACAGGAAGCAAGGCAGTGATGCATCCAGAATAATTAGCTGATTGTCAGGATCTTGGCCTTGGTAACTAATTGGCTTTGGTGACTGATCCAGGCATTAACAATATCTTTTCAAAGAACGTGATCTACTATCAGAATGAAAAATTATTCCAGTTCTGGCTTGGTGGTTGTTGTTCTTAGTGCTGAGGGGAGAGAAGGTAAGGGGAGGATTGAATTTTCACATTTCAGATACTTACTGCATTCTTGAAATGCCACATTTGGATGTTTACTCTCTTGCCTCATCACTGCCTCAACATGTCACTTTGGATTTGGTGCAAGAAAGAGTTAACTTAAGGCAACTTGTGCAAGCTGCTGCAGATAGTATGAGTCAAAGACAGTTTTTTCCAGTGGCATTGTGCTTTGAGCCTAAGCTGCAGAGGAACTGGCATGCCAAGAGTTGAAAATAGATGTCTCTGTTTTGTGCACACTCAACTTCCAAAGGCAGTGACTGGGGTAGAAAACCAATTTGAATATGAAATAGAGAGTTGCCCAGAGGAAGGAAAGAGTAATGACTATCCATGGCCAAAAAGAGGTGGATAAGATGCATGGCCTCTGTGTGTCCTTTCATATTACTGTTGCTGACTCCCTGCCCTAAGATGACATGTGTGTTGCCATTCTTTAAATTGATGACTTGTTTTTTTATTTGCTTTCAGTTGCTAGATTGACATTACAGACCATACTCCTGAACTGTTGTACACCGTTTATAAATTGCTTTAAGATGTTTTAGTGAGATAAGACAAATAAAAATTGAAGTAATTATTGCTGTCTTTATCACCAGGGGAATTGGACAGCTGGCATTGATCTGTAAGAGACTAATTTCCATATTTGTTATTACATTAACCCTTAGAATTCTTCTTGTTTATTATTCCAAAGAAAGTTTTCCTCATCAAAAGGTCATCCTCTGTAGTATGTAGTGCTTGAGAGACACAGAAGGGCAGAAGATCTATGAACACAGTCATTTTTATCTGATCAATAACATCTTGCTTTATTAATAGTAATATCCCAGTATTTTACATTGCATCGTATCAAGATTTTACTAAACACTTCAGAGAACTGCTTGTGAGCGAAATCTAGCAGTTAGTGAAGGGCTTACCGTTAACTGCTTGGTTTGGGGCAAAAATTATGCACCCCTTTAAAACCTTGGCATTTATCTTAAATTTTTTAATTAAAATAATTATAAAAATTCTGTACTCATTGCTGTTTCGTAAGGAAAGAGATTGAATAAGGGCCTTATCTTGCTGTGTTGAGTAAAACTTTCTAATGAGCTAAATTGTACTGTTCATCCAAAAGCCACAGTAATGGTAGCACAGAGACTGTTGTGTTGCAGAGGGAATAACTTACTCTTTGCTATCTTCTGGTTTCAGAATAAAGCCTTAGAAATCAAAGAGGAAATTTTTAGCAATTAAAAAGAACTATAGGAGATAAAAAGTTGAATTTGTTTAAAAAAGCGTACCAAACAACATGTCATTTTCAAAGTAGTATCAGTGTAGCTCCAATTTGATTTGTTGGTATTGGCCACCTTTAGATAACAAATGTAAATATTGGGAATCAAGAGTCAGTGGAGGGCTACTAAGAGACTCCTCTCTTGGTGAAGTGGTGCAGTGATGAAACCCAAAGAAAGTAAGTTTTAGTTTTCTTCCTAGGATAAAGCTCTGCTTGATGCTTTATTTCTCTGCTTGTACAGCCTTCTTCCTGTTTATTTACAGCATAGTGATGCCCAAAAGATGGAGTCAGAGTTCCACTAGCAGAATCTGGGCAATGTAGATTGTTTGATTTTTTAACATCTACAGTCTGCCTCGGACTCTGGTTCAACATTAACCTAATAGTAAAGATAACTCACAAACTGGGAGTGGTTGCCTGCAAAGGCTCCTTATAGTTGAGCAGATGTCTTTTTATAGTTGGACAAAATATTTTTCAGTAATGATTCAGATATAATTGATAGAAATCTCTGGCTTTTTATTTTATTGTTTTGTTGTGATAGTTTAATGTTGAGAGATATTGGGAAGGCTGAACCATAAAATACAGAACCATATGGGGAAGTGGTGGTGTTACGCTGTAGATAAATCTGAATTGCAACAATATTCATCCTTGGTATATCTTAAATTGATTTAATTTCTAAAGTCCGCTGTTACTAGTTTCTTGACAGTAATACAGATGATTGAATAGAGATGAGGGTCTTCTTGGGCACCTGTGTCAATTGTAGACTTACAGGGGATATCCTGCCTGTGGGAAGCCAGCTGACACCGAAGAACAGCAAATGGTTGTCCCGAATGGCACAAGATACCTATTTCAAATGCCTGTATCTCTCAAAAACCACCAAAACTATACAGAAAACCGAAAGAAAAGGCAGGAGTGGCACACAGATCTCTAACAGTAAGGAAGTACCTCACTGATGAAACAGTTTCTTCTCAGACTGAGGTACTTCAAGGCTGAGAATCTTATTTGTAGCACATTATACTGTCAGAGTGAGACTATTGCATTAATGCAAATCCCTGGGTGATTTTTTCATTGTATTTTTTGCACCCAGGCCGTGCTTTGCTGAGACTTACTGACAAAAAGCTTGAACGAATGGGCATTGCCCAGGAAAGCCTGCGACAGCACATTCTGCAGCAAGTCCTTCAGCTGAAGGTGAGAGAAGAAGTCCGAAACCTCCAGCTGCTTACACAAGGTATGAAAAACAATTTTGATACAGACAGTTACTGAGATCAGGTCAGAGACATTTGCCTGAGGGCATAAAAGGTGACTTGACGTTCTCCCGCAAGAAATGATGCGTGAAAACGTCTCCTAGATTCCACACGCTTTCCAAGGGGGTAACAAAAGGTAAAATAATACACAAATAAATAGAGATGTTCTGCTGCCTGGTGAATAGGTAGTCTTACTTAACTGTTTACTTACTAAGATGAAAGTAATTACATATAAAGGGCACAGGTAGTGAACATACTGTCTTTAAAAACATTGTACAGTTTGCATTAATTGTTTACTTTCAGTGTTAGATAAAAAGTAATTTCTGTAACCTGTTTTATGATAAGAACTGTCAGTGGAAAATTACCTGCTATAGTGATTTTTGGAGAGGACTGATTCCTTCTCCAGGAAGGAGTAATTTTATTGACTTGAATAGAGTTGCTTGTAATGGATGCTGCTAAGAAAATGGAAAACTGGGCTCAGTATGGAGTCTAGATTAGAAGACAGGGGAGGAGAAGTAACAAAAAGGTTGTACATATTTTCCAAATGAGGTTAAGAAGATGTTTTATGATGCTTGTGTTGCTAGCTCTCTATAAAGCCTTTTAAATGGCTGTAGTAACATGGAAGAAAAGCAATTACTGTGGCAATACTGTAAAGGAACATTTAGAGATCCTCTACAATATATCTGCAATACTTTCTGAATGTTAAATGTTGTTTGGTAGTCCAGTGAGATAGCATAAACCACATACTTCTGCGGTGTTTTGGTTCAGTGCCCATTATATGTCACATCATAAGAAAAAAATAGAGTTCTCCAAAACATGCAGTGTATTTTTAACAAAATGTCCTTCACACATGACATTATGTTCCTAATTAAGCCTTGCTCACTGTGTTTGGGGAGAAACTCTGATTAGTTGAGTAAGCTGCATTTTATCTGAAAGAGCTGATGTCTCAACTGAATTGTTCCTTCAGGCTTGGTGTCTTGTGGATTCTGATGAGTTCTAGGGCTCCTTCATCTTACCATGAGCTGTAAATATGAGCTCACCTCATCTTATGTCATGTCAAAGCAGTACACCTGCTGAAGCATAAATGTCTTCCCCAAATGTTTAGAACTGTTCTTTTTCCATTCATCCCTTATTCCTCCTCTTCAGAGTTGGCCAGGTTCTCTCTTTCCCTGCATCTGGAGAGTTTGATGGACTGTGAAGTTCTGGTCACCCACCGGCACTGTTATAGGCCTGCTTATGAAAGTTGGGATTTGACTGATAAGGGTCAGTGAAGACCCACTAGCTATAAATTTGGATCAGTTGATCACTGCAGTCCAGATAAACCTGTGTTTGTCATGGAGAACTACGTGTTTCCTGGCCTCTCCTTTATTGGTCGTCTCTGGTTCTCCTGTGGACACATCAATTGGTGTATGACTTATGATCAAGTCAGATAGTTCAAGGCTGCCATTTTGAGGAGTTCAGGCCAGCGTCATGTAAGATCTATTCCTTGCCCATGCAGTCGATACAAGTTTGGACTTTACTGGTAAGAGGACGCTGGACTATAAAGGACAGGCTAGAGATAGATGTACAGAAGTGTGTTTAATGTAGTCTCTCTCTTCCAGGTAGAGGGAAAATTGTTGTTAAGTTTGATCCCATAAGGTAAGCCATCATATGCTTTATGAAAGGCAGTACAAGCTTAACAAAAAGCTAGTGATCTGCAGCTCTAGCTGTCTTCCCCCACAGTGGTGCTGGCCATTGCGCTGCACTTCAGTGTCACTCCAGTGTATCCTTGGTGAAATTGCTTGAACTGAGAATTTCTGTCAAAAGACTTTATTCCTCTCTTTGTTATAGCTTAACCATGTGAGCAAATACCCACAGCTGGTAACAGAGTGGGTCAGAAAAGGGAGACAAAACACACTGCATTCAGAGCTATGATTTTTAGGGCTGGGTGGCCACTGGTGTGACCACCGGCCACAAGAGCTTGTTGTTGCCCTGTGTTTCAGAGCTCAGCTGGGAATGGCTGTGTGAGGGAGCATGAGCAACCTGTCCTTGAGGGGAATAAAATAATACAAAACAATACAAATACTATTTTAATGAACAAATCTGTGAATGGACCTCATAGACTCAAAAACCTCGTCTGAAAGTCAGAAGCCAGCAATCTTCATGTGGCTTTGGTCCACCAAGGGTGATATGAGAGCAGGCACCTCTCAGGTGTATAAAAATAGAGTAAGCAGAGTGTTTTAAAACTCTTTCTTTTAAAAAACTAGAGGAACCAAAATTATGTTTACTTTCATCTTCTTAAACAGAGGTGAAGTTATGGGGCAGAACAAAAGTTTATGAGAACATTTCCTTGTGCAGCAAAACTGTGTTAATTGTATGATTCCAGAGTGGGGGGACAGTGAAGTGACAGGATGGCAGCAGTATTCCTTCCCCTTATTGCTTCATTTACACTGAGTTGGAATGAGTGTCTGTTGCAAATACTTGCTTAAAAGTACTAAGGTTAAGATGTTATTTCTCAACTGCAGTGCCATCTGTAAAGTTTCTTGTATGTCAGTTGTTCTCCAAAACTGGTTCTGTCCCCTTTCTTGGTTTCTTCACACTGTATCCACTCATATTCTTATTATGATTTATATGTTCCTTATCCAGGTTGTTAATGGAATAGGTTTCTGTAAGTGGTTTTTTGTTTTGGGGAACACTTGGAGAACATTTTTTCTCTGAAAAGCAGTTTATGCTTTCTGGAAATTCCACTTGCAAAGTGCAAGTCACACTGTAGCTATTGCTGTGCTTTACTGTCCTCCAAAAAGAGGGGGGAAAAAAGCTCTCTCAGTGCGCAGCTCAGGAGATTGTTAGGTGAAAGAAGCTGTTAAAACCCATTTCTGAATTAATGTAGCACACAAGCTGGATTACAAGCAATGAGGTCCTAATTCAGAGCCCATTGATGTCAGCAAAAAGACTTCCACTGACTTTAGTTCATACCCCAGTTGAAACTGGAGCAAGCAGGGGAAGTTTTTTAAAAGCATTATATAATACTTACCAGATATTTTAAGTGGTTTTGTATTCTGTTGTCTGCAGAGAAAGTTAAACTCTTTTTAAAAACGCGATAGCATTCTTTTCTATTCCTATTGCAGAAAATGACTTAAAACTGTTTCATTCTTCTTCATTCAAGACACCATCCAGTCTGTTCTGGGGATCTTAAAGCCAGAATAGTACATGATTGTGTGTTTGAAGTCTTGTCTTCAGTTTTAGGAAGACTTTGCTTTGGAGCAGTAACTGCCTGATTGAAGCTATTATTGGCAGAAACGCTATTCCAGCCTCCACTAGGATAGAAGGGCACAGGCCTGATCTGAGCTTTTTTTCCCAGACCCAGTGATGTTGAGGAACTAATTTGACAAAATATCTTCCAATGTCTCTTGGGGCGAGCTGCACGCTGTTGGAAACACCATTATTATACTGTTATCACTGTAAGCCTGAGTTGAAAGATCATTTTTTTCAAAAAAAGCCTTACATAACTACACAGAGAAGGAAGAAGTTATTTTGAGATTTCTCAATGCAAGTCCTGCTTTGGGTTAACATTGAAAAGACCGTCCTCAAAGTGGTAGAACAGTGCTGTGTGATTCTGAGCAAAGTATCCACAGACAGCAATCTGCTCAAAGGGCTGAGCTGAAGAAGCATTTTTGGATTTGGACTATATGATAACTGCATTTAGGATGATGCTGGGCCCCTAAGCTCCTCTGTGAGTTTCATGTAGGGCAAAGTGCTACATGAATATATTACCAGGCCATTATTTCTCCTGCTAGCAAAATGTGTTTGAACAAAGCTTTGTTCTCCAGTAAAAATCATCTCAGCATTTGATACCTGTTGAAATTATTTCCTCAGTAAGTTTTCTGCTCATCCTGCACTGATGCTCAGCTGCTGAAATACATACATGCCCAATGGTTGTTCACAATAAGTTCCTTCCTTCCTTCCTGCCTGCCTGCCTTCCTGCCTGCCTCCCTGCCTGAACTCTCCCAGTCTGTCAGAAATATGATGCTGCTTCCTGTTCACCTTATCCACTTTTTCCTTCTGAATGTAAAGCGGGGAGGAGCCTGAGCACTGTCATTTCAGCTTGCATCATTGCATGGGAGATTTGTTGTAATTTTCCATAATCAAAGCTTTAAAGTACTGGATTCACTCCATCTTCTGAATTCCCACATACTAAGACGTTCCCTGCTGTGGTGGCTCCAGTACACATCAAGAATGATTTGGAGTTACACACCTGCTTGGGAGGGGACTTGAGTGGTCAGAAATTTTGAGAATGTAGGACCTTGCAAAGTGCGGAACTGAAAGGTCAGCTGGAGCTAAGAGAAGGGAATTGCAGTTTGCTGTCCCCGTGCTGTGTAGGCTTTATGGATCCTGTGGCATCCGAACTGTTGTTGCCTACTGTCCTTCACGTCCCTTGAAGAAATGTTGTTTGAGATCACCCCGTTTCTTTGTCATCCCTGTAAAGAAGTCAGTGCAACTGAGGTTTGCAATCGTCATCCTGTTACACTTCCAGGATGTACTATTTTCTTCCTTGCGTACGTTCTGGACCCAAGGTTTTGGCACCTGAAGAATCATGAGTTCCTTCCGTCAAAAATGTTCTTTCTTGTCTGTAAAAAACAGCAGATGTTGCCTCTGTGAGTGCTCCAGGTAGGTGGGGTGTTTGCCTTTCCAAGCAGCTGGGAAGAAGTGTGTTACACTCGAGGAATCTTGGTTTCATGTCTCTGTTGTATTCCAAGGCCTGCAGTATTTGAAATCGTGACTGTCCTCTTACCAGACACACGTTCTTTTGTTTTCATTGACTTGACCTCACCATTTTCTTTTCCCTAACCCTGAAGCTCCCAGCTAGTCAGGAAGGGCCTTTCTTCTTAGAGCACAGATTACTACGCAGATGTTTCGTGCGTATATTGCATATATGGCATCTATCCAAGGCACAGAAAAAAACCCACTTGATATTTCGGAAAAGCTCCAGCAAGCTTAATTCCCAGCTGATTTCCTTTGCTCTGCTCCTATTATGCTCCAAAATGTCTGAGAGACCTTGTGAGTTGAACACAAAGTGTATCATGGAAACACTGTCAGAGATTACCCGATAGTAGTAGTTTATCCCTTATCATAGCATGAAAACTGTGTTCCAGGACTCAGCATGATAAATTGCCTGGTTATAGGTAAAGAAATTTTAACATTCTTCTCAATATGGGTTTATTTTCACTATATGTCCATATCCCTTTTACTCTTTTCCATTGTATGTCTTTTCCTGTACAGCTGTAGGAATCATCGCATTTGTACTTAACACCACTTTCCAAGAATGTAAAACAACTTTGTTACCATCTATTAGACTACAAAAGAGCAGTCTTCATTGTATTTGTCCCACTTCCAGTCAAGGACAGTTTCAAGACTTAACAGAGGATGTAGGCTTTAGAGTCAGAAGCTGTGGTTGTTCCTGAGAGGCTTTTTAAGGACTTCAGACACTGTTAAGACTTCTGAACACTTTTTTTCAGGTTACAAGTACGCACTTAGGCGTTCGGTATGGTTTTCATTTGTTTTAGCCGAAACACAATATTGTATGTGGAACGTGTGTCTGAGCGCAGATAAAATGTCTAAAATACATGCATCACTGGCGGTAAATATCAAATTCCATCTATGGCATCAGTTATTTGAATTTCATATGGCTGGTTTCTAACCTGAAGAATATACTTTGCAGTGCAGTCAATGGTCCCTGGCAGGCCATTGAATTACTATGGTACTGTTAGTTACCTTTTAGCTATTGCTGTGGGGCTGATACATATTCATATCGAATAACTGAGTGATTCAGCTGACAGGTAAAATAAGTTCCAATACACTGGACAATACATTGTAATGCACTCTGGATAGGTTTAGCACACAATCGTCCTTCAGTATGTGTAGTATATTAGTGTGCAATGTGAATAAGGAAACATGTAGCAACCATGAAATTTGTATTGATGAACTTCTATGGCAAGAATTTAGTTGTATAATATTATTATGTGCTTGCATTTTTATGTGTTTCTATAAATAATATTGCAATTCAGTCTACTGGGAATGTTGTATTAGCTGTTTTGTATGATTACAAGAACATGATTGCAGTTGTCTGGTTTTTTTATTTTATTAATGTTGATTTTTTTTTCATTCCTGCTTTTCAAATTTCTCAGAAGTCAGTCTACTGGAAAATTTGGTCTGTAAAGTTTAGTCCTTCTGACCTAATGCATAGCCAAAGCTGTCTTACATGTTTAGTGAATATATATTACATATATATAAACACACACATATATATGTATGTATTTCCCCACTCATGTATAAAGTGGAAAGAGAAAAAACAATTTTACTCAAAGTTTAAGAAAAACAAATAAAATATTGCTGCTTGTGCTGCTGCCAGTCATGAAAGACTAAATAGGAAAGTTTTCAGCAGTCAAAGTCTGTTATTTAACAACAGCTGTTTGTGATCAGTGCCAGTGGAAATCACTTGTTTTCACCCAGCTGAAAAGAACAGGCTGGTAAAAAGGATTCCAGGAATAGGTACAGTCTTTCACACAGAGTCTAAATAAATCAAGTCTACATATTGTAAGATGGTGCCATTTACAATGTAACTTATCTGTCATTTCTAATGAGATTTTTCCAGAAATTGGACATAGAATAAAAATTAGAGTTGATCATAGAATGGTTTGGCTTGGAAGGAACCTTTAGGACCATATTGTTCCAATCCCCATGCCACAAAGGGATGTCTTCTACTAGACCTGGTTGCTCAAAGCCCCATCCAGCCTGGCTTTGAACATTTCCAGGAATGGGGCATCTGCAGCTTCTCTGGACAACCTGTACCAGTGCTTCAGCACCCTCACAGTAAAGAATTTCTTCCTTATGTTCAATCTAAACCTACCCTCATTCAGTCTGAAGCCGTTCCCCCTTGTTCTGTTACTACATGCCCTTGACAGTTGCTTTGTAAAAGAACTGAGGAAATCAGAGCCCTAACTATACTCCTGACCCCTTGGAAAGTACATAAAAGTTTTCACTACTGGGCTTCTGTTTCAAACCTGACTGTCTTCATCAGCTAGCACTTTTATAGTCAAACTAAATGGATAACACTGGAAATAAGAAGATAAGAAGTGCAGTTCTCAGATGGATCAGTACTGAGCCTCTAGTAGTAGATGTTGTTTAGGCAGAGCCCAGAACCCTGGCCCCTCTCTGTGGTCCCATTCACTTGGGCTCCCCAGCACTCTTAATTCTTTTAGGGTTCATTGGTAATCTGTCTCATGCTTGTGTGAAACGAGTTGTTCACAAGAAGTTTTTTACAAACTAAAATTTAGTCACTGGCAGCCTCAGTGGTGGTGAAAGTGCCAAAGCCTAACTTGGCATGCCTTCAGCTGGATATCTTCTGCCTTCCACAGACACTCTAAGCAATCCTACTATCATGTGCACGCTGTAGTACCTAGACATCCTCTGTATTTCAGATCCACCAGTCACACCTCAGATGCATCAGATGAATTATACCTGTTGTTCCTCATTGATTATTACAGATGCTTGGAGTGGTTGGCAGATGTATTTGTCTACACGGCAGATGACTAAATGTGGGTGAGATAAATTCCCACTTGGCTAACTCTAGATGTAAACTCCTATGCTAAAAAGAAATTGGTCTGAAAGCTGGACAAATCACCCTCCGCTCAGATGGGTTTTGGTAACACCATCTTTGTGACTTTATGAAACTGGTATTGCTGGCGCCTGCATGAATGTGTCCTGTTTGTAAAGTGTTTCACTATATTGGCACTTTTAACAAACATGAAAGTCACTTAAAGCCTTTTTGAAAACGTAAAATGAAGTTTTGCTGTTTTGAATCCCTAAAGGTGAACGTTGCCAAAGAGTTCAAAAGCATTTTTCTTCCTGTTGTTAGTAGAGTTTATGGCCATTGCAATAAAAATTTCTAATTACTGGAAAGATTCAAGGGAGGCAGGGAAAAAAACCTCTCTTTTTTATGCCTTTGTAAGGTTGCTTTTCTACGTGTATAAAAAGAAGCTGTTTTATTTAAAAGCTTCTCTTCTTTTCATTCACATTCTTTAAAAGCCTTTCTGTACTGTAATTTTAAAAATGAATGTGGTTCTATTCAAATAAAAGTTTACTCTTAATGGCATTTATGCTTCATATGATAGAGCACCTTCATTTACTTAGTTATACATAGGCAGTCAGCAGTGTTATGAACTGCTTCTTTATTACTTAGCAGTATGCAGATCTCTGGCATCTTCCACAAAGGAAAGGGTGGGTTATTTTAAAGCCTTTATTTGACTTGATCGTAAAACATGGGTGCTAGCCTAGTGTTTTATGACATGCTCAGGTATGATTAATAATTTTAACTATGCTGGTTCCCCCATAAGATCAATATTATAGAATTTTTCCAGTCACTATTTCAATGGATTTTAATTGAAATTGATTCCCTATAAAATAATAAATTGAAGTGTATTAACAATGATCTTGTGGTCCTTGCTGTTCAAGTTCTGAATTCTAACAAAATTCTGAGCAGTTTTCAAAGAAATACATGATTTACCACTATACAGCCTAAGTACTCATGAAGCATCTGTAAATTTTTTAAGTGTTAATTCCAGCAGATGACAGCATGAATATAGCAGCCCTAATTTGCAACATGAATGTGAATGTAAATGTGTCAGGAAATTGTTGTTTTTAAAAAATGTATTTATCAATTTGCAGTTCAGCTTCAGTTGTATCATCCTAAAATTGAAAAAATACTTGCATCAGTAAAAATGCCTCCCAGTCACCTGAATTATTAGAAGTTCCCTGTACAAAGAAAAGATACATTGAGAAAATCTGCAGTGAGTTGCTCTGTAAGAACTTCAGTGTTTTTCCAAAGGTATGATGGCATTGAGTCAGTCTTTGATTATTTTTCTCAGCGTCAGTGATGAGTTGAGTTATAGGCAGTATGTCCTTGGCAATACCAAAGTTCTGAAGCCCCTTAACCACAGTTTTCATCCACGTCTTACAGCTTATACTCAGTTAAGCTTAACCACATTGTTAAAATAGTTGGTTTACATATATTTGGCTTCCCCCTGAAGACAACCTGATTAAAAAATAGCCAGCCTCGGGAATGGCTCAGCATTTTACGTCCAGACAGCCTGGTACAGCATGTCAGGACTCTGACTTGGCATAGTGGTTCAACTGCACAAGAGGGCTGGAGCTATTACCCTCAGGAACTGTAGGGATAAGCAAGTTAGAGACTTTTTTATGTGAACAAAAAGGCATGTGGAGGTTCCCCTACAAGCTTGAGCACAGTCTGAAGGCACATACATAGACATGGTCTTAGAGTTCTGACTCCTCTCCTCTAGAGATAGGATTCACATCTTCCCAGTCCATTTGTCTGGCACACCCAGCTGCCATCAGGTAGCGTTTGATGAAATGAGATGGAGTTGAAGCAACTCCAACACCTGGGCCTTCAAACAAGTAATTTTGTCATATTCTTTCATTCTTCAGCGAGACCGGTTGAGAGGCTTACTGCTGGTAATGTCAGCCAGCAGACTCTGAAGTTCAGTTCTCGTTTTTCTGCATTGAAAGAGTGCTGTTGTGTAGGACTTTCAGGAGCTGGATTTTGAGAGAAAAACATGAAAGAAGAAAGGTCTTGCACAGCAAGACGATGAGGTTTTAACTAACTGATTTTACCTTTTTCAGTGATGCAAAGCTTCTGTTCCTAAAATTTACTCTCCAAAATCCTCTAAGCTGTATGGGTTTTGTTTTCTTTGCACTTCAGCATATTTCAGATGTAGAGATGGAGAGGGAATGGTAATCACATTTCCTTTCCAGTTTTTCTAAGTGTTAGGTCATCCCAGTCTTCTTGAGGAATAAAGAGGAAAGTGTTCTTTCTCACCCTTATTTCTTTTGACTTTCATTCCTTTAAGAACTCCTGAGGAACTGAGGATTGTTGTTAAAGTTGGGCCAAGACATTAATATCTCCTGCTCTGGTTTTCTGTTGATTTTCCTTTAGCCTTAATGTTTTAAGGGCTGATTAGACTACAGTTGTCTGGTGAGAAGTTTCTTTACCTTGTTCCAGAGAGTGTAGCTGTGTGAAAGACTTTTCAGCAGTTCCTTGTGATTTTCTGTCATAAGGTGCCAAGATGGTCCAGCCATTTAAAGACTATTTAAAGAATGTCAGAAGGAGCAATCAGCATCATCTTAGACAATGCACTGGCTTTTAAAAGAGTCAGGCAATTAAGGATTAAGGGAAACCTTTGAAAATTGCCACAATGATCACTCCCAGAGTCACAGCAGTTATAATTCTCAGTGCAAACTTGAAAGACCTTGAAGCAAACAAACTATTTCAGATGAAAGGGAGAGGAAAGAGGAAGGGAAGGATAGTTCTACCTCTAAAGCTCCACTGACAAATCAGTTGTCACCTGGGTAGTTTGTGAACAGACCTTTTGCTAGACTCAGGAGCTGCTTTACTCTCCACGAGTGTGGCTGCCATCCATTCTGTCACAGCTGTTGACTGTGACACTGACCAGTAATATTGTTGACCTTTGTACATCTTTGCTTAAACCTGGAGCATCTTAATTTGAGGGTCATAGAAAGGCAACCAGTCCTTGCAACCCATCAAGGTAATGAACGTCTTTTTGCTGGGATGTAACTTCATACAATAAGTCATCTATGAGCCTTTTTTGGGGGGTTTTTCTAGAAATGTTTCATTTAGTTGTGGAGGTTTTTCTCACATACCATAATGAATATTGTAGTTTATATTCTTCTAATCCTAATAAGCTCTTTCCACATGCTTTATTATTTTTTACTGATACTTGCTTACTAGATTTATTAATAAATTTTATTTCTCCCTTCTTAAATATCAGCCGCTGTGATAAGCACTAAAATGGGTGACTGCTGCTCTGTCAGCAACTCGTGTTTTCCTTTATTACACTGTTACTGCTGTTCTTGACATCTTTTTGGTTCTCTTTAGTAATGAGACTGTCACTATGGGAATTTTACTTCTACATGGCTTTGCTGATCACATGGTAATTCTGGTATGAGAATATATGTTTTACTGATGTCTTCAGCGTTTTCTTATGATCCAGATAATCAGAACGGAGGCTATTTAGGTAAGGAATGCAAACAGATTCTGGGACCAGAAGAAAGAAATCCTTTTATTAAGGGTGTCTCTAGAAATTAGGAACACCTAAAGGTTGTTTCTTCCTTAAGTTTCTGCTGCTTATAATTAATTTGGGTAGAGTCTTTGAGAAAACCTTTAGTTAACCTAAAACTGATCCTTATTCTTAATGTGCATATTCTATATCAATTATAGCACAGTGAACAAATAGCAAGAGTAGCTTCTCTAGTAAGAAAAATATAAATTTATGTCTACAAACTGGTTATATCCCAATTATCTGCTTCTGAAAATCGGAGACCTCACATTTGCTCTTGGTTCTGTGAATGCAGATGAAGGAGTAATGCTCCATTGGTTGCAGCGAGATGTGAAAATAGTAAGAATGAGAACAGGATCAACCCCATTTTTCCTGTGCAGCATGAGACTGTAAAGCCCATTCAAATCAACGAAGGGTACCAATGACTTTGCTGACCTTTGGATCCAATCCATAAACCTTTTTAATAACTTAATTAAAAGCACAAATAGAGAAATGTGTTCTGTTCTCTAACTCACCATAGGTCTCTCTAAAATTGAAAAATACGATCCCTTGCATTTTGTTGTATCAAAAATACAATTTTTATATTTTATTATCTTTACAACTTTTTTCTTAACTATATAAAACCTGTTTTTTGTTTGATCTCAAAATCTCTTTTGATGATGTGCACTGCCTGTGTTATTTGCAAGCCTAATTTCATAATCACTGCTGGAAATGAAATCCAAAAGCTGCTTTTATCTTGCTCTTTTTAGTCATGCTCTATACTCAAATGGCATAATCAAAGATAAAAACAATTATACTGCCTTTTAGCTTGAGCAGTTTGAAGAGTCTTTGTCACATCATATATTATCCAGCTAGAATTTTGGCGTCTGGTTGAACTCATTGCTCATCATTATGCTCAAATAATCAACAAATAAGCAACAGCCACCCCCAGAGATAATCTGTGCCCTTCTAGAACAGATGTTAATGATAGGTGCAATATACTGCCCTCTGGAACTTCCTGCCTCTGTTGGCTGGAGGACTTGCCATCTAATTTGGGATACCTAAATTTAATAAAGGAAAACTAGGCAGTAGCTTTTCCTACTTTATGCTTTCCAGCATGAAGCATATAACAAGTGAGGTTATCCACTGTTAACTTGACACCAAACTTCCACTGCCTTAGTATAGTAATTTTATTGTCTTTATCTGTCCCTGTAGCAATATCTGGTTATTCTATGCCATTAAATTGCACTTTTTTTCCTGCAAGTGATAATATCATCTTTCATATTAACATTTTTTTAACTGAGCCTAACTACTGCTCACTGGTAGTAGAATTAAAGCAACGTTTAGGTGCTTTAAGGAGTTGCAAATTCTGGGTTAAGGGTTTTGGGGTTGTTTTTTTACTTGTAATTTAAATGATCCTTTAGTCTAAAGCAGACAAGGACACATTTTATATATTGTCTTGGGATAGGTTTATAACTTACCTGCACTTCAGCAATTTTTCTCAGACATGAGTGCTTTAATAACTGCAGTTAGACAGATCTTAGTCCTCTGAGTTCTTCTTTCATCTGAATGTGGTTGAGCCTGATACAAATATTAAATAATTTTTAATATTTTTTTATGATTGTGGATTTTGTTGCCTCAATGGAGCTGGATCCAGTCTTAGACAGGAAGGCCAGGACCAGGCTGAGAGCCCTTGATGAAATGCTCGCTGTAACTGAACTTTACCTAGTAATTCAGAAAACTTAATGAAAACTTCTTCCCTTTCATATAAATAATTAGGATGAGCAGTGAAGTTATAAGTCTGTTGAAAACCATGAATTGCATAGTTTCAATTAAATAGAAAAGCTGATTAAAAAAACGCTACTCAAAAATGAAATAATAACACAGAAGAGTGACTGAAAAAAGCGAGCTTCCTATGTCTTTTGTTTGGTCTTTCTGTGTCTCCCTTAAAGCTCTTTTGCATTCTCATGCAGCTCATTCGTTTTATTGAATGCTTAAAGCCTTTTACCATCTGCCAAAAGGTTTTATTTTGGGGTTTCCTCTTATGTGGGAGGGTGGTTTCCTCCTTCCCTTCGTGCTAGTTTCATTGCTATCTTTAGGACTCGGAGCCTACTGGAGACCTTCCTGTCTCCTTTTTATTATACAGTCTCCTCCTTCCTTGCTGCAAGTTCCTGCTCCTGGGGGCAAAGAAGAAAACAAGAGCTGCAGCTGCCTTTTTGAGCTGCCTGGCTGATGCCGACAGCTTTTGTTTCAAACGCAGGAGCCCAGTTCCTGGAGTGCAGGGCAGTGCGTGCTGGGCAGCAGCATTCCTGGGGCTGGGTGTTTTTAGGAACAGTTCCTGCGTGAAGGCCATGTGCGACTGCCCTGTGCTTTGGCTGCAGAGTGCAGTAGCTTCTGAAAAGGTGTACTATAATCTGTAGCATCTACTCTAAAAGCAGTTTATTCCTCTCTCTTTGTTTGTCTTTTACTTCAGTACATTAATCCAATCTGTTCTGCCCCTGTTAGGACATCCATAACCATAGCCCTGTAGTTTTTCCTTTTATGGGAATTTTAGATGGGTTTTTTTTCTGTGAATGTATCGATTTCCTATCTTCACCTTTCTTGTGCTGTAGAGAAAACGAAGTGAAATTTGAGGTGTTATATTTACAGAGGGATAGAATTGCCTTTTTTTTTTTTTTTTCTTCTTGAGCACCAAATAAAGTAAATGGCAGTCTGGGTTTCTCAGCATAGCTCTCAAGGATGCAAGGAATGCATCTGCAGCGGGATATGAGTATCCAGGCCTCAATGCGTGAACTCAGCAGGAGAAGGCTGTGAGTCCTGGTAAGGTACCTCCATTTAAATCTTTGCTCTGGAGGTCCTCAGGTACCTGTCATCATGTCTCCTTAAAGAAGATGCTGCATGGGGGAAACAAAGAGTCCTGCCTTTTCCCTTCGGCTGCTGCCTGCTGGGAGTGAGAGCAGTCTGTGTCTGAGAAGCGTGCAGTCCTGTTACTGCCTGTCCTAATTTGCTGTACAGCTGAGCCTGTGACCGGAGGCAGTCTGAATGTGGAAGGCACAGGCACAGGGGTTGTGCTGGGTGTCAGATCACCTCCTGAGAGCTCTGCCAGGATACATATCAACCACATTATGCCTCTGCTGAGTGCATTTCTGGCTCTCCTTTTTTGATTCTTTTTTTAATCACTGGCTTTACACCAAACAGCATGTCAGGTAGTAATAGGAATGTAATATTATTTTATTTGTGATTAGCTCATCTCTTGGGCTCTGAGATGTTCTAATTGCTATCCTTCCATCACCACTCAGTTCTCTCCAAAGCTCTATCCTTTGGTTTATTTACTCTCCCTCTGTAATGGTTACTGTTGATCGCCATGAGAAATTTTCAGTGCTTAAAAATAAATGATCCATTTTCCATCCCTTCAATGCATCTAGTTTTTATGACTATAGGAATATAATGAAAGGTTGAAATGTGGATGAGGAGGATGAGGGTGACTCAGGGGTGTCACCTAAATGCCTGATCTACAGTGATGCTGGGATTTCTGTTCGGGAAAGTGCCAATAAAACTGTCTCTTTCTTAGCACTGGCTATTTTAATGACATTCATTTCCAGACTCCAGGTATAGCATCTCACAGAGAGGTCAGTGGTGCCCATTTCTGACAGCAGAATGGTGCAACATAACACAACAGCCTGAGATGGCATTCTCCTGAAAAATAAGAGAGCTACGTGAAAAAAATTCAAGGAGGAGACACATGTATCTCCTCATTTAGAGAGCAAGGCATTGTGCTGCTGAATAAACATAGGTCTCCATGTTCTCCCTGTCTGAGACACATACACATGCACATACTCTAATTGGCTAAAAATGTAAACAGTAAATTAGGGATATGATTAAAAATTAAGCAGCCACTGCAGAAACCATCAGTAGTAAATGCTTATTAACTTACATATAATAGCATGCTGGTGTGATAGCTTTTAATTGGCTGCTGAAACTGATTTGCAGCAAATAAGGCCAGCTTTCCAAAAGGATATTTCTGGGGTTCAGTCACCAGACCCTCAGCTCTGATTGCTTGTTTTTTTCTTTCACAATTTTTGCCAGCCTTTTTTAAGTAACTGATAATGTATATGACTTTCTTGAACTACAGTGGGTGATAAACTTAATCCTTTGCCTCTGTTGCTTAGCAGAATGAGTCAGTATGGGTCTGATCCATCATAGTACTCTCTCATGCATTGCAAGAAAGACTTCTGTGGTTTTCTGCTTTTTCTGCAGGGCTGCACCAGAGCCCCTATCCATTCTGTAACCCCCCCTTGCTGGCTCTTTACATACATGCTGCATGATAAGCTGAAGGGTAAGAGTGGTTTATAGAAATTCACCTGCCCATCCCAGTGCCACATCCACACATGTGGATCACACCTGTGATCTCCAGACCAGCTCCATCTGGCAGTGCATAGCAGAGACTACAGAAAGGGCACCCCCCAACTCCATGGGCCCTTTCCATCCCGTCTCATAACACTTATGCCCTACTCTTGTGTGTCCTGCACAGGGAGTCCAGTGTATTAGAGGAAAAGTTGTTTGGCTATTCTGTTTTGTGAGAGTTAGGATGGTTTCCAACTACAGCAAATGATTCCCAGGGGAACTGTTACAACCTAGATTCAACACCAGCAGCTCTGTGTTATCTTTGAATATTTAGGGGGAAGTTGAAACAAGATGTAAAAACCTCTCAAAATTGAGACTAATCTGGAAGGCCCGGGCAAAGCAGGATCTCTTCTAATGAGCTCTGACTTCTTGGATATTTGCTTTTCAGGTGGGTTGGATAATATGGGTATTTGATTAGTATATGGTACAAATGGGCTTTTGTATGTATTTTTTTACCTTCCTATGGCCAAAACTGAGGGCTGCTCTCTCCAGAATGCAGCTGAACTTTGTGCATGTTATCTAGGTCTTCCGTGTTGACTTAGCCTGGAGACCTCCTTCCCTCTTTCCTCCTGCTAGTCAAAAGCAGAAATGGATGTTACTTGACTTAAAGATAATTATAGTCAGCTCATTATCAGAGGGTTGTATATATCCTGTAAGAAAGCCTTTAATTCCACCTTCCTGTGAGAAAGTAGCACATCCCCTGAATGGCTGCCAAACTCCTTGAATGTGGCTGCAGGTGGCTCAAATGTGTTTTTTGTTAAAACCCTGCTGGAAGATGATTTCTGTCATGAACACCTCAGTCCTGTCGACTGTTTCTGTGCTTGTTCTGCTCCAGCTGGTGTGGTCCATGTTGGAGCCGTGCAGTGGGAGGCTCTTTGGTAGCTGCCAGTGTTGCAGTTCAGTGTTGGCCGCAGCTGCACTTTGGGGAGCTGGACAAATGGTGGCACGCACTGTTGTTGTCTGCAGCTGTTGTCTGCTCAGGGTCACCTTCAATTGCTTAGCCCACTGACTTGTGTTTTGAGAGGTATAAAGGCATATTCACTGTGGAAGTTTCCTGATGTAGCACGGAAATGGCATGAGAAGGAGTGCTGTAGCTCTAAGAAGGTGGAGGCGTAATGTGTCTGGACCAGGTCTGAGATGCAGAGCAGAGCGAGGTGCCTGCAGCTGCTGAGAGCCACTGTGGGAGCCAGGACCCTGGGTTAGATGGACTCAGTATGGGCTTCACTCTTTTCTGGGTTTTGTTTCCTGACTTTGCCAAAGCCTTTCCAATATAGGTACTTCCCTATCCCATCAACCAATTCTCAGACTGTGAAGAGTAGGGAGAGGAAGCCACAGGTACACAACATGCCTGGGTGGAAGACATGGAACAAGGCTGGAAACCCACTGGCTTGGGGTGGTAGAGCTGAATTGCTGTCATCAGCAGAGGGAAACCTCTCTGGAGTGGTCTCAAGTGTACAGAATACCGCAGGGATCAATTCCTTTTCTTCTCAATGTCCTGAAGAACAGATGGATCTGACATGTTTATTGCCACGAGCTGTCTTGTTTTATCAGCACATCAGATCTAGGTACTTGACAGATGTGCTGAACAGAAAATAAAATTCATCCATGCCCAGTGTTACGGGTTTTAGCATCTCTAGTTTCTATTTAGAACTGTTCTCTTTACTGTCCAACCTAGCCTGGGAATAAATCAGGAAGAATTTTCATTTATAATTAAGGGAAGGTTGAGACAAGTAAAGTATTACAAGTGCACACCAATTTTTGGACTTTAAAAGCCTTGTTTGGTATGTTCAGCTTTTTGGTTCAGAGCTGTGTCTGAGATAGCAAAAACTGTCAAACAATGCAAAGAGGCCAGAACCGTACTGGCAGTAGTGAAGCAAATTATTTTACATGTTACAGCTTCAATAGCTTGATATTTTACGATTGCAAAAGCATGAAATAAAAGCTTTTTAAAGCCAGCAACATTTTTGCTTGAAAATTATTTCAACACTGTTCTGAATATCAAAAGATGATTTTATTCACATCTACCCCATTCCTATTTCTTCCCCCCAGTGCACACTTGGGTTCTGTGGGAAATGTGTCTTTTTTCATAGCAAGGTCTCTGTCATGGGTTAATTTTTTTCTTCCTCTTCCAAAAAATAAAAAAAAACTAAAAATTGATTAATATATTGCAGCATTTCTAACAGTTGCAAACTATGCAATGCAAAGTGGGTATGAAATATTTAATTTAATTTTAAATTAAAACTGTTCTACATATTTACTTTTTTAAAGAAAAGTACGCTGGATTTATCTGAACTCCAGACAGCAGACTAAAGTTAGATTTTACAGGTTCTTGTAATTGCCTAAATTCATATTTTTCTATGTATAGCAGTGACTGCTGCTGAGATGCAACGGAAGTCAGACAACAGAGTTGGTGAAAGCCACTGGTTAAACACCTGTTGTTGAAGAGCTAAACTTTTTTTACTTCTGCAGGTGCAGAGATAATATCTTTTTCATGTTTGTTCAGCTATTTCAGTTCAGTGACTAGTGCATTAAAAAATAAGAAACCACTTGGGAGGGAAAAAAAGCTGAAAAGCTTGTTTTCCTCTTTGAATCTATAAACAAAATCTGTGCGGTAGAGGATGAGATCTACCAGTTCTATGCTCTTGAGAAATATGGCAACCAGAACTGACATTCAGTTCACTGATGGAATGCTTCCTTGCTTAGTGAGACTGATTACTTAAAAATAAAATGAGAAGCTTTTTTTTGCCTTGATTTTATATCTTATTTGTTAAATACTGTTTTTCAGCATTTTCATTGCATTTTACTTTTATACTAAGTTCTGTTTTATAACTAGAACTTAACATGAATCCCAAATAATAATAAAAAGAAAAATTACCTAACATAATCTATCATGACTCATGCCCAAATATAATGACAGTGTGAGGAATGGAAATCAATCATGAGTTGTGTATAAAAGTGCAAATCATGTAAATAAGTGTGTGTTGTGTTAACTGTCAGAAATGCCATACGTATTTATATATGCTGTCTTTAAGTTTATGTCAACAAGCTGACAAATTTACTAACATATGGAATCTACTACCCACAAGCTTAAGTAGTTTTTGTGTTTTTTGAATAACTAAGAGAAGTATTGATAGGGAAGGTCCAAGGGGTAAGGAGCATTTTAACTATCAAGAACTATTAACAAATGGCCATTGTATGGATGACACAGAGGAGCAACTAATCTTTTCTGGTTTAGAGGTCCAGACCCACAACAAACAAGGAGGTAGCTAACATGGATTCCTTAGTAGCTAACATTAGCTGCTAAGAATAGCTAACATGGATTTACTAACGGCAAAATACCCTGATTGTGTTCTGTGATGAGAGAACTGGTTGTGTGGGCAAGGGATAAGCAGTGCATGTTGTATACTTTGACTTTAAAAACACTTTTAATGTGGTCTTCCACAGTGTTCCTGTAGCCAAATTGCTGATTTATGGAACAAATATGGAGACAAGAAGTGGATGGAGAACCTAGTGGCATCCCTAAGGAATTGATAAAGGGGACAGTAGTGGCCAAGTGCCTTTGCTGGTGACCGTGATGATGAGACAGAGTGCACCTCTGCAAATTTGTGGGATGATACCAAATTGGAGGCAGGGTTTGATGTGCTGAAGGACAACATTTTCACTCAGAGGGATCTGGACAGACTGGAGAAGTGGGCTGACAGAGACTTGGAAAGTTCAACAAACACAGAGTCCTGCATCTGTGATGGAATAACTCCCTGCACCAGTACAGGCTGGGGACTGGCTGACTGGATAGTACTTCACTGAAAACTACCTTGATAAACAACAATTAAATATGAATAAGCAATGTGCCCCCACTATAAAGGAGGACAGGAACATTCTGAGCTGTACAAGCAGTGTAGCCAGCAGGTCAAGGGAACCCATCATTCCCTTCCATTTGGCAGTAGCACAGTGACATCTTGAGCAGTCTGTGCAGTTTTGTGCTCAGCACAGGAAAGACAATGACAAAATGTAGTGGGTCCATGGATAGGTCACCAAGGCAGTCAGGGGCTGGAGCACATGATGCAGAAAAGGGAGGTGAGGGCTGAGTTTGAAGACAAGGTTAAGGGGGGGGGGGTTACTGCTGTCTGTAGCTGCCTGTTGGGAGAGTGCAGAAAAGACAGAACGAGATTCTTCCCAGATGTGCATGAAATCAAAACAAGAGGCAATGGGCACAAGTTGTAATGCAGAAAATTCTAACTAAACATAAGGAGGGGGGAAAGGGTGGTGGAACAGGCCCAGAGAAGATGTGTGTTTCATTCCTTTTAGATATTCCAGACTCAACTGGACACAACCCAGGGCAACTTGCTCTAACATTACTCCTGCTCTGAGCAGGAAGTTGGATTTGAGGCCTCCAGAGGTCCTTTCCATCTGGCACAGTTCTGTGATTCATAGATGCCAGTGTGTGAACTAATTGTCAGAGCTTCCCATTGTGGTTCACTTTAGGAAAAATATGAAACATTAGAGATTTTTGATGTGATTTGCTTTGGGCCTTTACTATTGCATAGGTTGAATCTCACTCTGGGAGAGCCTGATCTCTGGGGTGAAAAGGTAAATGGATGCCTAGCCTTGGTCAAGTGACTCTTGTCTAGGCTGTCTGATAAGAGTTAAAATCTAAAGAGGGTTACTTTTGTTTCTGAGAGCAAGGGAAATTAGTGAAGAAATTTACTTTATGCATTATTCTGAGTCATCAGAGGAAAGTGGTTGAGAATTTGAAGACAAGACAATGTGAGTGAAAATGATCACAAAAGGGTTTCTGATCTGAAGGAAAGGAAGGAATGAGTGAAAGCAGGTGAATAATGTCAAAGGACTTTAAAAGAGCTGGTGTCTTTGAACTTTGGAATTGATAGGTAAGAGCTAGGAAAGAAGGGAAAAGAAAGTCCAAGGGAGCTGACAGGCTTTTGGAAGACAAGATACTACAGACACAGCAGCAGACTATGTCACTGGAGGAAAACAAAATATCACAAGTACTTCAGGCTTTCTGCAATTACTTGAAAATCAGGAATGCTATGACTAATGATAAGAGGATAATGCATTGCTAATGGACAAACAACTTGTAAAAGTAGCACAAACTACTTGTTTAATAGTTTAATGAGTGGCAACTGCAATGGCAGTTTTTACAATGCCATAGAAATAAGGGAGAGATACAGGAAATTAGAATTCTGTTACTTTGTGGACAAGGAAGGGAAAGTTGGTCACAAAGAGGAGGATGAACACCACCCTTTCTTGGATTCATTTTTCCCAAACAGGTTAGTTGTGATGGGGTGCCTGAAACAGTTTAAGTTAACTTAAATAGAGGGGAAAGAAAAAGCTGGAATGGGGAACAGAGATGAAGCAATGGAAGGGAGCTGGACACAGTCAAATCACTGATGTCTCTTTGACCCCTGTGTGCCTGGCAGTCAGATGAGACCACCCCTGAATTTTAGCTTTTATCTTTAAGAACTTGTGAAGGATGAGGAAGGGCAAATTTAAACACGAAAATGAGGAAGCTTGTCAGCTTAACTTTGATACACGGTGAAATGCTCCTGAAAATTGTTAATCAATTTGTAAACACCTAGAAGATAATAAGCTGGTAGAAAAACAGCCGGTGTGGATTTATTAGGAAAAAAAATGTGTCAAACCTCTCTAATTTCCTTTTCAAGCAAAATAAGAGGTGTAGGAGGTAAAGGTAGTAGGTATGTCTTTCGTACAGCTTTTGGCAGTGTTTTGAAAGCCATATCGCCTTAAAATAAACAGGTTAAAAAATCATCAGGTGAAGGACTCACTGAAGTACTGTGTTCAAGAAACAGTTATTGTTTGCTTGGCAGGTGGGGAGGGAGCCTGAAGTGCGATGCTGTTAGATTCTTCCCCAGGTCAGTACTGCCCATGGTTTTCATTTGTGTCTTGAACAATGGACTAGAGAATGCAGTGTGTGAGGCACTAAAAGCTCCAATAGGCCTGGGATATAGTGGAGGGCAGGTTTAGTCCCAAGTGAAAAAAATGGAGAAATGGTTAAAATGAGTAAGATGGAAATTCAGCAAATGTAAGTAAGGCCTTCAGTGAAGTGTTTTCCCCAAAGGGAAAACAAATGTATGTATGCAGACAAGGGATATCTGAGTAAGTAACAGTGAGAGAGCATGTGGTATTGGGACATCACAAGCTGAATATGAATCACACTGGAATATGGCTGGTGGAGAAAATGGGGAAGAGACCAAACTTCAGCGTAAATGTGAGTCTTGTGTGTAAGCCATAGGATATCCTTCACTCTTTTCTGTTGGCTGTCACTCTGCTGGGATAGTGTCCAGAGCTGGCTTCACACCATGAAACAGTATAGACAAACTGGAGAATGCCAGAAAAAGAGCTGTAGGAGTGAGCAGAGATTTAGAAAAGACCAGTGAGAAAATATTGAAAGAGTTAGGTCCAGGATGCAAGGACAAAGATAGCAAGAGAGGCAATCTTTGAAGTATAATAAAGGATTTGTGATACAGAATCACAGTGGCATGTGACTGTGCCAGAGGTAAAAGGGAGAGTAATTAGTTCCGTTTGCACCTAAGGAGGTTTAGTTTGGATATGAGAAAGATATTGTAAGCATATTGCAATGGAGTGTTTGGGGGAACTGGAGTAGAGCAGGTTTATATGTGTGAGGAATAGGTGAGAGTCACCTGTGTGGGTATTTGCCTTTGCCTCAAGTGAAGGGGTAGACTAGATGATTTTTTTAAGTTCATTTCAGTTCTGTCTTTGGTTCTGTCCCCTAAAGGAAAACACTTATTAAAAATGTAAAACGAGAATAAAACTGATGTAAACCAAAGTTTCCTTTTTGTTAATTTGAACTGTGATTATATTCAGTGTTTTAAACATCCCTGGTTTAAATTAAACCCTTGTGTAGCAGTGTTAGCATCTTCTATTTATGAAGGTCTTTTTTATTTATTAAAAAAATGCTCCTTGGTGTGATAATCTCTCTGAGTATGAGTTATACAAGTAATGATGAAGAGACTACAATGTTCTTAAAATTGTTCTGAGGTATTTACTTTAATGCCTTAGTATTTCAGTAAATTGGCTGAATCCATACTGTAAAAATTAGGCATCTCGTGAGACAGTACTGTCCAAATAAATACCAATTTCTTAAACAAGTAACACTTGCACGTAGAAATTTCTACCCTCTAAAAATGAACTCCTCTCCAAACACACAGCCCATCCAGACAATAGACTTGTATATCTTACTTTGTCCAGTGTCATACTGGTGACATTAATTCAATGAGGAGACCAGAATGTAGGCCTGATAGTTATTTTTCATGTTTGATTTTCTTCTCGATGAATTTAATATAAGGATGTTTATGTTAAGCTAAATATACCTTTGCTTTTTGTTTTCTGCTGCTGAATGAAATAAGGTAAAAGGATTATTTTTTTTTCCTTTTCCCCAAAGAATGGAACATTTGACCACAATTGCTATTTTTTATATTAGAGCACCTTACTGTCTATTACCACAAGTGATTTATTAGTACGTGGGGCACACTTAGGAACAGTGTCTGACTAGCCAACGAGACACAGTAATCACACCATGCAATGCCTACAGAATCAAATTATGTTTGACATTTAATATTAACCCAAACTGCAAAATGAGACTTCAGACAAACAAACAAAAATTTTCAAAAAAGAAAAGCCCAAAAGAAAACAGAAACCAGGGAATTGCTGGGATAAATTTTCTTCTTACAGGAAATCTGTGCTGAGCAGAGCATCCAAAGCAAGGGAAGAGCTGCTTTCTGCCCTTTTGCATTCTGCTGTCCCCAGCTGTCCTGCTTCCTCTGACTGTCTCTCTGCACATATGTGCCACCCACCTAAGGAAACAAATAGAAATGACTGGTCCCAGTGTGGCACTTCAGTCCTTCAAGTTGATTCTGACCAGGAAGATTTGTTTTGTCTAATAAGAGCTTATTCATTCACACACCTAAGACTTGTGCTCCTCTCAGCATGGAGGGCACACACTTACCTGCTGGCACAGGAGCCCTGTCATCCACTGAGCTCCGGTTAGTCAGATGCTGAGCACCTTTCATCTGAGAAAAAAGGATCTTTAACAGCCACTGCTAAAGATGTTTCTGACTAGAATAACGTATTAACAGCAGGGAGGAAAGAGTTAATTCATTTTTCCAACTATAATTTTTTCCTTTGTAGAACTGATTTGACACAGTCTAGCAGGGTGCTGTTACTGAAGAATTGAAGCACCAGGTGTGATTAAATAAGATCACACGTTTCATTCCCTCTTTAATTTCACATCATCCTTCAGCAGCTGTATCCCTTTGCTTTCTAATAGTTGCTTTTGCAGCAGGCAGGTTGCTGCTGGTAGTGTGCACCATTGGGCTGTTGTCAATCAAATCTATTTGTACACATGAATTATTTATTGTTTGATGGACCAAACTTATTAATCTGTTTATTTTTCAAGAGTAAAAAATACAGAGTGTATCTGGGTAGTGGAGACAAACCTAGCCTGGCTCTTCTGTATTTCCAGAGGTTCATGTATGCAGCAGAACACGTTTCCACTGCAAAGAGAGTAAAAAGGTAAAGACAGCGTGGACTTGGGGTCTTCTTTCTGTTCTTATAAAGCATAGCTCTGTAGGATCTGATGAAGTCACCTGCTTTCCTGAAAGTCTGCGGTCTGCCACTGACACAAGGAGAGTTAAATCACTGCCCTTCTGGACACTCTAGGGCAGTAGTACTGGCACAGTGCACAGACCTCTCCCTTGTCCCTTTGCTGCTGGGTCAGAAAGGTAGCACTGAGGCCACAACGGCTCTTTGCAGTTAGAACATGATACCACAAAAAGAAAACAATCGGTTTTTAGCTGTCCTTTGCTTTAGAATAGTGTTCCTATATAAAACTGAATTGGACTCCTGCTGGTAGTTATTCCAGGCGATGTGTCCACTTCCAAACTTTGGCTGGCTCACTTGTCATCCAAAAGCAGCTCCAACCAAAAAAAATATGTATATTTTTATTTTTTTCAGAGGAAGAGGGGGTTTGTTTGCAATACTTTGACACCGTCACCTTCTGTAAAAAAATTTGTGCAGAAGTGACAGTGCCCTGGTCTCTGCCACAATGAATCCAAAGAACAGAAGTCTGTACTCTGTTGTACACCAGTATATGATCTGATGAATTGCTAGGCTGTGGTGTCACTCCAAGGCATACAGGTCCCGGGAATGTGGGTTTGGGGGTTTCTGAAGAGGTCTGCTGCTGTAGCTTTGGCTCTGTGTTCTCCTCCTGCACCTCTCATGCTGCGCTCCCTTGATTTCCTGCTGCACTCAGTGGTGATATTTATGCAGCTATGGTGTTCATGACACAATGTGCTAACCCTTCTCAGCAATTTTGAGCAGCATTTGGCTGTTGCCTGTTTACATAAGTGGATATGCAGCAGCCTTTCCTGTCCTCTAGCACCCTTAGCCCCCTGTGTAAACCAGCCAGTTCTGCTTGCTGAGGACTTGTCAAAAATGCATCCATCAAAATTGAACAGATGAACTAAACAAGCAAAAGGGTACCTAAATACCATAGCTCTTTCAATCCTAAGCAAACAGGGTCTTATTTGCTGTGACATCATTCCCATTTAAAAGAAAAAAGATGCCAGGGGAGGGTAACAGAAGAATCTTGGAGGTTCTAGGGATGCATCTGAGCCTGTGTTTCAGTATAAATAATGCCTATGAACACCTGTCCCTTCATAAATTTAATCTGGGAAGCAGCATTGGGACCAGCTCATTTGATGTCTCCTTTTTTTTTTTTTTTTTTTTTTTTAAACTGAGCTCTGCAGATAAAATTGGCTGCCTGTAGTGCAGGGGAGTCCTTAAAAGTGAGCTGACATTTATGCAAACATGACTTAATTCACATGGGAGAAGATACTCTTTGATCTGTAAGACAACAAAAATTAAAACTCCAAAGGAAATATTTTTTCTTTACATTAGCAGACTAGTCTTCATGGAGATGGTGAAAGCTGCTCTGACCTTTTTTTCCCCTATGTGATAGAGACTGAGCATCACTGTTTCATCCTAAGTGAGAACAGTATCAAGAGGTTGGAACTAACTGTGCCAGTTTCTGTGTAATTATTGCATATGCAATGGGCTGTGCTTCTGTAGTGACTCTGAGTTGTCTAGGATTTATTGGTGTTAACACAAACATTATTATTTCTTACCTGGTGCTCACATATACACGAAGTGTTTTAAAAGGTGAAATTATATTTTCAGTAATTGTTTCTTATTATGCTGGGGAATTTTTAAGACTATTTTTTTAGGTCACAATGAAGGGTTTAGAAGATATTTCAGGTTGTAAAAGTTACACAGTAATGTCAGCCTAAAGTCTTTAAAAGGCCAGTGTTGACCTCCCTCAGAAATAATGAGGTTTAAAAGGAACCCACATTTTGCTATGGATGTTTTGGGAGATGGAGTCTATAGGCTATTCTTAGTTTGAGGCTGAAGCATTAAAGCTTTTATGAAACCAAAGTAGACATTTTCATGCCATTCCCTATTTTGTAGAACTGTTGCTTTAAGGGAAATGCTAGATTAATATTGGGAAAGTTGGCAGTAGCCCTTGCTCCTCCTGCCAATGCAAAGCAGGGTGTTATTTTCCCTACTGCTTTCTCCATATCCCTTCTTTTCTTTAGGCGAATGAACTTCTCTTTCTAACTCAAAAGAACAAATGCTTTTCCTATCAGTTTTGCTTTTCCAGCAAGATCCTTTAATGTGGCTCTTTCTCTCCTCATGCAAAGCAGCCTTTGCTCACACCTGCTGTGTGATAGGATCCTTCTCCCTGAGGAGAGCACAACATCTGCTTTGTTTCCTCCATGGAGAAAGAGAGAGGCATTCTCAAGAAATTCTCCTCCTTTCCTGCTTGCTAACAACAAAAGAGGTTTTAAAACATTTTGTGTTTCTGGAGAGAGGAAAAAACAGCAGAGTGCTAGACAGGAAAAAAAACAGCCATGGAAAAATAAATTGAACATAATTTGAGCTATAATTAAAAGTTTTAAAAAGAAGTCAAACTGCCAAGTTGGAAAGAAAAATGTGCATCTTGAAATAAAATACCTTTATGGAAGGATGTGCTTGGGGTTACAGTGCAGGACTGCCGTTCAGGACATGTTGCCTCTATTTCTGCTCTGAGCTTCTGGTGATACCAGATCAGAAACTTAACCCTTATTTGCCTTGATGGTCCATACATAAAATTTGGTGGTATTGTGAGTCTTGGTATTTTGTAGTGCTTGAAAGCACAAGGAGATTATAGAAGTTACTTAAATAGACACGTCTGTGCCATTGCAGTGAGAGCAGCTTCTTGTTTATGACACTAAAAAGAGTTTATATCCTTTAAAGTATGGGAAGCGTTGAGAAATGGTGTATAACTGCATCCCCAGGGAATCAGTTTGTTGTTAGCATAGTGTAACCTGCAGCTTCAGTAAGGGGCCTACTTCAGAAGGAGTTAAAAGGTAAAGAGGCTGATTCACAGAACTTCACAGAGAAGAACCTTGTGCTCGGCCGCTGACGCCGTCTGTGCACGTTGCACAGACTTTGAAAGCAGCAGATTTTGTTGCATACAATCCACTTGCTGGTTAGAAGCCAAACTGAAACCAAAGGCTCTGGAGTTGTCTGTTTGTGGTCTGAATAGGGGAAGATTTCACATCTGTGAGGGTGCTTCAACTGTGGCATACAATAAGATCCGTGATCAGTGGGAGATAGGCCACTCCTGCTGCTGCCTGAAAAATCCACATGTGTAGCTTTAAGCTACTAAATAAGCATTGCAGCTTACCAGTGCTCCCATTTGTGATCTGGTTAGAGCTGGTGTCTTACAGATGGCTAGTTCCATCAGTCATAAATTCTTAAACCTATGTGAATAAATTCAAATATTTTTGTCTTTTAAAGGGGGTCAATAACTCTTGAACTTTCTTTTATGTTTACAGTTTAATATTTCAGCCACTCTGACAATATTACCAATTTGAACTCAGCACATCTGGATTTTGTGAGACAAATGAAAATTCTATAACGTGCTGTTACTTCCTTCTGTAGTACCAATCAAAATAAATCAAATATATTCTCCTCTGTTCTCACTCCTGGTATCAAAACTCCAAGTCAGTATAGAAATGTGCTAAGAATTCTCAGTCTAGACTGCCATCAGTACTGTCCCCCTCCAGTGCTCGTTGTGATATCCATATGTATTTCCCAAACCTACCATTCACTTCAATTGTTAGCTCTGTTTGTTACTAGAGGAAACCACCAGAATTCCACCATTGCCATCCACGTGTCACAGTATAGCTTGCAGATAAGCGACAAATAATTGGGGAGCAGAAACACCTGAAAAAGAAAAAAAAAGTAACAACCAAAGAAACCCTGACTGTTGGAAACGGAAGATTCAGAACTTAACATTGGTTGAGTTTCAGCAGAAGTAATGAAGTGTGAAATGTGCTTTTCCCAACCAGTATGCCATGCTGCTTTAATTTACAGAATATGTAATTATATAACATTAACATTCTAAAACATCAGTCTTTGGCAAAAATTGAAATGAAAATAGAAAAATAGATGAATCTATTTTTAAGACAATTACTGTAATAGCAGTGGGTAAGAATACAAAAGTAAATAACTTTCATTATTTTAAGATTATGTCTTTAAGATCCTCTGATTTTGTGCCCTGGTAAATGTTTGCATGCTGGTGAAAAGCAACTTAGTTTAGTAAACCTTAACTAAACACTTGTGGAAGTTCTTCCAGCATACTTCAAACTGTATCTGAGTCCTGTGAGCGTAAGACCAGGGATCTGCTTAGAGAACTGTTTTAGAACTTCAGGGATAAACTGCATTTAAGGTTGGTTTTCCCAGTCAGACCGTGGTCCATTCAGACCAACAGTCAGCCTTCAGCAGTGGCCCAAATGAGCTGGTTAAGCAGATGCACAGTGCTATAGCAATTACAGTGAAAAGCACCACATCCCATCACTCCAGTCATCTGTGCTAACCACAGTTGTTCGGAGAAGGCCATTTATTTCATTTGCTAAGAGGTGACAAATGTTCACTATTAATGGTTCCCACTGTATGATTACAGAGGAAGAAGAGAGAATCCTTTCCTAATATGCAGGCAAATTTCTGAGACACTGTTAGGTCCCAAATTGTCCCAGTGTTCTTGTGGTGTAGTCCAAGTATCTTTTATTTTAACTGTTTTTGAGAAAATCCACTGAGTCTGGATTGCTCATGAGACTCTTAGTGGTCTCTGTTGTCATTTGCTTTCATGTAGCTCAGGCCAGAATAAACAGATTATTAAAATCAGATTGGATGTCTTAGGAAACATGCCCACTAACGGGCAAGTCTCCCCATCACAAACCTTCCACAAGGGCATCTGCTCTCCTTCAGTGGCCAAGTAACTCACTTTCCAAGGCTAGTCAGCCTCTCCTCCTCCTTAGATATGATGCTTCCTCTTAGGGTCAGTTTAGGAGGCTAGCAATAACATTGTTTGGGGTTCTTTTTTCACTCATACCTTACAGATTTTTTCCACTGAAGAACAAGTAAGTCTCCAGGTATTGAGGTTTTTTGTCGGTTTTGATTATTTTCTGGTTTGGGTTGTTGTTTTCTCTCCATTTCCCGCCCCTCCCCTGCCCTAGAAGATGTGTACTAAAATTCAGACTTGCTTTTGTCTTTCTACTGCTTGATAATGATTTATACTCAGCCCATAGACAACCTAGGGGATACAGAGTGCATGTGCACAGCCTGGTTGGGTCAAGAGATGACCTTTCTGAGTTCCTGTCTCCAGAGGTAGCAGCATTGTTTAGTCTCTGAGATACTAACAGGGCAGTGCTGAGAGACAAACTAATTTTGGTAGCTTCATGCAGAAAAAAAGCCCCTCTGAAACTTAATGACCTTCTGTAGGGGAAAAAGGCTTTAGGCATGAAGATACAAGCAGAAATCAACAAGGCTGTCATCTGGGAAAGAATACAGGAAAAAAACCCAACTGGAATGCACTGTATGTTCAAGTTAACTAAAAATTATTATTTTGACATAGAAGCACTGCTGACAGAGTAGGTAAGGTGCAACATACCACATTACAGTATTTAAAACACAGCTCTTCATCCTTCACAAGGAATGAAGCAGGATTTTTATTAATGAATGCCCAGTGGCTGGATACATTGCCTGCACATCATCAAAGGCATTGAATTGATGCAGCACTAAATTCTCAGAATCATGAAGTGGTATATTGTGTGCAGGGGGAAACTGGGGAGCATAGTAGGAGATGGTACAGAATTTGAGAAGGAGGATACGTTTCTGGCAGGAACAAGAAACTCATGTTACTGAGATTATTTTGAGGAAGATCTCCAGACTTGTACACTTTTGTGGGTATAGTACTTAAAGACATGGACTTTTTAGAACAGCTATTCTAAAATTGTTTACAATATTTTTATGAGCAAATAGTTTTCTTACATTTACAGATTATGCCAGCACTCATACAAGAGTCAATGGCAGCATGGCATGGGGATATTTGGAAACAGAATTGTTCTCTCTCACCTTGGACCACAAAGTTTCTTAGGGAAAAACATCTGGAAAACATAAGTTTCACAGATCATGTAGTCCATTCCTTTGCACTAAAATGACATCAGTGCATAGAATTTGTAGTGCTATCTGGAAAATGGAGAGAATTATTTTTAGTTGGCAATACTAACGTTTTGATAGCATATCATAAAGGTCAATTATACAATGACCTATCATAATAGTAAATGGACATATCATGTAGCAACGATATAGCTGCTGAAGGACATGATAATGACATGGTAACTTACTCAAATAATTTGCATGGCACCAGCTCCTGGCCATGCACTTTGGTAGTGACCAAGAAAAATAAATTCATTCTTACAATGATGGTAAGGCTACAGATCTTCAAGAGTACAAGCCTGTGTACTGCTCCTGAGTATTTGATTCGGTGACATTGTTCCTATACCACCGGAGGGACTCTGATATTGGAAGCTGTCTTAATGCAGAGATTGGGATATTGTGCCAAAGCCATGACTCAGAGAATGAGTTTCTGTGGGACTTCTCTAGCTGGTGTTCCACATTAGACAGGTGGCGCGAGGTCTCTCTGAAACTCCCGCTGTGCAAAAGGCTGACAGATGCTTTGGACTGACACAACAATAATACCAGCTTCTTATGATACATGTACCAGAGGAATTCAACATATCCCTGACCTAGCGCAAGTCTTTCTATGTTCCATTTAAGGAATATTGACAAAATGGGTCATGTTATCACTCAAGTCATTAGTATATAACCTATAAAAGGACCTGGACAAAAAGAATAAATAGAGGCAAAACTCTAAACCAAACCTATTTTCTGCTCCTATGCTTCCACTTGCTGGTTATGCAGAAGCAGTAAACAAGCCCTATTCCCAGAGCTGTGCTGACAGCACCGATGATGGTGGTGCACAAATTAGGAGGTAAACAAAAAAGCCGTGTTAATTTCAAGCTCCATTAGAAACACAGGCGGTAAAAAAAATCAATGTCTCCCAAACAGAAAAGGTCAAAATTGGTAGGGAAAGAAAGTTGGTTTTCCGGTAGTTGCAAGACTTTTTAATTATTATTTATTTTAAATTGGGTGTAAGCAAGAAGAAGCTACTGGTCAGTGTCACATTCATGACTAATACATTGAAAATAAACAACTAGCAAAATTTGTTTTTAAAGAAAAATATGCTCATCTTTGGCTCAGGTAATTTTTGTATTTAAAGGCTAGTTTCTATTTTAAATTTTGCCTGTAGGTTCTGTGGATATTTGGTTACATTTATAATCTTGGCATGACACATTTGAGGGATCATTCTTTTGAGAAGTGTAATCATCAGATTTCACTGTTTTCTCTTGGCATAGTCTGTTCTTGGATCCAAATCCTTGGGGTCTGCTAGTTTAAATTTTGGGTTTTGTTGTGCATCGAGATTAAGTCTGGAAATACATGTATGTCATTTTGTTATCGAGTTGCCTAGCAGGGGATGACAGGAAGAACAAATACTGCTTTATATGTTTTCATTTTATGGTAGTGTGTCACCTTCAACTCCACTCACATTAAATGTTTATCACTTCATGTGTTCTTTGCTTTGCATATTAAACTAAGTTTCACATGGCCATGTAAATTATGTATGGAGATTGAGTTTTGCGGTATGGTGTTGGGAACAGTTCTTCAAACGTGAATATATAAATGCAAAGACCTTGGCATATAAACACCAAAGAGTGTGACCTTACAGAGCAAGGTTACCCCCTGTCTAAGTGTTTGAGGAGCTGGTGGTCTTAGCATTGCCACAGATTTTCTGAAAATTATTATTCTTACACTTATTAATTATAGAACCACTATAGTTATATGTATTTAGTGTAATCTCTTTTGATCAAGAGCAGTGTTGGAAACACGGCTGTTAATGCTTCTTCATTCTGCAGTACCACCTTGTCACAGCATTTTACTTACACTCATGGGTGTTAGTCCCTGTGTGGTAGGCAATATTCCCCTCTACAGAATATGACCAAGATGCAGGGACTTCAAAGACCATGTTTTATGCACAAAGATGTATTTTTGTGATATTTAGATTGGTTTTAAACAATCTTCCACAAAAGTACAGTCAATATTTCAGTAGCAGAGTCAGGATCTCAGTGGTAGAGAGCACAGGTAAGATCCCAGCTCAACACATTTCCTTCCAAAACACTCCATCTCCTCACTCTCTCCTCATTGCATCCCTAAGACATTGCTTGCTCTTCTAATTGTCATTCCCTTCAGTGAACATTAGCATACTTGTTAAATTGGCCATTTGTGTCCCTGAACTCCCCTGCCTGTCCGGTGACTCACTCAGACCTGCATTTTGCACTCCCTGGGGAATCATGGAGCAAGTTATCTCTCTACTTTCAGCTCCTGGTCCTAAAACTGTTTGGTATCAAGTTTAGTCCTCCTTATTGCTTCATTAACTGTGGTTGTGAGAAAAAAAGAGGCTTTTAAAGAGGAAGATGTCTAAAAGGATGTGTTCGCTTCGTGGATAATTTCAACATCTTTGTTTTCTTTTGTTTTCACAAGTTACCAATTGCCTTTTTCCTCCCGGCTGTGATGTCCTGCCAACCTTACCTTCTGCCTCATGTTTCTTAACATAATCACCACCGAAGGAGACTTAGTCTCCCTGGCAGTGTTGTAATTAAGGCATGAATGTAGCATATAGAAGTTCATCCATCCATTGCACTGTGAGTATATTGCTAAGGGCAGTCAAATCTTATTTGTCCAGGAAAGTAAGCAGCAGTGATTTGAGGGTATAGAAACCTGAGATGTTGAGTACCAGCTTTTAAAGGTTTCCCTATTGACTTTCATGTTTGTTTTAGCTCTCTAGGTTAATGATCACCCGTTTTCAGAACATGACATTTGTACTTGTTTCTGAAAATGATGTGTTCGTTGCTCTAGAGGAGACAATCTTGTGTTCCATCAAAACTTCAGTTAGAGGGTGTCTCCCATCCACCAGTCTGAGGCCAAATACTGCCCCTTGGAATCATGAGAAGCTAACATCAATGAGTTTTAGGTTTGGCTAGCTGGTTTTTGTGTCTGTCTGACAATAAATTATTAACATCATGTTGAAAAAGACTTTGTGAAAGTACCTTTCGTGACATCTGAGTAGTAATGACTTCAGTGCAGCTTGAGGGCATACAAAGTGCTCGCCGTTTACTACCACAGTGAATTCTCTCACAAGGCTTTCCTCTCTTGCAGCACAATTAATTTTACATTTAATTTACTGACATTGGCATGCACTTAGCTTTATAATATTAGTTAAATTTGGTTTATGATGGCAGTCTTATTTTTAGCACACTGAAAGCAGGGGAATAATTGCAGTGTGCTATTGTACAATTTAGGAGTTGGGGTGGACTTGGAGAGATGAGGATGTGCCATTCCTGCTTCAACTGGCCTGGAGGGAATGACTCTTCCCTTTAACATTTCATTGTAATCTTACTGATGATACCTCAGAATGACAGCTTGTGTCTCACAGTTAAGGTCCCAAAAAAACTTCTGATGTTCCTCAGAAGTTTAAAAATTAGGTCTCAGCAATATACACCAATAAAATTTTAATCTTAAAGGCAGTTGAAGTTCAGTATATCATTTATTTTGGTTTAGTTCTTTTTTTCAGTTCAAAGTTGTCTCTTAGAACTTCATTTCTAAGTTGTGTCCTATATGTTAATACCAACAAGTTGGCTTTATAGACTGCCCCAGGGTACTCTGCTGGTCAAGTTAAAAATCTTTACTAAGTTTTGGTGTTGTATTCTAGTGAAGTCTGAGTAACTTTCCAAGATGAAATGGAATTAAGAAGTATTTTGTCTGGAGTTTTCTACCTTGCTTTATACATTGCCTCGTAAATACTAGTGCTTTGGTTCTACAATGCTTGTTTTTCTAATAAAAGTAATGTTTAGCTTTTGTATAAAGAAATGTATGCATTGGGAGGTCAGTCGAGTACTGATTAAAATCTGGTTTGGGGCTCACATTGACTTCCACAAACTTTCTTAATCTTGTGATGGCCTGGAGAAAGGGACATTCATAAATGTTTCCTATCTGGAGTGATGTCTCATCAAGAATTTGAAGGAGGAAGAGCACTCTGAGACATCTACATGTGAAAGGCATCCTATTTTGACTTGCCTTCAGGGAAAATAATGTGTGTAGATCATAAGGTTGGCTCTGTCTTTGGAGTTTATGGAACATTTGCCACTGTGTTTGCTTTTCCCCATGAGGTAAAGCAACCACTAGGAAGCTTTGAGACTCTGTGTATTAGAATGCACAACACACAGAGCTCAAAGAACAGCAAGACCTTCATCAGCCAAACAAGTCAGTCCACGTGCTGACCTGACCTTACTCTCACTTTTTCTGTTAGAAGAGCAGGTTATTTGCCAGAGTCATTCTGAACTCTCACTGTGGAACATAGTTTTTCTGCTGTGCTCGTATCTAAAAGCTATCTACTTTTATTGCTGACCCCATCTGAAATATTTCAGGCTAATGAAACAGTATGATTGTTTTTATCTCCAAAGTATTTCCTTTCTACCGACGAATGTCGTACAGAAGAATTCAAATCTAAATCTGAGTGGTTATCTCTGCTAAGCTGCTTTTTAAAAATGAATTGGCTTGGTAAAGAGCTGGCAAATACAAGCTGAACATTTTGTGAGGATCGCTGATTGTGAAGTTTTGTTAAACTGCGCTTTTTCCAAGCATGTACAAAAATAGCAACTTTGGATATCATGAAGCTTAGTCTTTTTCAAAACTGATGCTATTATGAGACTGCAGGTAGCATTCTTTTTCTCTTTTCCCCTTTGAGAGTTGAACATCATCTTGGAAGTGTGAGGGAAAAGTAAGCTTGATGCTTAATGTGACTGACTGCTCAAGGAATAGGTACTTTTTGCTGTTTTAAGCATTAGCCAGCAATTAGGGTTTGCAGTCTCATTCAGTTTTCATAAATGAGGTTGTTAACAAAGATACGATGCAGTCTTTTCATCCTGTTACATGTGTAACTCAAATAAGTAAAGATTTCGAATATTTAGAGGCCAGTTTTGGTCTTTATGAACCTGCTTCTGTGATGCCTATCAGCACAAGCAAAGTGAGCTTCTGCAGTCTTTGGGAAACTGCCACCCAGAGAAGTTCGGAATCGTTTTCAAGCCTGACTCTTGTGTACATATTAAACCTAAGCTGCTTCTCCTTTGTTCCAGCCCTTCTTAAGCTCCCTCCCTCCCTCCCTGGCAGCTTTATGGACTAGTGAGGTCATTCCCCATCTCTGCAGTTCCACCTGTGTCTAAATGATGGTGTCACCTTTGCTCTTCCTTGGGAAGAGCTCCCTACCACAAAGTCACCCCACGGTCTCCTTCAGATCCCACCTGATGACTGTACCTTGCTGGCTGAAAGCTTGCCAGCGTTTGAGCTACTGAAGCATGCTGACTGCTTGCTGCCTTGCCGACCGGTGCCTCACTGTTTCCATGTGTCTCTGCATCTGCTCTGTTTGTCTTGTCTTTGGGTACGTCTGTACTGCCTTCTGCAGCATGTCGTGGAGAAACATAACCCAGCCAGGGAGCTCAGAGGAGCCTACCTGTAGGAGGAAAAGCTTTGTGCTCTGCTGCTGTAGCTCCCTTTCTTTAGCCAGCTCGTTTAATTTTGGATCGCTATACTATGCATTACACTCTAGTGCACTGTTTGTTTTACACTGGGAATGCACTTTACATGAGGAGTAGGGAAATGTTTTCATTATTAATAGACAAATAAGTTTTCATGTGAATTAGCAAGCCATATATTTGTATGAATTACAGAGATGCCTTATAATGACAGGAAAAACCACAGAATTGTAGAATAACAGATTGGAAGAGACCTCAAGGATCATCTGGTCCAGCCTTTCTTGGCAAAAGCATGATCTAGACAAGATGGCCCAGCACCCTGTCCAGCTGAATCTTAAATGTGTCCAGTGTTGGGGAATTCACTGCTTCCCTGGGGAGATTATTCCAATGGCTGATTGTTCTCATTGTGAAATATTTTCCTCTTCTGTCCAGTCAGAATCTCCCCAGGAGTAATATGTATCCAGTACCTTTCCCCTATCCCCTGTGACTCCTTGTAAAAAGGAGTCACCACCTTACAAAGGTACATCACCTTTGTAGCCACCCTTTAAATACTGGAACACAATGATAGGGTTTGACCTGAGCCTTCTTTTCTCAAGACTGAACAAACTCAGTTCTCTCAGCCTTTCCTTTTTTGTGGCCCTTCTCTAGGGCCTGTCCAGCCTGTCCACACCTTTTTTATATAACTGTGACTGAAAGTGAATGCAGTATTCCAGCTGTCCTGAAAAGCACTGACTAGGGCAGGATATTACTTCTTTATCTCTGCTAGGGATGCACATTTTCATGCAGGCCATCATTCTGTGGGCTTGCTTTGCCCAGCAGCACACTATTCACTCATACTGAGCTTGTTGTCCACTAGAACACTCAGGTCCCTTCCACAGAGCTGCTCCCCAGCCAGGTAGATCCCAGCCTGTGCTGCACTCCTGGATTCTGTTTTTCCAGGTGCAAGACCTTAGACCTGTCCTTGTTTAGCTTCATAAGATTCTTGTTAGCCCACTGTTCCAGCCTATGCAGTCTTCCTGCAGCATGGCTCTCCTTTCCAAAGTGTCCACTTGCCCACTCAGTTTGGTGTCGTTAGAAAATTCTACATTTTATCCCATCATCCAGATCACTTATGAAGATATTAAACATTGGAATGCTGGGGGGTTTTTTGACTGGTGTGCTTCTTGTGCCCCGTATGATTTGTCTTCCCAGGCTTCAGGGGTAGTTAGAGCTTGGTGCTAATAACACCAAGGTTGTAGGTTTGACCCCCACATGGTTCATTCACTTAAGACTGGGACTTGATGATCCTTGTGGGTCACTTCCAACTCAGAATATTCTGTGATACTCCTCTGTGGTATTATAAGTGTAGGCTCCCAGCTTCTCTTGCGTGTCTTTCAATAATATATTTATTAAGAGTATCATGTAAGGATTTTAATTTATCCTCTGATTTTGCTGCCCAAAAACCATTACAGGATGATCTCTTAAGGAAACTGCTGGTTTGGCATTTCCCTGTCTCTTGAGTGTTTTGATAAATGTACTGTTTTATAGAACATTTATACTTTTTTCTCCTTGATGCTGTTCCCACTGGACCTAAGAAATGCCTAAGTGCTCTGCGACGTTGATTTTTTTGTATTAGCTGGCTAGAAAAGTGAAGGCAAGGGGCAGAATGCAAAAACTTGACATTTGAAGGTATTTTCCTTCTCTTTTAGCTATTGTTTTATATTGCTGTTTTACCTGGCATCCCCTGGTGAGAATGGCTGCATATGTGTGGTAGAAAGCAGTGGCTGTCCTGAGAGCTGGCCTACTAACCAAGGCAGATGGTAGGAAGTGTCACCTCAGGCTTGCTCCTTGGAGGATGAGGCATAGAGGCACCAAGCCAGGTGTTTTAGGTGCTGGGACCAGAACAGAAAGGCTGCTTGAGGTTCCTCCAACTTCCATTCCTGAGAAAAATTCTCCTGTTGATGGTTTTCAAAACCCATCAGCAAAACGAATTCTCTGAGAGTCCACGTGGGTAAAAGCAAAAGCAAAAGCCGAGCTTAGTGGTTCTTTTTCTACCTCTGTGCCACTTTCAGGAGGCACTAAAGAGACCTCCCAGCCTTTTTCATCCAACATATCTGCTGAAGACTGGAGGAAGATGTGATTTATTAGCTAGGACCAGGATGGATAGCATCATAAATCTCCTCTAGACAGCAACAATTAAAGTTGCCAAGACTTTCTCCGTTGCTACATGGAGTCCATGCGACTCTGACCAGATTTGACTGGCTTATTTTGCTAAATGAGGGTGTTGAAATGACCGTCTGGATTTTATTAATAAGTGTATAAATCTGAACTATAAGGGGAAAGAAGATGAACTGGTGCTAGTATATCTGTGACATATACTTAATAATAAAACTTAAACTCTTATACAGCCTGATACAAATTACTTGCTCTACTGCGCCAGTTCTGCCACAGCTACACATTTCATTTTTGTGATATGCTCTGCGACCGCTCCGCTAGCAAGTGCTGAGAAGGGAGAGAAATAGATAGATAGATGCATCTGGTATTTATAGAGGACTGTTTTAATGGTGCTAAAAAACTGATGTGCTCAGCGTTCCTTGCAGCTGCAGTTGCGTTCGTGTCAGTAATCCTATCAGGAGGGTTGCTGGTTTCCAGAGTAATTAGAACCCTGAAGCAAATAAACAGCAAATGAATTCTCTTCTTTTGAAGTTATCTTCTTTTTTCCCCCTCTTTTAAATAGCCCTTCTCTGGTATAATTATATACCAGTCATTATAACATTAAAAATAATTTTAAATGAATGAATGCTATTTTTGTTGTTGTTTTTCATTACTAATTATTATGAACTAATTGTAATTTAGGATAGTCTTCTAAAAATCTCGTTTCATTACAAAATGGCTACTGACTAAAATTGCTTGCCTCCTTGATCCCAGGGAGAGGCAGGAGCTCCAGATTGGATTCATCTAAGCTGGGCTGGTGGCTCGTAGCATGTGTGGGTGGAGCACAAGTTGTTGCTCAAAGCCTTTTGGATAAACTCCCGCCCTTCTAGTGCTTAAGCCATAGGTTAAATATAAATTCACAATACTATATGCTTACCACCAGGGAAGTGATGACAGAGATACTACATGATAATATAGGGAGGTAATAGCCCTCCTATCTGGCTTTTGTGACTTTGTCTAGGATAACACATTGAGCCCCGAGCGCTCGTTCCTGAAAAGACCCTGGCAGGAGTTCAGAGGACAGTAACAACCCATGCAGTCGTCTGGGGAGAGTTTGACTCTAAACAGTGGTACCTTCACCATTTATCTGGGTTATTAGTTTTGCAACATTTGTGGCTTTTTGTCAGATGTTTTCAATTTGTGCTCAGGTATGGTGAGTTACGGTGTATAGGCACTGGGTCATCATTGTGTAAACTCTGTAGTCTGGTTTGCATTTT
>NW_020955350.1:1581612-1583569 GCF_003031625.1 Empidonax traillii
GTCGTCTGGGGAGAGTTTGACTCTAAACAGTGGTACCTTCACCATTTATCTGGGTTATTAGTTTTGCAACATTTGTGGCTTTTTGTCAGATGTTTTCAATTTGTGCTCAGGTATGGTGAGTTACGGTGTATAGGCACTGGGTCATCATTGTGTAAACTCTGTAGTCTGGTTTGCATTTTTTTGGCTCTCGTATTCAAACGGGTTTCAAGATTGAAAAATGGAATAATAAGGATCAGTTACAGCTGCATAAGCAAATATATATTAATTGATGTTTCCTGGTAATGAGGTATGAGAATGAAAAGCCCACCCCACCTTTCAGATCCCAGCTTGAGTTTTTAAGATTGGCTGTTAGAAGAAAAATGTCTTTGTACTCACAAATTGCACACATTCAGCCCAGAGTTACTAGCACATAATAAACATGGAAACATCTAGTGACGCTTTCTTTAATGGACTCATTCTTTAGACTAGAACCACAGCTTTTACAACTCAGGTTCTTAAAATGCCTTTTATAATGTTGTTTCTTAAATAGCCTTAGCCTCTATTGTCCTGTAATGGCAATTCTCTCCTACCAGGAGAACCAAGACAGCACAATTCTCTGGCTGTAACCTGGCCTGTTCAAAGAAATACCTGAGAAGTATGATGTGGAGATACTAAAGTTTCAGAGAGTTCAAATATTTCTATTTGACTCTAAGTGGAATTCAGGAGATACTTCTATAGCACTGGCTGAGCTCAGGACTTCCCTCCTTTCCTCACCCCTCCTGCAGTTATTTTTGGGTGAGAGAGATTTATAGTAACAGAGCAAATTGCCATGTTAAATGTGAGCTCAACTTTCAAATCAGTCATCACTGAGCAGGGCCATATATACCCAAATACTTAGGGGAAAGATAAGCCAAATCTGCCAATGCTTTAAGTCAATGCATCTGTGATAGAGCTCATAAAATCCTCTGAGGAGAATTACAGCGTTGAGAGTTATGACTGTTTTATGCTTGAATGAAAGCATCTACTTGTACGTTTGAGGGACACAACCTCCTACACAGAGACTTCATTCTTTAGGGTGATTTACTTTAAGTTTCCTCAGTGTTTCCCTGTTTTGGATTGGAGCTCATGCTTCCTGAATTATAGTGTATAGACCTCAGGTCATCTTTTTCTGAACCCTATATTTTATCATGCCTTTTTTACCTCTTGGCTTTGAAAGGCATCTCCTGAGGAAAGAATGTGGTTTTGTGATTGTGACACATCTCAGGGGCTGTTTAGATAACGGCTTCTTGACAAGGACATGCTTATGGGGTTTTTTGCTAAGTCTTTTTATTCCAATTGTGATAAATTTGTGCTATATAACAGTGAAAATAAACCCCCCATAGTTTCTTTTGAAATGAGCTTAGTAGTGTACCATCCAAATGCCTCATGCTGTCAGAGAAACCCTTACACCTACAGTTGCACACACTTCTGCTGATCCAGGAGTTTTTAAGCAAAGAAAGCAAGATATGCTTCATAGATGTGTATCAGCCCCAAAAGGAAGAGGGAATACATTTAGAGGAAAAATTCTCTTTCAAGGAAAAAAAATGAAATTACTGCAGAAAGTCTTAAAATCTTGCAGTGGTCTGCCAGGCAGCGAATCCTGGAAAGATACCTGACCACAAATGGCACTGATATGTCTGGTATGGGTTTCTGAGTGATATTTCAGGGAGCTAGATAGAAGTGAAGATAAAAGTGAAGCAGAGGTAAAGAATGTAATCATTCAATAAACACACGGTCACACAACATTATCTCTTCTCTGAGAGAAAATGAACATAGCAGTTCACTTAGACTCATGGCAGGCATGAGAAACTAGTTTCCTAATTCAGAGAAAAGTTAACAATATAGAAAAAGATGCTCTTAATAATTTTTACTCTCAGCAACACATTAAAATTTGAACAATTCAGATACAATTAATGGGACAAGTAAATAACAATAATAA
>NW_020955350.1:1583998-1606603 GCF_003031625.1 Empidonax traillii
AGCCAGGCTCTCATACTGTGCTCCTTGCAATTATTTCTTAATGCTAAATAAACACACTGGTAAAAAATTGTAATTATTGTGCAGTACTAGAAAGAGCAGTGTGATAGCCAGTGCCAGGTAAGCCCTCAGAGAATAAAACAGTTATTTATTACATTGTGAAATGCTGCATTCTGACAGTATATAAAAGGAGTGAATTTCAGTGGTGATGTAGATTCAGTAAAAGACCATCGTGCCAACCTGTTCCGGATTGGGTTTTGGAAGATGGAGAAAGGAGAGGGGAGGGATAGCAATGTCTATCACAGAGAAAAAAGGCAATGAAATGCGACCCTCTTTTAATTAAAGGCTCCCGCAAAGTAATTTCCCCCTTTAACTTGTGATAGTATGGTTTTGGCAGGAAGAGTAATGTGAACAAAACACTCTTCCTTATAAGCAAAATCAAGGAGGGCAGGCAAATTGTATTCAGTAGCAATTTGCTGGGGAATTTGTCATTTGTTTTTGAAGAGCGCTTGGAAATGGACAGCGGGAGCGGGGTGTTTTGCTTGTGCCTTGTGAATGGCAGCAGCAGTGGGGTTTAAAAAGCTTTTAGAGGAGTCAGAGGATAGTTTCCCATGGGAAATTATCGAAAATACCTGTCAGTTTTAATGGCAGCTCATCATTCCTACAGGAGACTAATGTGCTCTTTGGAAGTATATTTTATCAGCTCTAAGACCTCTTGGTGGTAACATAAAATAAGGTAAATATAGTCAAGGTAGTGAAATCTTACAAACATCTCTCCAGCTTGGGAAATTTAAAGAGTTACACAGGTTCCCTCTGGATATATGAACAGGATGTAAATAAGTTATTATTTTACTGTCTTTTTTCCCTATTTTGATAATGTCTGGTACATTAATCCCTTATTATCTGCCCATTTATGATCAGACTGAACCAATACGCCTTATTTTCATTTCCCAGCCTAACAGTGTTTTTCTTGTGAAAGGACCTGTTGAGGACATGTTGCCAGAAGAGGTGGAGACCTTTCTTTTCCCCCACTGGTTAGTTACACTTTATCTGTTTCCTTAAAGGTTTTAGAAAACTGCACCATTCTTTTATGTGGGATGTGAGAAAATATACTGCTGATGTAACTTAATTAGCGTAGCATGTCTCTCATTGTAGGGTCTGCTGCTTAATGTGCCCCAGGAAGGGTTTTTTATAAAGGTGAAGTGCAGCATCCTGTTGAGCAGAGGCTGAATGACCCTGAAGTGGGTCTGCAATTAGTGAGCAATAGCCAGGAGAAATTGTGCTGCATCTGACACACAATGCAGTGCTTTCCAGCCAGAAGAGACACATGCACAGTGCTAGGGAACAGCTGACAGCAAGCCTTTCTGGAAGAACAAGCTGTAACACAGAAAAACTTAATCAGTGCTGTCCTCCCTCTTTCCTGCTCTGTACGTCTTTATTTCTGCCTTGTGCATCTGCTGGTTCTACTGAAGACATTATTTTAGACATTAATGTCTAAAACAGGAATCCTGCAGAGGACTTTTGCAGTATGATGGTTTAGGTGAAGGCACAGGCTTTAGGAAATGTCCAGAGGTCAGAGATGCAATAGTTGTTGTTACTAGCAAATCTGTTAAAACTAGAGGGAACTGGAAATGTAAAGGCATGAAGAAAGGCTAACTGCCATGCTGGTACCAAATTTTACTGGCAGGTGAGCTGCTGTCGTTGGGCTTGTCCTCCAGGCAGGTAGAGAAGCAGCACGCACTTGCACAGGAAAAGCAGGGGAGAGGAAGGCTGGTCCTTACAGCAGCTGCAATAGGGCACCTCATCTTTCTGAGTCACAGCTCTAACAATAATTAAGCAGTGGATGTGTCCCACAGTAGTACCAGCTGGGGTTTTCTCTAACACTGTAGATAGATTTTCAGTGCAGAATTAGCTTGAGATGCTCTTCTCTAGCATAGCTCAAGTGAAAGTGGCCCCAGTGCAGATAAGACCTGAGGTGCTTGACTCCATGTTCCAACTTCTGGGGTCACACAAAAGCATCCTTTGTGCTCCTGTAAATACTCAGATAACCCTGATGGAAGGTGCACAGCATTATCTGGTTGTTTGCATGTGTTGCAAGCCGATGGTAGGGATTTTGTTACATTTTAAGAGACTGCTGCAGTTCTGGCAGGCTGCTTCCAGAGGACACCCAGTCACACTGCCAGACTGAACTGGGAAACAGCTGTTAAGGCAGAGGTTGATGGAGTTTGTAGAGATTCTCTCCCTTCCCAGTCCTTCTTCCCAATTGTTGCCTGTAGCTCTTTCACCCTACTGCTGCAGCTGGACTTCTGGCCTGGTGCCTTTGACTGATGAGTCATCTGTCCATCAGAAGCCATTAATTACCTGATTCAGTATTACCATGTCCATCAGCTAGCTTCTCCCACAGTTTCTCCACTTTTAAGGACATTTGGCTTGCATCTGTGTTTGGAAAAGGTATTTCTGGTCTGCCTTCTGTTCATATTTGAAATGTTCCTGAGGCTGCTTCTCTTCATAGGTCCACTAGTTCCTCGGACAGGGGTAGAGGCATTTCTGACCATCTATCAGAAATACCAGAGGAGCGAGGCACAGGGTATCTTCTCCACCTGAACATCATCTTGCATGTTCTGAAAGTCCTCTAACAGCAGATCTTCCCTTTTTATTTTATTTAATGAGCCTCATTACACCTAATTTGTTCAGCTTTTTGTGAGCAACCATATGGCACCAATGGAAATCTGGTGAAAAAGTATTTATCATCTCTCAAAACGTATATAAAGATGTCAAACACACCAAATTAAAAGCATTGTCTTTAAAATATATTCTTAACAATTAGTCATTTGGAGCCCTAGACCAAGTCTTATCGGCTGTCTGGCAGAGGATGTCTTGAAGATATATGTCATGAGCCAGAATGAGATATAAAGGAAGTGTTTCAGTAGTGCTATTTCAGGTATCACAAACTAATTCTGTGTTCTTGAAGATTTCGAGTGAAATGTTTCATTCTTATCACTTAGGAAAATCTCTCTTCGCACAGAGTAGCAAACAAGGCACAATGGAGAAGTGTTTCTTTCCTTGGTACTGGAAATGTGTGGCAATGGCATAGTGCAGCCTGGATTTTTCCCACCAAACTTGCATTATACACCTGGAATTGAGAGACAAGAAACGCCATTTAAGCCACCAATTCAGATAGGCTTCCAGAGGGTAGTTCAAATTTGAGGCAATCCTCTTCCTCCAGTGAATATAAAGTAATCAGGTTCTAAGCTTGTGAAGGCATTTATTTTAATGCTTTCAGTCTGTTAGGATGAAGTGAGCCTGCAAGGTCTAGCTCTGCAGCCTGGCTGAATTTGCTTGGACAAGAATTTGGCTTCCAGGGAGTGAAGAGTTACGTGGAGAAGCCAGGCAGAGCTCTCTTTAGAAGAAGAGAGCTTGCTCCACAGCTCTCATTTTATGAAAATGTTTGATACTACTACTCTGAGACTTAGGTCAGTTGTTTCTCTGGTTAAACACGCTTCCTAAAAATCAATTACATCATTAGTTGTCCAGTCATTAAATAAGGAAACTAACAGATCTATTTTTTGTTTCCTTTGCTGTGAATATTACATAAATTCATCTGTGAGTCCAGGCTTGGAACGGGTCTAGTCAGCATGTGCTTTCAAGTGCTGTGCACCTACTGCCATAGACAGGCCTATGACAGCAGCAAGATCCCCATCACAATGTTCCACCTAACACAGCAATGGGAATATTTGGTAGAATGGCTCTATTTTTGAGATGTTTCTGTAGCTTTTTAATGTCATCTGGTACAGGCTGCTACAGCTTATCCTCCCCAGCTTCTTGCAAGTTCCTGACTCCTCTGAAAACTCATTTACTCAGTTGGCCACTGTAATGACTAATGACTACCAAAGCATTAGGGGTTTGTGTACTGAAACATTCACTGTTCACATTAGCACTCTTTGCATCATGCAGGTGTATTCCCACCTTCTGTCTGCACACAAGCTTGTTCACGTTCCATTTGGAGTATGGAACTGCAGCGTTTCTAGTCCATGTTTCCACCTTACTCTGAGAGACAGTACTTCTAAAAGCAGAAGGACCCGTACTTTTTGAAAAGTGGCACCTTTTGCATTTGAGCTTTCAGGAATTGCTGCAAAAATTCCAGCTCTGTTTCCAAACCAACCTGCTGGATGTGCAGATACCAGTGTGGGAATGATGTGTGCTGGATTTGGCCTCCTCAAAAATCTGTGCCAAAACATTTACTGTGGGACTGACCTCATTCTGGGTCTGGTGGATCCAACTCTACCACTCCAGTGGTAGAGTTGCTTACCAGTATAAAGCAGGAGCTCTGTCAATTCAGTTTGCTCCCCAAGGGTCCTCTGTATCCTGTTCCAGACAGGGTGGATCAGCTGCAGGTTCTGTCTGTGGAGAAACAGGTGTAGGTCTTTCCCCAGAGGAAGGCTGGGCAGTTCAGTGGGTCCCTCCGTGTGTGGAGGGCTCTGTCAGGTGATGTGGATGAGAGATGGGCAAGTGGGCAAACGGAAGAATGAGATAACACTGGGGCAGGTCACCAGATGCGCAGACCTCACCTTCATGGGGGCCTCTTTTTGCATGCTTAGAAGACAAATAGGTAAAAGGTCCTTCTTTGTATATTTAACAATTGTTTGCTGGTGATAAGAGGACATTTTAGGGGGGGGAGAGGACATTTTAGGGGGGAGAAATGCTTTCCTGTGCCTATTCCCCTCATACCAAGGCTCTTGCTATGACTTTAATAATGACTCTTCACCATTAGAGAGTGCCTTTCCTCTTTGGTGATGTTATTTATTTAGCACAGTCTTCAATTAAAAGCAAACCAGGGAAAATAGTGAGAGGTTGCCTAGTAACCAATTGCCTTGGGATCTGGAAAGATACAGCAGAATTAAGGGTTAATTTTTGCAGGTGAATGTAGAAATGTCCGGGGATGTGGGTGGTGGAGGTTTTAAGCTAAAAAGATCTAGGACATGGTTCAGAGAAGTATAGTTCCCACTGGGTTCTCTCTCCAAATAACTACACAAAATGAATGGTGTTTGTTTAGTCAGAATCTAAGATGATGGAAATTTAGAGAGAACACAAATAAGATCACTGTTTGAGGGTGCTTCCTTGTGTACGATATTTACATAATTTGTCACAGTGTTGCAAGGTCTTCTATCTCTGCATCTCCTTCAGAGTTCAAAGCTTGCCTTAAATAAGCAGCTGCACATGGCCACATAGTCTACAAAAAATAATGACTGCTTTTGTACACATGTTCCCTGGGGTAGCCTGGTTTCCACAAGGTACCCACAGGTATCAGAGGTTTAGCATTAAATACTTCAAGGTTTTTGAGAGAGTGAAGACCTACAAAGAGCTTCTGATTGCTTTGCACCTCTGAGAATGAAGCAGCAGCCATGCTCAAAACTTCCCAGTCTGCCTTATCAGGTGTGTATTTTCCTTTTTAATGCATTTTAGGTAGTTTTATAATAGGATAAACAGAGAAGAAAGGTGGTTTGTGTGACAGTGCATGCTGCTCATGAAAATATCATTGACATATGCTTCTGAGCAATCTTGAACTGAAGAATATGAATCCAGTGAGTGACCTTTTGGGATGCCTGTGTTTCCACCCCCAGTAAAGAGACCTGCAGTGAAGGACCCAAGAATAAGGGAAATCAGACATGAAGGTACCTAAGTGTGCTTTAGCCTTTTACAGTGTCATCAAAAAGTATGAAACTCCTTTGTTGATCTGCACACTAATTCCCTGTGAAGGCAATCACAAGGCATCCTGTGAAGTCCTTCTTTGCACATTAACTGGTACATGTGGTCTGTGTGCAATATGCACTGATTATTTTCTGTCTGAATATTAATAGCATTCTTTTTCTTACTGGTGGAAGCAGAGGGGAAAATTAATCCTTTCCACATACTGTTGTTATTTCTTTGCACTTGTTTGTGTTATGACAGCATTTCAGTAGCCCTCCTTGAGGTCCAGCAGCTCACTGCACTCGGTGCTTTATGAATGTGGACTGCAAAGACTGTAGAAGATTGCATGCTGACTATGTCAGAAAGCAGCAGGTAAATGCAACAAATAGATAAGTGAGAAAAATAAGACAGTAGCTCTCTCTTACAGTAAGCCAGAATCCAAATAAATCTGTCAGTTTTTCTGTAGACATAATGCTAAAGGGAAGTCTTTCTAGATTTCTTCTAAGATTTCTCAATATGACAGTAAGGAGTGGCCTCACAGGTGTTTTGAACAAACTCTGCCCAGAAGTGGAAGCCTCTTGGGAGAAAATCTGATTGTCTTTGGAGATTTTTCTGACTGGGTAGCAGAGGCAGGTGTCCCTGGCAGAGTTAGTATCAGTAGCTCAATAACAAATAAGAAATGATGGGTAAAGATGGGCTCCACTCAGAGGGACCTTGAGAGTCTTCCGACATTTCCGACATTTCCTGTTGCAGATATGAATCCATTATCATCAAAGCAAGGAAACAGAAAATAGTCTCCATGGCAGCATTTTGAATGGAGGCAAAGCAGGACCAGGAGAATCTGTGAAGTGTTACAACCCACAATTGATGGACCCCACCCCTCAAGATAGCCATAAGCCTGGACAAATTTCCATTTGGAAGTGAAAAATACTGTAAGCGTATGAGGGAAATACTGCCAGGACTTAAATATATTATATTATATATATTTATATATTATATATAAAAATATATATATATTATATATATATTATTAATATATTATTAATCTGTGCAAGATTGCCCAAATCCTTGGTGGAGCACTGTTTGAACTGTTACATTTCAAACTGATGATTGGATTGTTGTGCACCAAATCTGACATCGTTTGGGCCAGGTATGGGTACCTAAAGACAACCTTATGCTACCAGCTTTGTATTAGGTGCACCCTGGAGAAGAGGAATGTATGTGTTTGGAATTTTTTCAGTGTTTTGTACTAAAATATTTTGGAGTATAATTGAAAATACTGTATCCTTCACTCTTTCAGTTGCAACTCAGAGGAGAGTGTGTGCTGGGCTTCCATGCAGGATCCCACTTACACCTAAACAACCCCTCTGTACGGAAGCATTTTCCTGTGGGACGTCTGTATTTCGTGTTGGGATTTACCCATAGCAAAGTATTTCCCTATTTCCACATTTCTAGTAATTGAGCTTTATAAGTAATCAGCTTGTTCCTGAGAAAGGAAGCAACTTTGTTGGTGATCATGCAAGCTCCAAGCACAAGGGCTGTTCAATGCTGTTTATGCAGGACCTACAGGCAATAAGTTTTTTTAATTAAATTACTTCAACCTAGAATGAGGTTTAATTAAATACCATATTAAACAGACTTAAACAAAAAGGCATTTAGTAAACCACTATGCAAATTTAAAGGTAATTAAAATTTTAAATCTGTCGACTTTACATTATCTCTATAATTGATGCTAAATGTGAACAGATCAAATACACTTTTTCATTGTGTTTCCTTTTTTTGTGCAAGCTAAGATTGCAAAAAATTGAATTATTTCTCTATCTATATGATCTGTTGGATTCAGAATTAGAGTGAGTGTCTTTGGGTTTGGTAGTTATTGGTTGGTTTGGATGCACCAAAGAAGTCTTGCATAATACAGATGTGACAGGGCACTCATTACAGAAGATAAGCTAAAATATTAACAAGACAATAATGAGGAAAGGACTTCTAACCAGAAATGTTACTATTGGCTTTCCTAGTTGGGCTCAAATGTGAAGAGTACATGAAATGAATAAAATAGAAAAATGACCTCCAAGAGTTTCTGGAGTTGGTACTGGACCAACTCCACTAGAGCAGGACTGTATTCAGTCCACCAAGACAGCTGACTAACTTAATCTTTGAGACTAAAGTCAAGAAAGCATTGAGCAATATTCATAATTTTCTAGCCAAGAATGACCGACCTGTGCTCTGAGTGATAAATAATCAGCATGCTGATGTTGAGAGCATTTAAGAAATGCCTGCAGTTTAGTCAAAATGAACCCAAATGTTGAGAAAACTGGTTCTGCTCTTTGAACCAGTAGATAAAAATGGGTGGTGAAGGGAGGCCCTCTCCACCCAAGCGTCACAGGGAGTCAAAACTGAGCAGGACGTGCAGGACCAGTCTGTGTCTGCCTCTGCAAAACCCGAGGCTTAACAAAGCCAACATATTTCTGTCCTGGTGACATCTGTTACTACCACTCCTGCTCTGCAGCAGCTGATCAGCTCAACATCTTTTTAATACATCCTGCTGCAAACTCCACTGATTTCCAGGGCAACCTCTGGAGAGCAATCCAAATGTTCAGAAAGCTGCCAGCTCTCCCTCTAGTTGTCCTCCACATTGTTCTCCTCTCCTGCTCCCCTGCCTGGCCCCCCTTACCTTGGGAATTCATCCGCCCCAACCACCTCAAGAATTTATTGTGGTTTTTGCATTCAGAGTTGCAGTCTGTGTCTCAGAGAATCATCAAATACCCACAGCCAGTTGAACAGGCCAGATTTAAGATGACCTGCAGAAATCTGGAGAGAACAGAATATAACCATAGATAAAAATGACAATTAAACTCCTATTTTCTGAAAAAGAAAAACCACGAGAAAATGATGGGCTCTCCCATTTACCCTCCAGATTACAAAGTAACAGAAATCAGTTCTTATTGTATTGAGTCCTTAAAAAAGCTCTGCCTTTCTCAGCATATTTATAAATTAGTCTGACTTTGAAATTGTGGCATGTGGATGGTTTCAGAGGTGAAAAGAGGAGCATTATTTGCATAATAAAATCACAAAAGGAGTGAGTGTGCAAAATGTAATTTATTTAAAATTCACCCATCCAACATGCTGGGCACAGGTGCAGAAGATTAATAATAAAAATAGTCACCTATGGCATATAAATTAACAGCAATGTCCAGAACTAAGAGCTTCCTTCCCCACACTCAGAAAAACCTTTGAAGAAGGGATATGCAGCATGATCTGACAGTGCTAGATCCTGTTAGAGCAGGGAAGGTGAGGACAGGCAGCCCCATGCTCCCCTGTGCCAGCAGCAGACTTGCTGCAACACCCTGCAGTGCTCCAGGCAGGAGCTGCTGTGGGCCCGGGTGGCTCAACGAGCAGGTCTGAGTGCAGCGGTGCCTCTGTCAAATGAAGGGCATTATAAGTATCTTAAAAGTTCTGCTCTTGTGTTCCAGAGACATAAGTTTGTCACTTCTTTTCCTCAGTCAATGTCTGTGCACTTGGTTGATGCAAAACGGGTGACAGGAGGGTATTTGGTAGTTCCAGGACCTTGTTAAAAATATCTTTTATTTTCTGTTACAAGCATCAGTGACTGTAACGTTTGCAGCAATGCCACTACATTTCTGACAAAAACTCGCTGAAGGGATTGGGCTTTATTTTAGTTTTTGTGTTAAATGGTTAGTGAAAGTTAAAAGCCCCGACTGAGACATCATAAATTCTTCCTGTGTGTCCTGTATTTCCTGTAGATGGTTTCTGAAGCTCTTAACCAATAGGGACTGTTTGGCTTGGATCTGACAAGGAGTAAGTTTGGGCTCTTCTCTCCTATCTGTATACCTAATGATGTGACCTACAATTTGCCTAGTTTAAATGTCTGCCTCCAAACAGGATGAGATGAGCTGCTCACCAGAAATGTCTATTCCTCTCTGTTGTTGAAGAAAGGAAGGTAGCCTCTTGGCTGTCAGCAGCTCTGTGGAGAGCTGCTGTTGGCTAGATGAAACTTTTCCTAAGGGGAGTAAATGGTGGACTGGAAATGTTCAATAAATATCCTAGCTCATGCTACTGAAAATAGGAGATGTCCTAGAAGGTTTCATAACAGAGATTAAAGCATCTGAATATTAAAGTGTATGGGAAGACTTTTTCAATTTTAAATGGTTTTATGCTTTGAATATATGATTTGCAAATATTACTGGGTTTATTTCAGCTGATTTTTTAAAAATCAAATCCATGCCGAAAAGCACATCTGAAAACTCCACAAGCAGCTTGAAATAGACAAGGGTTGTCTGTTATTTACCATTTTACTATGTGATCCATTGATATGAACCTCTCTGCTCACTGATAATGTTGATTGTGTCCTTAGTGCATCCATACCGTGGGATCCAGTACTGCTCTCCAGCACCTGGGTCTAGCTACTTCTCAGCTCCACAGTGATGGAAGGATCACATATTCCCCCTTTTCAGTACACCCAAACACCCAGTTTACACACAGAGAAAGCCCAAGTAGCAGAACATCACAGGATGCTCCAGTGGACTCCTCAGGCTGGCCATCAGAGGGAAATAATAATAATCATTGAATCATAGATTTGTTTAGGTTGGAAAAGACCTTTAAGATTGTCAGGTCCAACCATTAACCCAACACTGCCAAGTCCACCACTAAACCATGTCCCTAGGTACCACATGTACACATCTTTTAAATACCTCCAGGGATGGTGACTCCACCACTGCCCTGGGCAGTCTGTTCCAGTGTTTGACAACTCTTTCCCTAGTATCCAATCTAAACCTACCCTGGTGCAACTTGAGACTGTTTCTCTCTTGTCTTGTTACTTGGAAGAAGAGGCTGACCCCCACCTGGCTACAGCCTCCTTTCAGGTAGTTGTAGAGAAAAATGAGGTCTCCCCTGAGCCTCCTTTACTCCAGGCTAAACACCCACAGCTCCCTCAGCTGCTCCTCATAAGACTTTTGCTCCAGACTCTTCATTGTTCTTCTCTGGACTCAGTCCAGCCCTTCATTTGCCATAAATCTTCTCCTTTGGGCCCAACTTTCTCTTCCCCAAGCCAGTGGTATATGGAAGGTGATCCTGAGAGAATTCCCTTTACCAGCTTTTTTAAAAGTGCAGAACAACTATATTCATTGTGAATTATGAAACGTGGCTGATGCAATTGGTAGAGGAAAATCATTAAGGGTAGATTTGAGCTTCAGTAGTGCTGGAAATAAATACACAGTATGCAATACTGCCCAGATGTGGAGAATGCCTTCTTACTTTTGATCTGGAAAAAGTATGAATGATAGTAAATAGTCTGCTTCTGAAGAGATTTATGGCATGAGCTTAGTGTGGGCTTCTCAAGATGGTATGAGAGGAGAATATATAATGAAACATGGCTGTTTATAATTGAAGAACATTCTCCCCAGGGGATCATGTTACTTTTTTTTTCTTTTTTAATGAAAATTCAGTCAACTAGATATTTAGTTAGCCCAAGGAAATGTTTTCAGTTATCAATTAAAGGGAATATGTGTGTTCTGTTGCTCGAAGATGCCATATCTTAAAATGAGTCAGGATGCTGGATAATTATCACTTTACTCTTTATTAAATTGCTTCTTTTCCTCCAGCAGTGGCTGTAGCAGCTGTTCAGCCACATTCATTATACTTGTAGAGTAAAAATCTTTATTTTAACCACAAATACTAGGTCTAAGGTTACTTCTTTAAAGTTAGTTTTTCAGCTGATAGTTGAATACTGGAATCAGTAGGAATTCAATCCATTTACTGTTTGAGTATGATCTAACATAAAGGCAAATTTCTAAATACATGTAAAGTTTTGGATGGACTTAATTATAAATTTGCTTTCAGTGCTGTTGTAAAGATCTTCATTTTTGAGAGTTTATATTAAAAATGCAAAATGGCTTGCTGGCTGTTTAAAGCAAGTGAATTAGAAAAAAGCATTTGTAAATGAAAAATGCTTTTTCCTGAATATTAATAAGTCCAGACTCAAAAAAAATTTCATTTATCAAACATTCACTCATAATTTAAGCCAAAGCACAGTTATGATGGAGAGGAAAAGATGTTTAAATGCACTGGTCAAGGTGGGATTTCATTGATAGTTACAACTGCAGAATGTTTCGAAACTCGGTGGTCATGGAGCAGTGCACAGAAATAATGCTGCAGAAGAATGAGGAGCTACACACACACATCAAAAAAAGAGTATTTAACTGTGATATTTGCCAGTCTCTCTGTGTGGCAAGGGCTGAGTCAAATTTGTATGCATAGCTTTTGCAGGGGCTGGGTCTGGCTGTAGTTCTGGTCACTGTATTCCGTATTCACACGCTGACTCATGGCCATCTTTTCTCTCAGGTCTCGTCCTAAGCCTCCTATGGGTCTCATAAAGTCTGCCACTTTTATTTCTGAAGTTTTTCTGAGGGCATTGCTAAACTGTTTCAGATCTGTAAATTGAGGACAAGATGTTGAATTGGATGCCTACACGCTCTAGGTGATGAAGTTGAAAGATGTTACATAAAGAATAAGGATTAGAGAAAACTGTGCAAAGGGAAGCACGCAATAGGGTACTGATGAATTGAGTTAGCATTAAATTTACTTCTGCTTTATTCATAAAGTATTACACTGTTTTACTTAGAAAATTAGAGGTTTTCAGGTATAGTACAGCTACAAATCTTAAATTAATTTGCATTGTTGGAAAAACCAATTACAGAAGAGAATAGCTGAGGTGGGAAGGGACCTCTTGAGATTGTTTAGTCCAAGCCCCCTGCATGAAACAGGGTCCTCTAGAGCAGAGGGCTCAGGACTGTGCCCCCAGTCAGGTTTTGAATATCTCCAAGCATACAGACTCTATAACCACTTCAGGTAACCTGTTTCAGCCACCAATAGGGTAAAAAGATCTCTTCTTATGTTTAAATGGAATTTCCCTTATGCCACATTCATGCCCATTGCCTCTTGACTGGGCACTGCCTAAAAGAGCCTGTCTTCAGGCTTCATCTTCTATACTTCTTCCATCACATGTTTTACACACAGGCACAAGTTTACCCCAAGCCTCCTCTTCACCAGAGCTGAACAGGCGCAGCTCTCAGCCTCTCCTCATATGACAGAATCTCCAGTCCCTTAATGATTTTTGTAGCCTTTTGTTGGAAGTTTTTCAGTAAGTCCAGGTCTCTCTCATACCGGGGAGTCCAGCACTGGATGCAGCACCCCTGACCTTGATGTCCCACTGGTGCTGAGCAAAAGGAAGGATGACCTCCCTTGCCCTGCTGGCAGTGCTGCCCAGTGCAGCCTAGGAGGCTGCTGGCCACCTTTGCTGCAAGGACCCATTGCTGGCTCATGATCAGCCTCGTGTTCACCAGGACCCCCAGGACCTTTCCTGCAAAGCTGCTTTGCTTACATTTGGCTGAGTTGTTTCCTGGTGCCTGGGGTTATTCCTCCCTGGAGTCAGCTTTCCTTTGCTGAAGTTCACAGAATCAACTAGCTTGGAAAAAACCTCCGAGATCATCGAGTCCAACCTATGACCCAACACCACCTTGTCAACTAGACCATGTCACTTAGTGCCACATCCAGTCTCTTCTGGAGACTCACCTCCAGAGACAGTGACTCCACCACCTCCTTGGGGAGCCCATTCCAATTCTGTGTAGAACTTCTTCCTAATGTCCAACCTGAACCTCCCCTGGCACAGCTTGACTGTGCCCTCTTGTCCTATTGCTTGTTGCCTGGGGGAAGAGACCGATCCCAACCTGGCTACAACCTCCTTTTGGGTAGCTGTAGAGAGCAATGAGGTCTCCCCTGAGTCTTCTCCATGCTAAACAACCCCAGTTCCCTCAGCTGTTCCTCACAGGACTTGTACTCCAGACCCTTCACCAGCCTCATTGCCCTTTTCTGGACTCACTCCAGCACCTCAATGTCTTTCCTAAATTGGGGGACCCAGAATCGGACACAGCACTTGAGGTGCAGCCTCACCAGTGCCAAGCAAAGGGGAAGAATCACTGCTCTGCTCCTGCTGACCACGCTGTTCCTGATCCAGGCCAGGATGCCATTGCCCTTCTTGGCCACCTGGGCACACTGCTGGCTCATGTTCAGCTTCCTGTCAGTCCAAACTCCCAGATCCCTTTCTGCCTGGCTGCTCTCCAGCCACTCTGTGCCCAGCCTGTAGGGCTGCAGGGGGTTGTTGTGGCCAAAGTGCAGGACCTGGCACTTGGTCTTGTTGAACCTCATACTGTTGGATTTGACCCATCTATCCAGCCTGTCCAGGTCTCTCTGAAGAGCCCTCCTGCCTTCCAGCAGATCGACACTCCCTCCCGACTTGGTGTCATGTGGAAATTTGCAAATGGCAGATTCAATCCCCATGTCCCAATCATCAGTAAAGATGTTAAACAGGACTGGGCCCAGCACTGATCCCTGGGGGACACCACTGGTGACTGGCAGCCAGCTGGATGCAGCCCCATTCACCCCCACGCTCTGGGCCCGGCCCTCCAGCCAGTTCTTAACCCAGCAGGGGGTGCCCCTGCCCAAGCCATGAGCTGCCAGCTTTTCTGGGAGTTCTGGGAATGACATTGAAACAACAGGTCGTGAGACTCCCTGGAGGTCAGGTTTGTTTCCTAAGGAGGGGTGGACAGAATGTTAGGTTGAAAGAAAGGATCCACTTGTTTTCCATGGTACTTGTCATTCTCTAGACTGACAGACCAGGAGCTCATTTGCTGTACTGCCGGCATTTGGCTCGCACAGTGAGATGGGAGTTTCTGATTAAGAAGCCTAAGGCTAGAAGTGCTGCAAGTCCGTGGGTGCCATCCATGAGGTGGAATGTGGGAGTGATCCATCCTTGTTAATGCTGGGTCATTTTTAGATGCAAAAACTGGGTGGTTGGGTACCTAACTTTCACCTCCTCTTTCTGCAAGCTTTTTCTTTCAAAAAGCTTAAAGAATACTTTTTGGCTGATAAATGTTCATACCCAGATAAGCCCAAATGTACTGCAGCTTTCCCAAAAACTGCAATCTCGACGTTCCAGCTTTCCTGGCATTCACAACCAGTGCTTGAAGGCAGTCTGACTTGTTCAGTCCAAGTGAAGGTGTTGTGCATACAATGAAAGATCTCTCATTGTTTTTAACCTTAGCTGCAAAATGGTATCAAGCAAGTACAGGCAGGTTTTCTTTTGTGTATTTTCAGATTAACTAAAGTTTGAAAACAGATGAATTGAACTGCAGTGTAGAGGAGGAGACTAAAAAAAAAAAAAAGAGAAAAACAGTCAAAAGGGTTATGAATAAGCATCTGCACAATATTTAAGATCATCATTGTCAAAGATATTAAGATACATAGACATCATATGCTAATAAATATTTAAATATTGATGTTAATAGTAATAGGGCCAGATATTTTTCTGAGAATATCTGGTCTCCAAGAAAACTATTTGGCAAGGGTGAAAGAGACCTCTTTTTCAGACTTGTCCAAATGCACTCAATAATTTGCCTTTTGAAAGTGTGATGAAGGAATGCCTTCTACTTAAGGAAACTCTCATATAAAATAGCTCAAAATCACTCACAGCCTCAGTATGCCTTCATCTTTGTCCAGAGTTAGTCTAGGATGATAGCATGATACATCAAGATCTTATTTTTGCCTGTCCTGGGTAATTTCAGTTAAAATCAGATTTCTGTCTTATGTCACCTTCTGTTTACAAACACCCCCAAAATTACACTCCAAGTCCATCAAAGTATTGACAAGCTGGTTGTGTTTTCTATTGGGTCTCCTTGAAATAAAACCCATGATAAATCTTTATGTGTCAATTCCACTGTAAATGAAAGAATGCATCCACTGCTGACTGTCCTATGACCAGTGTTGCTGTGTATTATTTTGAAATGTAACACAAAGCCCAAAGAATCAAGATTTCTTGGCATGATAATGTATATTCAAAAAAAAAGGTTGGCTGGTGTCAGGACTTGTTTTTGACTGTTTGGAAGGGGCTGGTGGAAGGAGACGGGGAGCATACGGGGGATGGCTATCTTTCCCAGACAGTTGACTGACGCTGTGAAAAACCCAGTTCACACACGGGAGGCACGACTTCACAGCTCTGCTTTTCACATGTTGCTGTCAGCAAGTCTTTCAGAAGGAATTAGCACAGAAATAGTCAGGTTTCGTGCTCGCCACCAATCCCACCCTAACACCATCTGGTGAAAACAAGAAATCCTGGGAGCAGTTTTGCAAATGGGTTTGGCAAATTTGTTATAACCTGACCTGTAGTGTCTGTAAAATGCTGCCTGGTGTCATTTTGCCAAAGGATAATGAGGAAAGGGGAAATATCTTGATACTACAAAAAGTATATTCTTGTGCAAATGTGCAACCTCATATTTAGATCATACTCTTCTTATCCGGCGAGTTTTTGATTAAATGAGTTATACAATCCCTAGGCAAAAGCAAATGAGTATTTAAGTTTTGAAATTGTGTGTGGTTTAGCATACATTTTGCTTAACTTTATTTCTGTTCTCTGGAAAAACAAGGAATAATTTCGATTCTATTAGGAAGAAATTCTTTACTGTGAGGGTGGTGAGGCACTGGAATGGGTTGCCCAGAGAAGTTGTGGATGTCCCATCCCTGGAAGTGTTCAAGGCCAGGTTGGATGAGGCCCTGAGCAGCTTGGTCTCATGGAAGGTTCCCTGCCCGTGGTGGGGAACGAGATGATCTTTAAGGTCCCTTCCAGCACAAACCATTCTATGACTCCATGATTCTGTGATTCTCTTAGGTTGAGATCAATATGATTCAGACATCACAGGGTCTTTTTGGCCAGACCTGGCACAGGCTGTGGAGAATGGAAAAGGGTCTGAACTTCTGTATTGAGTTATTTTCAGTCATTTGCTGTCACCAAAATTGCAGTCTGTAGAACAGGTGTTTGAGTGCATTGTTTTTTGTGTAAAATAATGTAAAGCAGCTGCTGTGTTACAGGAAACAGAGGGCCTTTCTATCATCATAAAATATATTTTAGCAAAAACATTTTTATAATTAGATTTTTCATGTTTTTTTAGAATTCCTTTGTAATTCAGTTTGCTTAACAGAGCAAACACTGGGGGATATATAGTGGAATCCTTTTGGTTTTTCTCTGAGATAAGAAGTTAATCTTTGGACAGTAGTTCTGGTTTTATTTTTTTGCTTTCAGATTCACTGCTAGCAATTTAATCCAAGCTTAGCTGTAAATGAATATATGACTCATTCTCTAGATAGCAGTTTGAGGAGGGAGTCTTTACATGTCTCACTTGTTTTTGTTTTACTTTTTGATATCTCAAAATTTGCTTTCAATATTAAAATAGTCTGTAAGAGAAACACGGTACTTTTCCAGAACCAACCAATCATTAGTATTGACCCTAACAGTCATGGCATGTGCTGATCTTTCAAAAGTATTGACATTTTTAGTAAATTTTTCATTGCATAGTTGTGGGAAGGCTCTTTCTCTTGTATTATTGCAAATATTTTGTACAATTGTCAGTTTAGGAGAACAAATTTTAAAAAGTTCAGGAAAAGCAACAGTCTGGAAAACAGTAGAAAAAACATTAGAAGGCAAATAGAATCATAGGAGGGGGTTAATTTTTTTTAGTTCTGAATATCTGGTATTACTGTGTTACTTGTCTGAAACAGACGTTTCTTACAGTGGAAGAAAAATTAAGCCAAATGCTTTTGAAAGTAACCCCACTACTCTCCACATATTTTAAGCTCTCTAATCAGAACAGCAGTTTAAATATTGTTAAGTTTGCTGACTTAATTATAAAATGTTGCAATACAGTAGCAAACGCAATCAAGAACAAGGAAGTACATCTGATTCCATGGAAGAACATGGGGTATCAGGTGCATTACTTTCCTCCAAGAGAAATCTTCTACCTGAAAATATTTCTACATTTACTGGGTTAAAGCAGGTGAATTTAAAAATAAATTGTGATTGCTGCAGTCCCTGCAGAAAAGTTTATAAAATATCCATGCTATATTGGAGTTCTTTATAGAATAGCAATATTCTGTCTTTTCTCTTATGAAAAAATTATTTTCCAGATTTTTTTTACATCTCATGACTTGCTTAAAAGTCTATCTGCATGACTTGCTGCTGAAGGCGGCATTTCAACCCTCAAAATCTTAAAACTGTGACCAATCATATGGTTTATCACAACTGTGACAGTATTTGTTATTTCTCTATGAGCTACTGCTCCTGAAGTCACATGAAATTATGAGTTTTCAGCTTTCATTAAGCAATAAAAAAGAAGTTTTTGGCCCTTCATGGTCTGTAGAGAAACAGCTTGGAAATGTGACTCTAACAACTGAAAAATCAGAAAGCAGGTCAATCTCTCAGATTGATTTTTCACCCAGCCTTATGGTTTTGTGGAGGCGAGTCTGACTCTCATCTTCTGCCGAGACTGACAATATTGTCAATATTCTGTGTTCTCAGGCAGTGCATTTTATCGTTTCTATCGTCAAGGCCAGAGCCTCAAATTTTATACAAAAACAAAACTATTGATAGACAAAGTGACAGTAGAAATATGGAAAAAAGTGAATACTTTGAAAAGTAACTGCGTGTGTGTGCAAGAGCATCTATTTTTATATGTGCCTGGAAAGTTCTTTTTCTGCAGGATTATTTATCTGTATGTGTGCAATTGTAGGTGTACATACAAGAATGCACATGTGTATATATGTACATATCTATATAGATATATACACATATATCTATGTACATATGTGTGTGTTTGTATGCACTTATAAGTGGTCTTGCAGAAGAAGAGACAAACCTGCATGATCCTTGATAAGGCTGTATGGAGTTTATCTCAAGACATCTGATAGCTCAGACACTTCTAAGATTCTTGTCCTTTTGATATTCCCTACTCAGTTTTACAAGATTGTCTCTTTCAGCCAGGAGAGAAAAGTACAGGGCAAAGTTTTGCTGTAATTATAGAGGTAATAAACCACTTTTATATTTCTTCAGGAGCAGTTAACTGAGAACACCCAAAAGCTTAGATCTAGCAATCTACTATTTTAAGATTGCCCAGAACAAGTTAATTTTAGGTTTAGTGCTTTGTAATTTAACTAGGGAACTGCACCTAAAATGTTAAGATTGGATTTTGCAGACTTTAAGAAGATTTGCTTCTTTGAGTTTATTTGTATTTATAGTTGAAGTGTGTTTAATGATTTGCTGTTATGTGCACAAAACTACTACTACAATCCTAGGGTAACTAATGGTAGTTGACAGCATTTTTGTTTTTTCTCTGGGCTGTTTCAGGGACTCTGTACTATGATCCTACCCTGATCTCAACGAGATCCAGCCAGAAGCTAAAAAAGCAGTTCCCTCTCCATGCACACACACACACACACACACCCCACCCCACAGACACGCTCAGAAATGTTCATGTGGTTGTTTTATTGTTCAAAGCAGGGATTTGGAAAGTAGTTGCAGCCTCTGGGAGCTGGTGTTTGTTGCAAGGGGCTGGTGAGGTGTAACTAAGACCGACTGTAGTGAGCAGGATTCCAGGCATTGTACAAGACCCACGCCTCCAGAGGATGGATGCTTCTGAGAGGGCTGCAAACTTCAGTTTCCAGCTAAATCTGGAAGAAAACTTCAGTGCATGGCCCAAGACTAATCTGATTGTCCCCACTAGTAACAGGTCTGCCTTCAGCCCTATTTTGAGAGGACTCAGTCTCTGTACGTGTCCTGCTCCTACAGGAGGGGAAGCAAACAGCTCTGAGAAATCCCCAGCTGTCTCACCCCATCCAACAGAGTGTAAGTCATCTAAAGAGTAGTCAGTGAATTGCGTTTATTTGCACATCTGAAGAGAGCAGAGGAAGAGAAAGGAGAACATTAACTGTTGAGGTTTTTGTTGTAAATGGCAGAGAAATGTGATTCACGCCTGAGCAGCACATTCATGAGGCTGCTCTCAGTTTAATGTGGAAATCCAGCTAGTTTGTACCACGGGCTTTCCCGCTGCCATCCACCGACTGTTAAATTTAACTCTCCTGCTTGTAAAACTGTCTATCTGAAAGTGGCTTTCCACATAAAAAAATCAGCCTGGATGGAATGCATGGTACAGACTTGCTTCATCTGCCTGTGGGTGCCCTTGTGACAGGTTAAGTTTCCATAGATCCAGAGAGGCAGAAAAAGGTAGGAGAAGAAAATGAACAAGATGAAGGCCTGGATGTCTTTGACTGCATCTTACCATATTAAGTAGAGAAAGGTTTATACCACTAAAAAAAACCAACCCAAAATCAAAACTAAAAAAAAAGAAAAAGTCCAAGGAAACATGTTTAAACAGCTAAGAGTGACTCAGCATATAGGCAGCTAATGCACGACTGGTGAGATTATCCATAAATCTTTTTTCCCACCTTTTCTCTCCCCCTCTTTCTCTAAATTACAGTTTAATGACTCTGCTTTCTAAAGCTTGTTGCTTTCCTGAAGCCCAAAATTTCCCTCCGTCCTTCGGAGAGGTCAGCTCTCTTTCCCTGCAGCCACTGAGACACAGAACCACACGCCTGTGGGCTGGGGGCGGATTTTAAAGCCCCAACCACATGTTAAAGCTCATTTGCTAATGATTAGGTTCAGGAGAGAGTAAGTTTGATTTCGCAATAAGCATTTTCAAGGCCATGCTTTTAACCTTGCACAGAAAGGATATTTAGTACCTTTGATCATGTGTGTAAGTGAGAAGATAATACTGGAGGGCCTGGATTTGTAGCATCTGCTGAGGCACTGAATGCCAAGGCTAACCACACTTCTAATTGAGAACATCATTAATTCAGGTATTTCATGTAACTAAGGGTAATTAATAAGCATTATTAGTTAAGGTATCAATTACATGGGGTGAATGCAACTGTAAGGTCAGACTCTGGTTGATCTGAATTTTGTAAGTAACAGGGGAAAGGGGTCTCAAGAAGTTCTCCAGCTCCCTTCCAAAGATCTCCTGTAGTGTATCTTGCTTAGTTACTGATTCCAAAACCCCTTGCAAACCCCTCACATCCCTAATTCAGGCTGTCAGTCCAGCATCTTTCACAACAGTTAATCTTTTACTGGGGAGGTGGGGAGCCGGGATTTGTTGGGTTTTTTATTTCCTTCTTCAGATTTGCAATCCTTGCTAGAACGGATGGAAGCACATGCACTGGCAAGCCTGCTGCGCTAATCCTCATGGGATGCCCAACTGCCTTGTTTCCTGAGTACATGGTGTTCATAAGCGTAGGTTGTCTGTGATGCAACTCCAGCCAACACCCTGAGTGTTTCATAGTCTTGACACAACTTGATTCCAGGAATGACTAGAGCCAAATCTGGTTTAACTTTTCTCCTTCCTCATTTGCACTTACTCACCTCAATTTTGTGCCCGTGATCCAAGTTTGTAAATTCAAACCACAACTCAGGAGAGGAAGGTGTGGCTTCCTCCTTTGTTCCTCCAGATAGACTTGAAACAAGAACAGGGAGAAGGGAAAGTTTCTCTTCCTCTAAAGAAATGCATCAATTCAAAACAGTAGGTATTCAGCCTGTTCAAACAAAGCTCCTACTGACTGATTCCATGTTTAGAACCTTGTTCCTGGGCACTGATGGAGATTTCCAGGGCGGGAATCCTAGTATCACATTAATAACCCTTTAAATAAGTGGCCTCACTTCTATCAACATATTTCAATACATTTGAAACAGTGGTAGCTGCTGTAGGTTTAGCGTTGTCTTAAACAAAAAAACAAAACCCAAGAACCACCACCACCGCCCTTTTCTGAAACCCTGTTTGTGCCTGCAAGGCACAAATGCTGATTTCTACTCACCTCCAAGCTAAGGGTAATAGCGGATGTTGTGTTACTCTGATCTCACCGATGACTGTTTTTACAAAACAGGCTACAGTACATTTACTAGTACATGATGGAAAGGCATAAATAATTTAAATAACAGTTGTCAAAATAAATGAGCAAAGTGCATTTTGTCATAAATTGCACTTACTTTTTAAATGTGTTTCTCACTTAGTTGCAAAATTCAGAAATTTGCAGTGGATCTCCCAGTCCTTAATGTGAATTAGCAAGCCTCTACTCTCTTAGCCATAAGTTTAATCTTAACTAGAAAGGAATTATTTAGTATTACTTTGGCCAGGGTTGCTCCTTAATATTCTTTTACAGCCACAGTCTTACAGTGTAAGTTATGCATGTATCCTGGTGACTTGGATTTTAGAGCTGAAAGCTGATTATGGACAGTAAAGAATTTCAGCTACCATAAATATATAATTGTTTTAAATAGAGTTTTAACTACAATTCATATCACTGGCTGCTTCATTCCTTCCATTCCTTCCATTGGCATGCAGATGCCAAATTTATAGTTGCTGAAGGAGTGCGTCATGGGCAGTTATTTTGTAGAGGTGTAATACCAACATTAATGTGTACAGAGAGAATACATCTCCTAATTTGTCTACTTGCTTGTTTTTATGTATAATTTAAGTGATAGAACACTATTGCCATCAATCTGGTTTTTACCATATATATACAGTTATGTTTGTTCTCCTTTATAGTTGGGGTTGTTTTTTTCACTTCCTTTCTCCTGAAGCTGAAGGAGGCTGCCACAGTTGAGCATCTCTGCACTCAGAAGTGAAATCCTTTTTTCCTACCGTTCTGTGGGTGCCTGTGGTGTCTTTTTGCTTCATTTAGAGACTGGCTTATTTAAAGAGAAAAAACATGGCAGAAAACCTACAAAAACTGGCAGTAGGTTTCAGGTGCACTAGTAATAACAAAAGTATTTTTTTAAAGCATTTCACTTGCATAGGCTAGCTATGGAGATGACAGTATTTTTTAAAATAAATCATCCCTGGGTAAGCATCACTGTGAATCCATTTTAGTCTGACCTTGAAATCAAAGTGCAAATTTCCTACATGTTACTCAGAATAAAGAGTGACAAAACAGAAAAATACAGACTTCTAGAGGTAAGTCTGGCATGCATGG
>NW_020955350.1:1607407-1608626 GCF_003031625.1 Empidonax traillii
TAGGCTAGCTATGGAGATGACAGTATTTTTTAAAATAAATCATCCCTGGGTAAGCATCACTGTGAATCCATTTTAGTCTGACCTTGAAATCAAAGTGCAAATTTCCTACATGTTACTCAGAATAAAGAGTGACAAAACAGAAAAATACAGACTTCTAGAGGTAAGTCTGGCATGCATGGTGACACACCAAGGATGAACTGGAACAGTTAAAAATATTTTTGTTTGGAGCTGTTGACAGTGTGGGTGTGTGCAGTAATAAGTACCAACACAGAGAGACAAGATAAAAATTTGATATCCAGATAGATTGATAGATAGATAGATGTCAATAAGAGGCAGATATGTGATTGTCTGTTCAAGTAGAATGTTCATTCCATAGGCCCAGGTGTTGTCTTCAGAGGTGTTTTGTCCTGGTTCTGGACCTTTCATCTGCGCTATCAGTGATTCAAATTGGGGCAAATCATCAGCATTAAAAAGGCCTTTGTTTTGGGTAATAAACCTCAAAAATAAGCCTTTCATTTAAGGGTACAAATGGGATCTTCACCAATTTAGGTATCCTACCTTTGAGTCGAGTTTAATGTTTCTACCAGAGTGAGACTAGCTGTTTACATAATTTGATTTCACATTCCATATTAAGTTTACAGACAGTTCCAAAAATGTGACATGAGGAAAGGGTGTCAGATGACACTGGAAACCAGTTACTGGCTATTCTCTGATGCAGCAGGGTTACCTGGGATGCTTGTAGGTCCCCAAGAAGTGCTGGAGAAGAAGTTGCTAATTCCTCATTCATAGTATATGTATATGCACAAATACAGTTCTGTACATTAGTTTTGTCCCTTAGGGAGGCAAGATTATAAAGTCCAAAAAACTAATTTTGGGATTGGGATTGGGATTGGGAGCTACTGTCCATTTAGGATGGATGTGCTTCTGGGTGAAGGGAGTTCCATCAGCACCAGTGAGAATAAACTGAGTTGATTTGCTGTGCAGTCACAGCAGGACTGCTGGCAGATAGCTGGTGTCAGACTTTCACAGTCTTTTTATTTAGAGAAAGGAGAGGTCCAACAATCAAGGCACCTGTATGGAATTAACAGGGAAAGCAGTCAACAGAACACAACTTCCATTCCAGTCTTCCAAATCCTTTGTCTGGTCTTTAAAGTCTAAAATAAAATTTTAACACAATTTGTAGCCAGCACTTGAGTTAACAGTGATTTATCACAACTTG
>NW_020955350.1:1609041-1637785 GCF_003031625.1 Empidonax traillii
AGCAGCAGGACTGCTGGCAGATAGCTGGTGTCAGACTTTCACAGTCTTTTTATTTAGAGAAAGGAGAGGTCCAACAATCAAGGCACCTGTATGGAATTAACAGGGAAAGCAGTCAACAGAACACAACTTCCATTCCAGTCTTCCAAATCCTTTGTCTGGTCTTTAAAGTCTAAAATAAAATTTTAACACAATTTGTAGCCAGCACTTGAGTTAACAGTGATTTATCACAACTTGATATTTAAGCAAGGAGCCTTAGCTGTTCCCAGCAAAGTCAATAATTCTGCTGCCATGCAGAGAAACGAGCACCAGCCAAGCTACTATCAGAAACCTCCATAGAAATGATCCAGGGAGACTGTTTTTCACCTTTCTAGTGGTTGTCATGGACTTCAAAAGGCACAGTTTCCAAACTAATTGTGTCTCTCACAATAACTCCTATAAAACATTTTTAGAATGCATTATTACACATCAGTAAGTAAAAATGGCACTGCCTTACTCAAAAAAGAAAATCTATTCCCTGTGTGTATTCATATTCATGCATTCAACCTTGGTTAACTAAAATAGTTTTGCTGCTTGTTTTTCCCCTCAGCTCTGTAGATGCAGCACAGGTCACAGTTCATTTTCTTATGTGTTAACTGAGGTTGCACAGGTCAGACACTTGGACTAGATGATCACTGTGGGTCCCTTACAATAGAACTGTGCTTTCAGTGAAAACCTTGCTCTTCTGCATTACTAATCAAATTTTGAGGTCCCATATACCTGCAGGTACCTCCCAGGTTTCTTGGTATTCCCACCGTAGCCACCAGTAAGGATTTCTTGAGAGCAGCCAGGTTTGGGGCTGGTGCCTGGAGGCAGGGGCCGGGCTCTGCACTGTGTAGACAGTCTGCAGACATAAAATAGGTAACAGCAGTAGGTGTCTAAAAATAGTTGGATTAATCTGGGCCACACTTTCATTTGCAAGACCTTTGCCGGTACAACAGCCCAAAAATACCACGCGTGGTAGGTGTACTTTGGGTTGAATGTGTTATATAATGTAGGTAGCTCATGTTGTGTGGTGGGGAACAGATATTTCAAACAATTAGCTGCCGTCACCTTCAGTGGTTCTTCTGTCCTGGTCTTTGGTAGATGACTCAGTGTGTTTTCAGAATGGATCCAGATCCTTACCACAGATTTTAAAGACCATTTGGAGAGATCCAATTGCACTTTCAGCTGTGAGAAGCACATAAGGCTGTGTCTTCACCTTGGCTTTAGTGGAGAAGGTTACCAAGCTTTCCAAAAACCTCTTAGAGGCTGCTACAAAGGTTTTGGAAACAGAATCTTGAGCAGGTGGCAAAAACATGTCTCAAAACTGTTTTTCCTGTTAGATCAAGTGAACTGGAGTTGTGTAAAGATATTAGCCACTCAGTCATGAGCTAATATCCCAGACACTTGTCCTGCAGGCAGTCTGCTCTCTGGGAATAGGGGTCGTCTTCTTTAAAGGTCATTGCAAATGATATCTCAGCATGGTGGTATGGATGAGTTGCTGGATTTGCAGGATGTAGGTATTTAGTCATAATCACTTGTGGTTATTTTATGTATGTAGTCATCATTGGTAGATTTTGTGTGAGATACCTATATACGCACACATATATGTATGTTTCTCATGACATTTCAGCTTCAGAGTTATTGTAGACACGTAGCCTGTCTTGATTCCAGACACAGGACCTGTCTGTATTTTGCATTTATTGTGCGAAAGTGTTTTTAAAGTGTTGTGCGTGCCTCCCAGCACCTCTTGTTGTCAGGGCAGAGATGATGGCTGTCTAGTGATAGACACGGGGAGCTCCTTTGTTCGTGGGCAAATGAGTGTGCGATTGTGCTCTTGCTTTGTGGAACATGCCTGGATGAGCTGCACCCCACAGAAGCAAGATAATCACTGTTCATTAAAATTTGTTTTAAGATCATATACACATATAGACTTTAATTTCTGCATGTTCTACTTTGACTCCAAATCAGTATCGTTAATGACACTGAGTAGTTTGCTGTTAGCTGACAGTATGTTTTTCGAGTATCTAAATTTAAATATCAGGACTATAACTGCAGTGCATATTTTTCCCATGTAGTTTCTTTACAAATGGCATATGCCCCATTTGTTTAATCCGTACTCCTACTTCTGTGATTACAAAATAGCCAGGTTACATAAAAACAACTAAATTATATATTTGCATACAATACTGCTGTGGCTCTGCAGAAACCATTTTGGACTGTTCAATGCTAACAATTTCTTTCATTAAAAGAGCTTGTTATTTCACCAGCAGTACTGCAGAGTTCTTCCAGTCTTTTGCCTGGAAACATTTTTTTTTTCATCATTCTACTACAATTCCTGCAAATGAAGTAAATAATATTTAGTAAAATAAGTAATAAAAAACAATAAACCAAAGCACTGCTACTGTAGTTCTTTCTGCCATTTAAACCTATGGGTTTTTTGGTGGATTTCAGAGTTGGATTTCAGAGTCTTTGGGCAGAAACCAGCCTTTATTTAAGTGTTTGAATAGCACAGTGGGACCCCAATTCATGGCTAGGCACTGACAAAGTAATGGTACTAAAAATAGTTTGCAGAGTTGGGCCCTCCAGTAGCAAAAGAAAAGTCAGAGAATGCATAATTTCAAGAAATGCTCTGGCTGTTGCCAGTGGGTCTGCTGTCCCTATTGTTATTTAAAACCAGAATTAGCTGTGCCTGTTATCTGCAGCACAGTCTATCCATTTGCAGCCTGCTGGCTTCGTTCTTTATTACCTTTCTAAATCGAGTTAAACATCGATGTTCTTTGAGAGACCACAGTCAGCATTTGGGGAGACACAAGCTAGGACTCCACATTATGAATACTTCAGTTGCAGAGCTGACTGAAGAGGCTCCTGCTGCTGCCCATGGCCATTCCTCCTGCTCCCTGCCAGGATCACTCTAGCTGTCTTGGAGCTCTGAAGCAGATTTGGGAAAGGAATTGGTTTAAAGCTTTGGTCTGGCTTTTCTCATGGGCTTATTTCACAGGTCCATTGTACTGGGCAGAGTTGGCCCAGCAGCTGGGCAGTGGAAGAAGGGAAGGAAAAATTGGAGAACCGTCTCCACCACTGTGTGACTCATCACACAGAATTGTCCTCCCAGTATTGTGTGCGTGCTGGAAGCAGAGCCTTGCTCTTCAGGCAGAAGGGGAATCTCTCCATTGCTGAAGAGTGTAAAGAGAATGCTGGTTTGGCAGTGAACAGTGACTCCTCTTAGGCATCCTGAAGGGATACTGAACGTGCATACTCCGCTAGCAGATATCCCAAAATGCCATATGGAGTTTGCAAAAGTAGGCATATTCCCAATCCCAGCATTGCATAAACCACGCACTTTAGCATAAGGTCTGACTTTAACTTAGAACACAAATTAAAGCTTGCTCTCCAGTGGAGAAGAGTAGAACTATTGAATCACTTTTTTTATACAACAGATTCAAAAAGTCTTATCTTTTTACCAGGTTATTTACTGGTGAAATTCTTGAGACTGAACCAGAAACAAAAAGTTTTTTAAAAGCTTTTTTTTTTCTTTCTTTCTTTCCATATAAAACCATTAGTATCTGCAAGGTGAAAATCTGGGGTGGATTTGTAGCAGTGGATTTAGAAGTGCTCACTGGAGTGCTCTGGTCTGTGTAATAGCAATGAACAATATTTCCTTGCAATGAAGAAACACCTTTCAGCTATATCAGAAGATGTAATTTCCTGAGATATTATAATGAATTTCTCATCTGGAATCTGGGCCAAGAGGTTAGAGACAAAAGTTCTTGTTGGGAGGCGGTGCCCAGTGATCACAGAGACATCTCCAGGATGCTCCATTAGGGCCACAGATACAGTAATCTTATGGGATTCTCTAACCAGAGAAAGCCGGAAAAAACAGGGAGGCCTGAGCTGCAGTAGCATGTTATAGTTACGCCCTGATGAGGTGAGATCATTTCTCTTTGTAATCTCAGAATGGAAAGTAGAAGCTGAATGATAGTGTCATTAAGAAGTTGATATTTAACACATTTGCAGCTCTTCCCGGTATCCATACCCTTCGGTGCCAGTCCTGAAATCTAGGACTTTTCCAGAGAAAACCCCTTTATTAGTGGACCAAAACAAGTGGCTGTTGCTGAATGTCACACTGGTTTTCTGTCAAGGCTACTGTTCAGTTTTTTCAGTCTCTTCAGCATAGCTTCCTTTTTTCCCTTGTAGGCATTTTATGTGTACAGTGTTTAAATACCGCCTCTCCAGGAACCTAGGGCATGGATCCTCCTAGCTAACCTCTTAGCCAACCAGTGCCAGCATGCATTTCTTCATGATGCATCCAACCTGGTGCAGCCTAAGTGGGGATGAGCACCAAGTACAAAATGCTTGAAGGGTGGGTTGGAGGTGACAGTGAACAGGTTAAAAATGGCTTAGTGAAAGACGTTCTGTCTGCGTTTGCTCTTGGGCAGTGTGTGGCTTGTGAAACAAATCTGCCAGTGTGGCCGCCTGAGCCAGGTAGCAGCGAGGCAGCAGGAAGGTGGAGTGTGGAAGCTGGACACGCATTGCGTGCTCCTCTTCAGCGACCGTGCTCCGCGCCGCCCTGCGCTTACCATGGGGCGAGGGCACACATGGACGGCTGCGGCAGAGCATCTGTTCTGCTGCAAATCCAGACGCCCCTTCCCTCGCAGTAATGTGTTCACAGAGGCATGCCCTTAATTACCCTAAATAGACAAATGCACGATGCAGACTGAAGATTCCAGACATATGGACATGCCAGAAGTTTTGTGTCTCTTGTGGGTGAGGCTTTAAAAATGTCTTGAGGGGTTACCAAAACTTGTTGCTGCTCCAGATCTGCTTTTGAATAATGTGTCAGCACTTGTTTAAGATAAATATTGAAAGACTTGTAGGAATCATCAGAGAAAATTTTCACAAGTAACTCGGAAATCAAAGTCTTGTTGACTTCTAATGAGACTTTGGTGTGCAGATCACTTCAGGGATTTTGAAAATCTTGTCCATCTTCATTCTAGCCAAAATGTTTTGTGTTCCAGTGGCAGAATTCTTTCTCTTGTTTTCTTTTTTTTTTCTTTCTTTCTCTTTTTTTTTCTTTCTCTTTTCTTTTCTTTCTTTCTCTTTCTTTCTTTCTTTCTTTCTTTCTTTCTTTCTTTCTTTCTTTCTTTCTTTCTTTCTTTCTTTCTTTCTTTCTTTCTTTCTTTCTTTCTTTCTTTCTTTCTTTCTTTCTTTCTTTCTTTCTTTCTTTCTTTCTTTCTCTCTTTCTCTCTTTCTCTCTTTCTTTCCCTCTTTCTTTCTTTCTTTCTCTCCCTCTTTCTTTCTGTCTTTCTCCCTCTCTCTCCCTCAATCATTCTTCCTTCCTTTTTTCGTTTTTCTTCTGGTAAAAATAAATTGGGATCTTTACTTTTCTGGCACTGGAAGAGAAATACCACATCCCATTAGATATTTTTCCCTTATTTTTGAGGCACACAAGTTTGTCTGCACATGAGTTGTGATAACTGTTTGGCCTGAGATAAAATGGTAGAACTTTTCCAGTTACAAATTTTTACCAACCTAATTTACTACCATAGCTAGAATATCAAAGGTGTTTAATAATAAACAAACCATTATTTTTTGTTTACTCAAATTTTACTTACCCATGTGAATTTCTTGACTGTGATGTCCATTTTTTCATATATTGCAAGTGGAAATGAAAAGCAAATCAGTGGCAAATCGAAACAATTTGGCAGCATAAACACAATAAATTATCCAGCTACAAAATGATACCAATAGTGCTAAGTAAATAATTCCTCTATGAAACTTTATTACTTTGTGGATTGTTTGCAGAAAACATCTCATTATCTCAGTTATGTGTATGAATTTCTAAGAAGATTATTTGGTGTGTAATTTCCTTGTCAAATTCCAATATCCAAGGCCTCAAAGGAATTTAGGGCTCTTATCCCTTACCAGAATCTATATCATTCCTTATATCAGTAGAAATGTAAGCATTAAACATGCTAATCCAGAACATTGTGATACCTACATTTCACATGCTAATCGGAAATTGTAACAATCAAATTAAGCATGAAGTTGCAATTCCTGTCACCTCTTGTTTGCCATTTAATTGCTGGATACCTACTCTGAGCTCATCATTCATCTTTCTTGGTAATCAGTGGAGAGAGGAGCTGCCAAAGAATCGTTTATCCAATATGACAAGTAAGTAGGTGGGTCACTCTTCTAAGGGCCCTGTCTTTCCCTTCTCCTTGTTGAAGAAGCCTAGATAACAATGTAGGCTGGTTGTGTGTCTGGGATGGGCGAAATGAGTTTGTCTGTGCAGCCACCATGCAAATTTCAGAGCCAAGTGAGCTGGTGCTCTGCACAGGGAGTTACTTCTCGTAGCTCAGCACAGGCAGGGATGGATTCTCCCATGCCACTTCCATCTGTGATTTGCATTTATCTTGGGTTACAGTCTGCAATTATGTGTGGAAGTACCCAGCTAGCTTTAATCAAGTTATCTGTAGAAGTTCAAGTGAATCGTCTCAGGAATCCACACAAACTTATTTATTTACGTCTCTAACCTTAAAGACAAGCTTCCTGGTGGGAAAGAGCTAAGTTCTGTGGCCTTTTTTTTATGCTGTTCTACTTTGTGCAGAACAATTACATATTTATTTAACTAGACAGCAAAGGGAAGTCTAGGAGTTATGGCAGATAAGGCCTTCACCTTAACCACTGAGTTGCTGCTCTGCTTCATATTTCACTTCCTTGCATCCATCACTCCATACTGGTGTGCTCTGCAAGCAAAGAATCTGAATGATGAATGAAAGTCTTTTTCCTTGATATGACATTTAGCCCAAAGCCCCTCTCTTTAAAGTGACGTGATGCCCTTCTGTCTGACTTTTAAAGGTCAACTTCTACCTGGTATTGAATTATTTTCTGCCACTAAAGTACTTTGGTCCCATCCTTGACTTACACTGGGTATGCCCCTGCTACAGCACCTGAGAGCATGTCCCAGTCCTGGCTGCTGGATGCCCAGCCTGGCTGCTGCTGACTGCTGAGGATGGAGAGTACGCCATCTTCCAGGCATGGGTTTTCTTTGGAAGGAAAACCGGTTTTACAGGCAGGCAGGGCAATGTGGAGCACTCCAACAGGTTCTGTAAACTGCCCCACAGGACATGGTTGGTACCACTTAGTTTTGACAAAGGGGAACATTACACAACATCTTGCTTGAGATGGCAGCAACCACATACAGCATCATGTCCACAGCATGTGGCGGGCTCTGTCACCATTTGTATACATTTCTATGCAATCATATTTTCAGCAACATGTGTGTGATGCAAAAAGAGACAGAAGAATATGCAGGTGCTTTGGGTAGCCTCCAAATTACAATGATGGGAAAGGGTCAAATCAGAGTAAAGCACAATTTGCAACCCATCAGAGAGTTCCTGTGCCAAGCAGGAACTGCCCAAAACCCTGAATGACTGAATAGCTTGTGCATTCTGAACACCGGCTAGATGTTCTTTGTTTCATACCTGTCATGTTTTCATAAATGATTTGTTTTCTTGGCTCTGTGGTCAGTACAGCCCACATAATTTCACACAATACAGCCTGACTTACTCTGCCTATTCTTCATTTATCAAGCCCTTCTGCTGAGGCAGAATTACTGGTATTTAGGGTCTCTGGTGGACATACATCCAGATACAGTTTTAGGAATCACCTAGGGGACTCTTCAAATGTGGTAACTTTTGATCTCTGTAGTTCACCTTCCAGCTGCCCAGAGAGAGTTGTGAATCCTGATGTGCAGAGTGGTGAGCCCTCTCTGCTGCCTGCCTTGTCCCAGCATCAATCGCAGGGTGGAGGAGAATCCCTGCCTCAGATGGGACCTGTCCTCACTCCAGCTCTCTCCCTGAGAACTGGTTTTTGTAGGTTTCATGGTGTGTATTTGCCTTGTTTTGTGGTCACTGTGTGTGTGTGCATATGTGCAGTCTTTTAGGTGGTTTTAGTAGGTATAATTTCCCTTTTCGCTTGGTTAATCAATTCACAGAATGGAAATCTTTGTTTCAGGGAACCTCACAGTGAATATCTCCCTAAAGGTGGATAGTTTGTTCCACCTATTAAACCTGCATAAGCTCTGCATAACCAGCAAGGGAGTTTTAGCTTCAGAGAGTTTCCAAACACTTTTGCTCTAATACTTTGATTTTTCTGGTGAAGTCTTTGTTTTCATCTGATTATGTTTCTTAACTTATTGCATATCTGACTGAGGATCCTAAAGCAAGTTAATAGGATGATATAATGCACAGAACTAATTCCCAAATGCTGCTGCACACTTATGAACAGTTTTGACTTGAAAGTATCCTGCAGAATCTGCAGAAGAAATGCAAATACGAGTTCCGGGTGATGATCAGAGCAGCCACCAAACCACTGCGAGCCACTGGGGACTGTGTGGTTAAGCACCTTAGGTGCACACTGAAGATACCACTAAAGGCTGTGTCTTTTTTAGGTTCACTCAGTTTTTGCGGTTCCTGGTGCTTCATATTAAAACCCAGTCTCTGGAGACGAAAGCAATAGATATGCAAAGACTCACAATGCAGTGCAAATGGCTATACAGAGCCACAGCGTGTGGAATGCCATTCATCTGTGACAACCTTTTTCACTTCCTGCAGAGCACCCCTCGAGGACTTGTGAGACCAAGAACTGATTACAAGCAGGCAGTGAGAGACATGCATGATGAGGCATAAAGTCAGCAATCTCATATGCATTTTCAGTTTCAGACAGCACCAGCTGAGACTATCAGACTCCTTAGCGTTACTTTCCTTTAAATCTTTCCGCTTGCTACAGTTTGAGTCTCTAGAGGAGGATGCTGCTGGACAGCCAGTTCACTCTTCACAGGGATGGTTAAGTGTGCAGTAGATCAAGAGAGTTCTTTGAAAGAACCTATAAACACTAAGGAAGCAGTTACATGCACTTTTTCAAAGTATTTTAACTGCCTTTTACCTCAAGGAAGTCATTATGATCTGTTGAACGCAAAAGCGTTTTTCTGTTTTCTTTGAATGCTTGCAGCAGCAGGTGGGTGGTGGGATGTATGAAGCGTCTTGGGTTGAGATGAATTAACCACTTTGAAAGACGAAAGAGTGTCTCCCAGGATTTTTCCTGATTTTTGAATCAGACTTCTAAACTTGGGGAAATTTTCACATGCTGGTTAGGCACAGGCATAAAAAGGGCATAATTTCTTGGGACAGATTTTTATTCTGAGATTTCCAGACTGCACTGTAAAATCAAGTTCAGAAGGTATAAAAGGTTTTAAGATATTTTTTGGAACAAGGCTAGAGTGTGAGCTCAAGCCCTTTAGAGAGTTGTCCACCAAGAAGTCTAATTTTTGAAGGAAGGGGCAAGGAACCAAAATCCTGCATAAATCATCTGTATGTTGAATCAATATGTGTCTTTATTTTGTTTAACTTAGTAAAGTTGCTGAGAGATTTGCTTTAGGTGGGGAGCTGGGATTGTGTGTGACTTGTGAAGAGACTCTTGGCTAATATGACAATTTGAGGGCACTGAATAGCTTAGTGAAACACATTTTGGACAACTATATTTTCAACCCATCCTGTGTGAACCAACTGTGTTCCACAGAGCAGCTGTGATAACCTCTGACTAATTGGCTTTTCAGAAGGTTACCTGCTGAGAGCATCTGCCACAACATCCATTCTCCCAGAAATGTCTCATCTCAGGGTTGCCTGGTGCAGGCTGTAGAGCCCAGCATCACGGGCAGGAAGTGAGTTATCTCTTGAGTCAGAATACAGAGGAAAGGATTTGCCTGACCTTGTTAAATGTTCATCATCTGTCTTGAAACTCTGAGCATCCTGCCTAAGAAGCCTTTTGAAGGCCACCCTGAAGCCTTCCCTGAGATGTGCTGTTGATCCAGAGAGTGAATCTGTGAGCGAGCCAGGATCCCACATACCCACATCCTCAGTGATTTACTGTGGCAGTGCCAGCCCCAGCGCCGCGCCCAGGCGGGCTGTGCACGAGCCGAATGCCAGCTGCCACCTCCAAGCCCTCGTGTGTAAGACCTGGGACCGCTCGGAGTGAGCAGCGCAGCAATACACAAATAACACCGAGGAGTTTGCTGCATGTAAAGTCATTCTCCCTCCCCTAGATCTCATACAGGAATATTTATTCAGGAGCATATTTGTGGTGATGGTATCAACAGATATTAAAACTATATCCAGGAGGATTAAGAGTACCTGCTTGTGGGAGCAAGTTGCCAAGAAGAAAAAAAAAAAAAAATCCTGAATTTATCCTTGCAGAAATAGCAATTCATATGTCAGCTGCTGTTTGTTTAAAGACTCTGCTGTTGGAGTCTTGTGAAGGTACATCAATGTCCCTGATCATTTCAACAAAAGATATTTCATAGTTGAGTTTCATAGCTCATGACAAATATCCTAACTGGATCCTAAAAAAAGTAGGGGCAAAGGTATAACAACATTTATTTTAATTCTGTGTATTTTTTCAGCTTTTATAATTATTATGCATGGCCTCATTAATGAGTATTGAATGCTTATGGGATTAGGATTACTGTGTTTGATGCTCTAGGTGTTGTGCTCACAGATCCACCTTTTCTGTCAAGCTACTCCAAAATCAAAATCTTGGTTTCCTGCTTGGCAATCAAATTAAAAAATCAAAGTGAGAAGAGACTTCCTTCCTTTCCCGCTTGGTATTTTTCCACTGTATTGACAACTGCATTTGACAAACAGCATTAAATAACCTTCAAGACTGTATCAGCTACCTGTTCTTAGTATCGAGGGGGAAATCAGGCAAGTCAGACCAAGACATGACTGGTTGGGAATCAAAGCAAAATTGACAGTCTTATCAAATACCATCCACATCTCTGTATTCTCTCTTGGCTGCTGGGTGTTGCACAGGCTGCTGGGCTGTGACACGTGCAGGGAGGCAGTTTACTGTCTCTGTGCAGCCCTGAGGTCTGACTTGGTGCCTGTACAGGACGGAGCTGCTCCGATGGGAGGAGGCAGCTGGAGGTGGATGGAGCAGGCTTCTCTGTGCTGGCTCCAGCTGCAATAGTTTGAGTTAACCTTGGATCCCTGGCATTGTTGACTCTGGTTATCAGCGACCTTGTTAGGTAATAAGGATGTGCAGCAATAGCTGCATTTACCTTCAGGTTAACAGAACTGGTGCTACTCTCCACCCCAAACAGTAGTGGGAAGGTTTAGTGATAGAATGAAACCAAATGCTGGTGCAATTTCAGTCTCATCTGACCTGGGGTGAATGGTTTGTGGCCTTGCCAAGGCTGCCCCATGGCAGCACTTCCCAGCTGCTGCTAATCCTCCTTCGGCCATGGTGACTGATTGGGATCAGTTCCCCAAGCAGGTATTTTTACAGTAACTTCCATAAGCCTCAGAGAGACACCTCATGCTCTCACACCCCAGTGATAATAATTCAATGCACAATAAAGAAAAGCGTAAATCTACAAATGGGCTACCAGGCCTTTTCTTTTATCAGTGTACAAAATTCTTCAAAGGTAGTGGTATCTGTTGGGGGCCCCACAGCTGGACACAGACATGACCTGGAGTATTGTGTCCAGCTCTGGAGTCCCCAGTACAAGAAAGACCTGGACCTGTTGAATGAGTCCAGAGGAGGGCCATTAAGTTGATCACAGGGCTCAAATAGCTCTCCTGTGAATACGAGCTGAGTTGAGGCTGTTCAACCTGGAAAAGAGGAGGCCTTGTAACACCTTCCAGTACCTCAAAGAGGGCCTACAGTGACCCTGGAGAGGGACTTTTCACAGGGGCATGTAGTGACAGGACAAGTGGGAATGGCCTTTAGCTGTAAAGGGCAGGTTTAGATCAGATATAAGGAAGAAGTTCTATACCGTGAGGGTGGTGAGGCAGATTCCCCCCCAGAGAAGTTATGGCTGCCCCATCCCTGCAAGTGTTCAAGGCCAGGCTGGATGGCACTCTGAGTAACCTGGTCTAGTGGAACATTCTGATTCCTTGCCCACGGTGGGGATGGGTTTGGAACTAGATCATCTTTAAGGTCCCTTCAACCGCAACCCCTCAGTGATTCTATGAACTCTAATTAGGAAATAACAAGATGCAACAAGTCTGCAGTAATGTACAGCGTGTCTTAATTGACATGAGACACATGAAATGAGATACCTGGGGCCTTTCTAACACAGGAAAAATACTACCAAATGTAGCTGTGAATGCAGTTTTTTGCAAACTCCAAGGAATAGTTGGTAGATGGATGTTTGGAAATAGGCATTTTTCATTTTAATCCCGTGTTTGAAATGTGCTGACTTTAGAAATATAGTATAAAATTAGTTCCAGGAGAATAAACCTAGCAAAGATAATAGATGCTTGTTTTCTTTCTCAGAATCCCTCAATTATGAAAATGTGACAAATAGGTAATACCTCTGGGTTGACTTGAATTAACATATGTTTAAAATAAATGTAAAATATGTCCCTTTCTCAGTTAGACAAAAATCACACTTTTCAGGTCCTCAAAAACTAAAATATATCTCTGGCTTTGAAATTATTGTTGTCTTTCTACTGCATCTTCTTGAAAATGTCATGTGAGATTAGATCTGTGCTCCGTTGTGTTGGTAAGCGTGCAAACCCCCTGCAAAGGGCGGTCTTTGTTCTGAGAGCTCAGGAAAGGTTTTCAAAGACAACTGCTCATTTTTGATACCTTTTATAAAGGTCTTACTTTCAGAAAGCACTGGATATGTACTGTTAGAAGACCAGAGTCCTTAGAGGAGTCTCCAGCTGGGCTCCCAAAATTATATAGGTAACGAGGAAGTAAGTGCTTCTAAAATGCTGTCCTCAAAAGACAAAGTGAGAGGAGTAGGAACAGGATAGATGACCACTAAATCCTCAGTTTGCTTGCTCTAAATAAAGAACCTGACAGTATTATTACTACTCCCTTGCTCAGTGTTGCCATTTGCATCCAGACTCCTCTGCTGAGTGTCCTGCGTGGCTCAGAGTGGTTGTGCTCCCTCTGCACTGTGGACAGAGCTCAGGTTGGGATCAGTCCCATTTCTCCTCATTCATGAGTTTCTGTCCGAAGGGCCAGCTGACTCATTTCAAACTTAAGTACAAGTACAAGCTGATGGCTGAGACTATGGATGATTGGAGAATTTCAGTGTGAGTGCAATCCTGAGGCCTGATCTGATATAATTAGCCAGTTTACCCATTTTATTTTAGTCTTGCAACTCTGTGGCTAGGCAAGGAATTTCCCGTTGCTTGGGAGAGCTTTTCAATTTTTCCCTTCTTCACAGCAGATGAGCTCAAAAAAAGTCCTGTTTCTCCTTTCTGAGATGGGCCTGTCTCTCTTGATGCTACACAGATAGGAGATCTAGTTAACCTAGAATCAAACAAATTTGAGATGAGGTACAAGTTTGCTTCTCTCCAAGTTTAAAACCTCCCCATAGATTTCCCCTTTCCCTTCAAACCTGCTTAATGCCACCGTTGCTTTCTTTTCTGTCCTGAAGGGCACAGTCAGTTATCTGTCTAGAGCAGCTGAAGGTTCAAAACCTTCCCTTTATTCCATTGAATAAAACAGTTTCTTGGTCCCAAATGTGAGTCTTTCTTAGATACCTACTGACATGGGTATCTCATGTAGAAGGTGGTTGTGGGAACATTGCCCTAGAGAACCTGGAGAATAAAAGCAAGGCAGCTGTAAAAACAGAAATTAAGAATAGCATTGTAGTCAGGTTAATATGCCCACATAAGGAGGGAAATAACTGAGCAGACTGGTTATTATTGCTCCTCTATTTCATACGGCATATTTACACTGAGGGGTCAAGTGTTTGTGGCAGAGTGTGGGTGGGTTTTTTTAGTCTTATGCAACACCTGCTGATTTATCATCCCATCCTTTGCCTGCTCGATCAGACCTTCATGTCCATTGCTTCAAGAGTTTGGGGTTGGTAGAGGCAAATATGGGCAAAGTGACAGCTTGGCAGAGGCAATCAGCCCACAACACACAGAGCAGAGCCCACCAGGCATGATTTTGAAGGAGTGAGAAGCAAAAATCCACTGCCAGCCTGAGTTTCAGCTGACGTGAATGCTGCCTTGGCAGCATCAGTATCCCATTAGCTTCACAATTTGGAATCTGTCCCAAAAAACAGCTCTTCCCACACACACAGACACATACATTCATGAAAGAAGCAGGATATCAGCTGGAAAGGGTGCAGACCCAGCCTGATGAGTTCCGTCCCAGCACTGGCCTGGTCAGAGATGGGGTCCATGAAACTGGCGATGGGTGAGGGCTGTGTAATAATCCAAACTGCGTCCCAGAACGTTTTAGTGGTGGAGTTGGCAGTGCTGGGTTAAGGGTTGGACTCGATAATCGTGAAGGTCTTTTCCAACATAAATGATTCCGTGATTCTATGAAATAACACGGTGAACTTGTCTCTGCACGGCTCCTTGGCCCCAGAGGCCTGAGCCTGTGATGGGTTTACATGCATTTACGTGCTACAGAGTGAAAAAGCAACTGAATGTGCTTCAGCGTGAGCAGTCCTGCACGGGCACTCGTCTCCTGTTCAGAAAGGCAGAATGGGGAGCACAAATCCCCATCAGAAAAAATGTACAATCATAAAAATATTTATGCTGGGAGAGACTTCAGGAGATGGTCTCAGTCAGCTATGCTCAGAGCAGGGCCACCTTAGGTTGTGTGGAGCCTCATTTGTTGAGTTGCAAATATCTGCATAGGTGGAGGTCCCACAGCCTGGTCAGGTAACTTGTTCCAAAATTTAACCACCCTTACTAGGAAAGCTTTTTTTTCTTGCATCTGACCGGAAACCGTTTTGTTGCATCCTGTGTCCATTGCCTCTTGTCATTTTGCTGTGCTTCTCAAAGAAAAGTTTGGGTGAAGGGGAGGAGAAATTATGGGTAACCTGCACATTCTCTTCCTTTGTGGTGTGATTGTGTTACACCTTTACGATGACTTTCAGGCACAGAATAGCAGCCACCAACATTGAACTTACTGAACTGCTTTTAGCAGGGAAAAAAGAAACTCTCTGCAATCCCCCTCTTTATCTTACGGGTTCTGAAGGGAGAAAGGATGTGGGTGAGCTGTTTTCACATCTTGTATGCACCGATGGCAAATTCTCACCATCCTGGCCAGCAGAAATGGTCAGGGAATATTAAATCCTACTTGGGCATTTGGCAGAGCCTTTCCAGCATTTGGCTATCAAGCCTTCAGTAGTTAATGCAAATCCAACCAAACAGAAGAGCCTGCTCTCTGGGACTCAAGACTACAGGAAAAGTAAGCAGTGCTTTCATATGAGGCAATAAAATTCAAGTAGGATTTGTTAAATCATGCAAATGATTGCTGGTCTGCACTTTATATTTATCTAAGAAATTGATTAAGCACTGAGTTTTTTGGTTGGTGAGTAAAGTTGATTAAAAAAAGTACTAGAGTCACAATATATATTCTAGGAGTACATTTACTGAGCTCAAACCTAACTTTTTTAGTTTCAGGTGAAATACATGATAATGTTCTATACTCACTGTCTGGTTTTGAATTCCTGTTTTGTTTCTTACAGCCCCAGCAGAGAGCTCTCCATAAACATTTCCAGCCTCTAAAGCTGCTGTCCTGCCACTTGATATGAAAGTGAACTTTCCTTCATGAAAAACCACAATAAATGGCGCTGCCAGAAAATGACCATGGAGGATTGAAGACAAACTTGAAGTAAAATCAGCAGACTCAGATGATGCATTCTGGGAAGACCTGGTTTGCTGTGGAGTAAAAACGTGGTGCAAAATATCCAGTGCTAATTTGTTGAAAATGATCATTTATAGACCTTTAGCTGGAAAATTTCTTCCAGTTTTCATCACTGTGCATAACTTTTGAGTTCCCTTTAGGGGACTGTCTATGCCCTCCACTAGAAGTCCTGTTTTAGCATGGCAACTACTGGATTCTTTTATTATGTATGCAGATGGCATGATGTTTTAGGAAAAACTTACAGCAATTCTCCAATCTCAGTGGATATGTTCACAATATTACACCCTGATAGGAATGTAAACGTCTTGTATGTGTTAGTTTTGCAGTCTAATGGTATTCTGTTAAACAATATCAGCACTTCATATGTGCTTTCCTCACAGAACTAGCACAGTCCATATATATATATATAATGGTCTTTTTTTAAAATACTGAGGATATGTTTCAGTATTTGTGCTGAGACTGCATCCAAACTGAAGCCCACTACTATCATCCCTTCACCAATTCACATTAGATTGTGTAGATAGATTTGCACGTGGCAGAGATGTGACTTCTTTTGTCAAGACTTAGAGAACAGCTGTCACAGAGGTAGCCAAGAACAGGGTAGGTTGAGCTGTAGGACACTGTGTCTGCTCTCCCTCTCATCCACCAAATATCAAAGGTTCTCATTTCTAGTGTGCCAGTGTGTTTTCTTACTCAGAGAGGGAGAGGCAAGGGAGAGAGCCTTTCTCAGAAGTGTGTGTGACCCTGGGTTTGGTCTACAGTAAAACCAGAATAAACTGGAAGAATTCAGGTTCTTTATGCTGGCCACCATTTATGTTTTGGGCAGGGCTGGGGAATCATAGTCCAAACCAAACTCTCTGAAAAAGGTAAAGTGTAAGATTATACTTCTGAGGAGCAAGACACTCCCTTTGGAGAGGGCAGACTTCTTCATTAACTTTTTCCACTTTCTATCCAAAACAGTATTTTGGTAGGAACTGGGAATAAGCAAATGGTTCCAATAAGCCTTTCAATATACTGTAGCAGGCTCAAGACTGTTGCATTCAATCTGAACATTGTTTTTTGTTCAGTCTCTGAATGGCTGGCCTCATCACTGGTTGTATCACAGCTGGCTGTGGTACTGTTTCTTCAATGGGGACTCAGTGGAATTAATGTCTGTCCCTCACATCAGGACCTTCTTGAAACACTCTTTATAATGAACTGATGCCATCAACATACTGAGGGGGCTTACTTATTTGTTCCTTCTTTCTTTGAAATCAAAGGTAGCTTTTTTTGTGTATTTAAAGACTGTCACTCTCTCCAGCCTGACAGACAGGTACAATACAGTTGCTGTTAGCATTTATTCCAAACTAGGTGAGACACAATACTGGTGTGAAGATGCAGTGATGGAGAGAGGGTGCAGCTCGAGTAAATCAGAGGCAACTTTCTAGAGGAAGCTCCTGTGTTATAATTCTTTAAAACTGTTGTGCAGTTCATTGCTAGAGAATGGAAGGTCAACCACTGTGGGTGCCCGTACAACAAACAGATAATTATCTTCAGGGTTTAATTTTTTTCAGATGGTTATGGGCTTAGGTTTCAGCTCTCCACCCATCTCAGATTCAGCATGTTGGATACTTCTACAGTATTCAGTCCAAAAGAAAATTATTTTTACTGATGACCAGGATATTCAGAAGGCATTAGTGATTTCTAATGGTTTGGGTCTTTCCACGGGTTCTCAAATGGAGCTCCCAAGAATTACAAAGCAGTAAACTTCTACAATCTCCTTCTGAAAATCCTGGTCCCTAATTTTAAATTAATTGGTGTAAAAATTTTTCTTAAGACATGAGAATCTTTGCCAACAGCAACATTTGCACTTTTTAGAGCTTTTCGTAGGGTTGCAGGTTGGAATCTGATACCAATAGAGCCAGTCATGCACATGGCACAGGTCCACTGTAAGCTTCAGCAAATTTTACAGCTCTTTCTGCTACAGGTTTTAAAAATGCATTCTGGCAACTGACATCAATTTCATGTTGGTACAGCAATTAAAAAATAAAGTACTTTGATTGATATGTTATATTAAAAGGAGAATGCTTTACTTCTACAGTAGGAATTCTCTTATTTTACTACCCAGTTAAAAAATCCAGAATAATTTGAATGATAAAAGAAAAGTTTATCAAAGAGTGTTATCTTAAAAGGGTGTATGAGAAGAAGTTGCGTTAGGCAGAGAGCCACTAGAAGCTTTTTTTGTATCAATGTTAGTTTTGAACATCTTCCAGTATATGGGCATGAATTTAGATGTGTGCACTTCTCCTGTTAAAACAGTTTGTTTTAAAAGCTTCCCAGGATTTTAGCTATGGTGACCTAGAAAAGCAGTGTTATAGGCCCTGAGAAATGTGAAAATCAAGTCCAGATCCTTGAGTAGCCAGACTCGGTGAGAAGTCTGCTGTAGGTGCCTATCGGACAAATCTTTGAAGCTGGTGTAGGTCTCCATCCTGCAGCCAGCCTATGCATGTGGACAACTGCAAGCATAGTTCCCCCGAGCCCCGTGACACTTCTCATGTGTGTAACTGTCTGCCAGAGCCATAAGGAAATAACTGTACTTTTTGGCTTGTATTTAACTATTCATTGTGTTTGGATTTTTTTAATCACTGTTATTCTCCCAAAGTAGGCCATGCTTCCTCAGGGATATTTATGGAATTGTTCTACATCTCCTGAACAACTATTTGGATCCCAGCATATTCTTCTGAAAAGTTTTTAATATAAATAAACACGTGGGAGAGATTTTTGTTGTTATGAATGGGGGCAGGTACTGTGTTCTCGGAAAGGCTTTTGAGTGCAGACAATCAAGTCTATTGCATTTTTTATGCTGAACACCTTATTAATAGCAGACATATCCGCTTTTGCCTGGGTCATAGAAACAGTTCAGGGGAAAGAATGCTTTATCTCTGGTCAATAAATCATTTATGTCGAGAGTGCCAAAGACCAAGTCAACATGAAAGGGAGCAAATAAGTTATTCCGGCAAAGGAAGTCAATTTAAATATGTTCAGAGCCATTAGTTCGGTGTGAAAGAGTGGGAGACTAATGCTATTTTCATCAAGCAGCCATTATCAGCCCTGTGGAGATAGATAAATTCGCAAAGGCCAGTGCTGCTGTTACATTGATCACTAGTTATTATCTCCGAGACAAGGCGGTGCTGCCATCAGGACACTGTTCCCCTGTGCAGACCTGCAGCCTCCTCTTCTCCCTGGCACCACACTCGCCTGGGATTTTCTGTGTCCAGAAAGGGTGCAGCATCAGACCCCACTAAGAATCCCTGACAGAAGTGCAGCCTTTCCAAGTGGTTTAAACCATGAGAAGTTCTCCACCAGAAACCTGAAGGAATTGCTCACTCCAGAAAGCATGCTGCAGCTGAAGGCATCCTTTGCACTGTTTTGATCCTTGTGTTTTTTTTCTCATCTGTGTGGCTTTCTGTGCCTGAACACCCACCATTTATTCTGTTAAGGGAAATGCAGCCTTCAAGGAGGGGAGTTTGAAAAAGCTCCACAAGCTCTTTGGTTTTGCTTGCCCAGATGTGTGGCAATGCTCTACCAGTGAGTTCATCCCTCCTGTCTGTTCTTTAAGGGTAAGTGTTGTCACTCAACAACAGATGTAACATTATTGAGGAAATTAAACCATTAAAAATTATACAATTCTGGTTTGGTTTTACCCTTCACTTTCCAAAGACCCAAGGCCAGGTCCCAGTGGACTTATATTGGTGCTACTCCGTGCGTGTCTCCACAGATGTGTCTATCAGTGCCAGCCATGGATCCAGGACTGGGGTGGGGTTTTTTGTCATTGCCAAAATGAACCTCCCTCCAGCAGCCACAAGACCACAAAATCTGTGTTATTCAAAGTAAAGCAAAGTAAAACCCTGAATCTTTCACATTGGTCCCCTTTAATAGTTGCCATCTCTGCCATCAGAGTCTCCTTGAACAGCCCCGCTGCAGGACTGTGCTGCAATTGACCCTGATATATATAGGCTGTGGTCAATGAGATTTTAATTTAAAAAGAGAAGGTCCTTTGGTATAATTAAAATTGATGGGTGAGGGGAAATTATTACCAGCATTACCTGCAACCTCCTATAGTAAAATTCAGGAGAGTAATCTGGAGTGCAGAAAAAGCCACCAACATAATGTATGGGTGATTAGGCAGGCTCATGAGGATAAATCAGCAAGTAAGAAAAGTAGATGCTTAATGAAGGAAGCCAAAAAAAGTATGGGAAGTCAGTGGCAAATAGGTTAGGGCTGGTTAGACCAAAGGCTTTACATATATCCTAATAAATACTGTCATAGCAAAGCTAAGTCTGATGTTAGACAGGCCCAGCACAGTGATTGTTCACAGTACATTGAAAACGCAACAAATAGTCTTGTTTTGTATTTGAAAGCAATAGAAGGAGGGAGTTGAATTGCCTATGAAAATGTAATTCCTCCTACTCCATCAGTAATTACGGGTAATATTAAGCAGCAACTATCCAAACATAATTTTAAATTTGTAGAATCATTAGCTGAATCCAAAAGTGAAGGAAAACTTGACTAGGACTCTTCAGAACCAGAAAGCATAAAAGAAGCTTCAAATGACACCAAAACCACAATAATTCAAAAGAATGAGAGGTTTGATCCAGAAAACTATAGGCTCATTAGCTTCCTATCAGTCTTAGGCAAAATCATAGAAAAGTTGGTATAACATAATCATTAAAGCAATTAATACTTGATAAAACCCTCCAGATTATTTTTGTAGAATTGTATCATGCCAAATAATTTGCTATCATTTTTTGTGGTATCAAAGTCTTGTTGAGAAAAGAAGCTCTGCTGGCATACTATACTTAGCCTCCTATAGAGCATTTGATTCTGATAGAGAACAAAAATAGCACAATGCAAAATCAATATCACCCATATTAAGTGGATTAAAACTGATTACAGGCTAGATCACACAAAAAAATGCAGTAAATATGAAATTATCCTCAGTTAGACTATTTCTGATGAGGTCCTCCCAAGGTAAGCTTTACTTTCAATATACGTCCCAGGGAAAGAGAAAATTACTGTTGGCAACAGCCAGAGGTGACAAAAACAGAGATGCAGTAAATAATAATATGAGCAAGTTAGGGGTGGAGAGTAACCCAGAGGACAGAAAAGTCAGAAATCTGGGAGACATGGCAGAAAGTCCTGCTTAGAAGCATGGGGACTGCATCTGGAATAACACAGTGGCTGCAAAGGTGCAGTAAGTAATCCATTCAACATCAGCTCCAGAGATGCTCTTGCCAGCTGGGATGTAGGACCTGGCAATAGTGATGCTATTCCAGTTCATTTGGTAACTGTCAGTCTTTCAGAAAGGGTATTGACAACTTGGAAAGATTATTTTCAATAGCTCCCAGTGTCATTCAAGGGCAGGAAAACAGGTCTTATTATAGTGTCAGACTAATGAAGCTCAAGCTATTAATTTATCAGAGGCAATTTGAAGAGGTGACTTGATCTCCGTCTGCAAACACAATCTTCTACCTGGGCAGGGAAGTGCTGTCTGAGGGCAGGTACCTCTTCTGTTTAGAAGAAAAGGGAATGATGTGCTTTACTGGTTGGAAACTGATTTCAGGCTAGAAATTAAGTGCAAGTACTCAACAGGGAGGATAATTACCCGTGGAGACAACTTACTTAGTTACCTGGCATGTTCTCCATCACATAAAGTCTTTAAATGTATGCAGAATATTTTTCTAAGTCAATAAGCTCTACCTCAAACTGAAATCCAGGCTCGATGCAGCAATTACTGGATGAAGTCATTAGGCATGTGTTATGCAAGGATTAGACTAGATCATCAGATGTAATTTCTGAATTAAAAATACCTTGAAGTTTCCAATATTACAAGAAGGCAGGGCAACTATATCAGGTTTTGGGGTTTTGTGTTTGGTTTTGGTTTTTTTTTCTACAAAATGGTCCTAATTTAAACAGCTTTTATGAAAAGCTGTACTTGTTAAGGTTTGATATGAGCATCAGTAGGTCTGCTCACAGTTTTAAGGTTCTGCTGCACATAATTAAAGGAAGAGAACTGGACAAGAAAGGACAACAGAACCCTTGGACACACTGAGAAAGTCTGTTGACTTTCATTAATAGCAACCTGGGACAAAATGCTGCATGCAAATGATGGGGCCATGTGGATGTGTAGTCTGAGCAAGCAATAACATCTGTGGGTTTGCCTCTTAAGGAGGTAGGATCTTGCTGGCAAGAAACAGATTTTCCTGCCTTCAACAACTGGCAGAGAAGCTGCAGTGCTGATTGAGAGGGCGATTGTATCTCTGTGCAGCTGAGCATGGTACACAAGTTCCTTGCTTCAAACACAGCAAACTGTTCTGCTCTCATGACGAGCCCCATTGGAGCTGGTTAATAAAGCCCTGGAAGTGAAATGACATCAGTGGGATTACCCAGAGTAATGACAGCTGCTCCCAGCAATGGGTTTTTGCAAGATTGGGCCCTGTTACCATCAGCTGGTTTCAATGTTGTACTTCAGAAATAAGCACTGGACTACTCAGTGTCTGATTCAGGTTTCACAAAATCGCTGTCAATAGGTACAAGTGAGAACCTCTGGAGCATCTTCCAAGTTCTTCACCAATCGGTGGGGAATGGCATAAACAGGGATGTGCAGTCTGAAAAGTCAACAGTTCACACAAACAAGAGAAACTCTAAAAGCAATACTTACTGCAGATTGGTATTGAATCAACATCAAGAAGCTAAAACAAGAATGAGCTAGCTACGGCCATAGCTAAGAAGATAAAGATCTTTGGGGATTCTTGCTCTAATCCAGTGTGAAATCCTAAGAAAATGAGTTTGGGCTAGATTTGTTGTTTGAAGAACATTGGTACATGCTTGCTGCCTTTCAAATAAATTCTGAAGAGTCACTGGCTTTGGTTTGTGATGGCTTATGAGTGTCCTCACACTGCAGCTCTGGAGGGGAGCGTTCCATAACTGGCATGTCTGGGATCCAGCTGGGCAGGGAAGAAGCTGAACTTGCACATGAGTGGAATTGCCAGCATTATTATAACACAACCAGGCTTAGTCTGAGAATGAGATGAAAATCTCCTTTCTGATACTAATTCCAAATATATCTAAATAGTTTTTCAGAAGAAAAAATCCTCTGTAGCTTCTGTTACATCTCTGATCACATCCTTTCTATTAAGTTACTTGCCTTGAATTTATTTAGTTGGTATCATAAGTCACTAAATTAAATAGCAAAACAACAGGTTTTGGTTTTTTTTTAAAGCAGGGAGATTGGTATTGCAGCAAAACAGCTTGTAAGCAATAAGAAACTGTGCAGGGGAGGAAAAAAATCCACAATTTGTCCCATCAGATGCTTAGGGGATTTGACTGGTTGGTTGACTTTTTGTTTCAATATTGAGAGCAAGGTTTTACATCTAAACAGAGGTTTTCCTTACTGAACCAGACTTTGGTAAAGAAATATTGGGAGTCCTCTCAGCACTTCTTCTGCATCCCTTGTATTCAAGAGGCTCCTTCTCGGTGCTTCTTTTGAGAAAGGTAGAAAAGAGATTAGGTGACAGTAGTGAAGACACAGAGGGACAGGAACTTCCAGCCTATGCAAAGCACCTCAGCATGAGACCCAAACTCAGCCTTGTGCCCTGACTCCAACACTGCTGACGGAGGGGAGGAATGGGGCCATGCAGGGCTAACCTGCAAGTGCAACCTGTCCCGTTCCATCCTGCTCTCTTGCAGCCATTGCAGGAGACATTGCCTGGCAGAACTGGACAATGCTCCGGCAATGGGAATGACCAGCATTTCCACAAAGAGGCTGCATGCCTTGCACTGAGCTGCTGGGCTGCTTGTCAAGGCTAAAGAAGCGTATTTTTAAATTTCTCAGAGTTATTGCAGAATCTGAAAGCATCAGGGCCGTGCTTTGGGATGTGCTGGGCTTTGCTTTCAGCTTTGCAGCTGTCCGGACCTACCCCACAATTACTATTTCTTTTTCACAAGTCGGGGTAAGATGGGAGGAGTGCCTGCCTGGCTGGGCACATTGTAAACCACAAAAGGGGGCTCTAAATTTGGGGTACTCTGTTGTGGAGAGTTGAATTTAAGGTTGTTTGAATGTGACCCTGAAAAAAGCAGTAACTGACAGCTGGAATTGCAGCCACACCTGAGTTGTCTCCAAAGGTTTCCCTCTAATGAGCAGCCCGTGGACAGAATCAGATGCCAGGCTGTGCTGGTGCATCAGCTGCTGCTGATGGACATGAGCTGCAGGGAGCAAGAGATGCTGGGATCAAGGTCCTGGGAGACCTGGTCACCTGATCCAGGACAGCTGGATGCAGAAGGGTGACTGCAAGCCCGTGGTCATGCTGTCTGGTCAAAACAGTCTCCTGAAGCCAGCAAGTTGTGCCTGGTCCTGCTGCCTTTGGAGTCTGTTCTGGTTTACATTAACTAAGGAAATATTCTAAGCCAGTGATCTCCTTTTAATGTTAACTTGGTCGATAATCCAGGAAGATGCCAGCACTCTAATGCTTAAGAAGTGACACACTCTTATTCCCTGTACATCTATGACTGAACTTTTTAATGATGGAGCCAAATGAGGTGGCATGAAACAAAAGTGTGCCTTTTTGTTTTATGCACTCTGCGTTTCCCCAGGCATCCAAGGTGTTCACCTGCACAGAAGTGCTTTTTTCCCAAAACAGAAATTATCATGCAATCTAATTTTTCGTATATGATGTAGCCATCGCTGTTAATTCCACCTTACAGTTTTTATATTTAGTCTTTAATTCCTTCTGTCTTCAAAAGCAACAAAAAATAAAACCCGGGTGGGAGGGAGGAATTCTTTTAAACAATAAAACTAAAATCAATATCAAAGTTTTTGGTATCTTGGGGCAGAATCTCTGGAAGCTTTGGGTATCTGCTTTATCATTTTGTATATTTGACAATTTTGTACTCTGCATTGTTTGACTTCATTTGTGCATGGCAATGTATTAAAACATGGAATTTTTATTATACAGTAAAAGTATTTTGTTTGATTTCAACAAGGTCAGGGATTGATCCAGTTCACAAACAGAAGGGGAAAAAAATCAGAGGTTTTTGCCAGCAAAAACTCTCACCTGATGGTCCAACCAGTCTCATGTGAGTGGTTTCCAGAGCCTGAAGGTGGGCAGAGCTTTTTGCCCACCTTCAAATCTCCTTCCCCCACTGCAGTCCTTGGGTCTGTGCAGTGGTTTGTAGTATGGGCTGCAGGTGCTGCCTAAATGCAGCACATGACATGTTACATAGGGTGTAAAGCAATCAAAGGGTTCTGCTCTGCTGGGCATGATTTGGGTGTAAATCCAGACCAGCTCTACTGATCTTGCCTGATTTACCCTGGATTGAGTGCAGTGTAATGGCAAGCAGACACTGCACAGGGTGAGGAAGAATCCTCCTTCACTGCCTTTATTTCTTGAGACTCAGGGAATGCCCTTGTCAGCAGTGAAGCATCCTCTAAGGGGACCAAATTGCCAAAGGAGCAGGTACTAGACTGTTCATGGTCTGAGGCATTTCACTTCCATCCCACCTGCCCCCATTCATCCTTAGCATTTATGGCATGTGAGTGATTTAAAAGTCAGTGGATTAGGTAGTTTTTGGCAAAATGCTGAAGTGCTGCAATTCCAGAGTGATATTATGCTCTCCGTATATGTGGTTTTTTTTCTTTTCAGACATAATTCTGAATGCTTTTGCATTTGTAAGGCAGAGACTGATGACGTGTTTTGGTCAAACACAAAATACTGGGCTTAATACAAAATAATAAAACAAAATTATATAGTGTGAGCTATAACTGACAAAGTCAAGATAAATTGTCTTCTAAAAAAATCATAAATCATGTTTTTTATTGTGATGGGGCTGCAATTTACTAAATTCTGTTTATACCTTTAAAAGCTTTCTACTCCATAAACTTTGTAAGCGAGAAGAATATGTTAGCAGGGAAAACTCTGGTTTTGATCTGTGCATGTTACTTCTCAGGCTGAAGAAAATCAGAACCATCATGCAAGAAAAGAAGAAGTTGCTATGTCACATACCCTTTTCACCATCGGGGTCTCCGTAGGGGTTACAGTGGCACCACGTTATTATTACACCTCTGTGTGCTGCACACTAAGATTATTTCTATTATAAATAATATGCCACCTAAATCAGATGCAATATTCCTCCCTGGAGACAGAGAAAAAAGTTACTGAGGATGTGGAGGAGTTTCCATGTGTGCTTGCATAGGTTTTGCATTACAAATCTCAGTGAATGAAGCACAAACGTAGAAACACAAGTGATGTTCACAGTCCCACCACTGATCTGTTTTGTGTGGAAGAACAAGTTCCCTCGCATTGTCTCATCAAGTCCCACCTCCTTATCTGTAAAACTGGGACTACATTTACCTGTCACTGTTAAACCTTGAAACTCAACAGAGGAGCTGTAAGTCTTCCAAGAAGATTGTGTTGCAAGTTGGATTGATTTGAGCAGACCAGGCATCTTGGTGCAAAAGAGACACCTTATTTGGGAGACAAGAAGATGCCATCCGCAGCTCATGCTTATCTGACATTCCCCTCTCACTGCACCCAGGCACTGATCTGTCAGAGTCTCAGTGCACGGCGTGACACTTTCACGGGTGAGGTATCGTATCATCCCAGTGTCGGTTTGTCTGAGGTCTCTTCCTCTTTTGTGCACTCCTTCGTCTCATTCATGCCACTGCCTTGTCATTGCCTTCTTGCTTTTCTGCACCTGACATGATTTCTTGCCTTCTACTGTTATTATTATCACATGGGAAATACACTGAATTACTGCACGTCAAAAACACGCTGCCAAATAAAAGAGTTTTCTTAAAATAAATGGCACCAGGGCACTGGCCTTAGGGGATAAAGCAGAGGACAGATTGCTACAGGTTTGTTTTAGGGAAGCATGGGGATTAACCTCATCTCCACATCAGTGTTGGAGTGAGAGACTGAAATGGCAGCAAGAAGGATGCACGCTGTACTCTAGAATAAGCTTTCTAGGAAGAGGGATACTGAAGCAGCAGCAACTACTTAAAGAGGTGGAGAAAAGCTTTGACCAGCATCACTCAGCAGTGCTGACTCTGGGGGAGGGCAGGAGGACAGACCTGTTGTTTACCAAAATCTCTCCGTTCAATTTTCCTACAGGTAAGACTTGAATGGGAAGCAAAGAGTTACCTCTGTTAATTATCATTACATTTCAAGTTCCACAGGAGAAAGTGCCGGATTCTGCACCGGTGATGGGGCAACCCTGGATGCCCCACTGTCTCAGTTTGAGACAATTTGGAGGGGCGGAGCCATCAGACAGAAGTCTCCTCCCTCGGATTTAATGACCCTAGTTTCTCCAATACAGAGAGGGAGACCAAATATGCCCAGAGGTAAGTGAAAAAATAACTCTTTACCAAGAAGAATGCTGATAACAATACTAATAAAACTGGGTTAAACCAGCCGATGAGAAGCCCCACCCACCAGACCAAATCGAGATGGCATCTGGCCTTTTCCTCCAGGAGAAAACACACGTGGCCACAGGACAGAGACAAGATGGCCCCCTTATCACATGGTTCGTGTCCCCATGCCTGGAAGACCTGGCAGGAGCTGTTGGAGAGTCAGTGCTGGCAGGATTAGGTACCAGCAGACACCTGCATGGCACTGGAGTGAGGCTTCAGTGTTGGTATGGGCAGTCGGAGTAGGGCTGTGGCCCCTCCCGGCCACTGGAGGGACCCACGAAACCCCCTGGATTTGAGACTTGGTTGGTGCAATTTCAGTGTTTGTTGGTCAAAGTGGTGGTTGCAAGTCCTGTCAACAGGGTTGGTCCCAGTCCAGATCCATTGAGGTGGTGGTGGAAGCCCCGTCTGGTAAGGAAATCCTGTGGGGTGCCCAAAGAACACCCCATGTGAAGCGGTGTTGGTGAAGTCCAAGCGTTGGTGAAGTTCAAGTGTGGCTTAGGCTTGGTGGGAATGCCCCCAGGACATCCCTTCAGGTGGGGAGTTCTGCACTGGATGATTTAATACTGGATCACGGCACATTTCAGGACTGAAGATGTCTTCTAAGGTGTTGTATCTGCCTGTTACATCTGCACAGGTGGATCCATTATGGTCCATCAGCAGAGATGAATATCTTCAGGCCATGTGTGTGAGTTGTACCTGTTCTTCCCTGGAGGGGAGTCATCACAGGTGAGTCATTTGTGTAAGGACAGGATTTGCCTCTCTCCTTATCTTGTTCCAACACCCAGCTTGTAGCCATAGGTGGCAGGTGTGCACGCCCTCAGCACCTGGGTGGCCACTCTGCACATTGTTAGCAAAGCGCAGTTGCTGATTGAGCCTTCAGCACCCAAAGTCCAGGCTCTAACAGCAGGTGGTCAAATGTTTGAGTCATTAATCATTAGCAGTTCAGTCTCTTTAAAAAAGACAAAATAATAAAAAGCCAAAAAGACATATTTGGAGAAAAAAGAAAAGGAAAGGTGGATACCAGAATTTTTGTGTAACCCGGGTCATTTGTACAGAATGGGGAACAGGCTCTGATCTCTTCTCTGTGGTGACACATGACAGAACCCAAGAGAATGGCCTGAAGTTGTGTCGGGGGGGTTTAGGTTAGATATTAGAAAGAGGTTCTTCACCCAGAGGGTGGTTGGGCACTGAACAGGCTCCCCAGGGAAGTGGTCACAGCACCAAGCCTGACAGAGTTCAAAGAAGCATTTGGACAATACTCTTGGGCATATGATGTGATGCTTGGGGATGGTCCTGTGCAGGAACTGGACTCGATGATCCTTCTGGGTCCCTTCAAACTTGGCATATTCTGTGAATTCAGCTTTTCTTTTTCTACCTCTTCAAGGTAAAAACCTGCTCTTCTGTAGCTGTAAATCCAGACTCATTTAAGTAAGTACATTCAGATGCCAGCTGAGAAACTGCAACAGATTTTGACCTATTCAGAAGTCTAGTCCAGAGCATACCCTGGGAAACAACCCTTAAAAACAAGGGGGTTCAGGAGGGATGGATGTGCTTCAAGCAGGAAGTTTTGAGAGCACAGGAAGAGGCTGT
>NW_020955350.1:1640808-1661511 GCF_003031625.1 Empidonax traillii
ATGGGCTCAAGCTCTGCCAGGGGAGGTTTAGGTTAGATGTTAGGAAGAAATTCTTTACAGAGAGGGTAATCAAGCATTGGAACAGCCTACCCAGAGAGGTGGTGGATTCACCATCCCTGGAGGTTTTTAAGCAGAGATTGGATGTGGCCCTTAGTGCCATGATATAGTAATTGGAGTTGGATCAGGGGTTGGACTTGATGATCTTGGAGGTCTTTTCCAACCCAATCTATTCTATGATTCTATGATTCTATGTCCCCTGCTGTGGCCAATTCAGATGCAGAGCCAGAGCCCAGGGTGATAGCAGGGTCCAGGCCCACCTTCTCATCCAAAATCACCACACTTATCAAGAGCCCAGTGACAAACAGCAGCAGTCAATGTGACTGAAGAACACAAAATGGGTGGCGCCCTTCAGGGCCAGGGTCAGCCCATCTCCAACATCCAGGCTTTGATCTGGTCTTTACTAGGTACCAGCAGGGTGTTAAGGTTAGGTGGAGAAAAGCCTTGGGATGAGGGTTAAAGCAACAAAAATCATATTGAGCCCAATTATGAGCTGAAGAGAGGCAGCATTTTATAGCCAGGGGGCAGAAGCCTCGAGAGCTTCATCCATCCATTACAGAGGGCAGGCTGACATGGCCACCTCTGGCCTCCACCAACAGCTCTAGGCAGATTAGGAAAACCGCTTTTCCTTCGCTGGGGAGTTTTTACTGCAGAGAAGTGAAGCACTTTAGGGCACATCATAAGTCTCAGCTTGAATGCTCTGATCTGGCACTCTCCAGGCGAGGTGGGAGAGTGTGGTTGGTGCTGAGCGCCGGATGCTGAGCCCGAGGGGTGCTTTGACTCTCCTCCGTGCTGTGAAATGGGACGGAGACGCAGACCGTGTGGGAGGCAAATTGTTTTATGGAAAATATGGGGAACCATTGTACTAAGCTGATTAACTCATTTTAACAATTTTATTTAGCTGCAAGAACTGCCCCACATGAAAAGTGCAGCTGCAAGCATTTGCACAGGAAAACACTCCCATATGCAGGGAAGCCAGATAAGCCTGTCGTCATTACAGCAAGAGATTTTAGTACTTTGGGGACACTGCAGAGTTATTTTTGCCTCTAAGTTTTATCTCAGAGAATGAAGGGTACTGTTATGCTAACTGGTTTTGTACATATTCCTCAAGTCTGGGACTCAGACTGGTTTAGGCAATTCTTGGCAGGTAAAACTTTGTCAGAAACATGAGAAATTGCAGGAACCAGGGCTCCCACTGCTTAATTCCACCTGGAGACAACAGCTGCTTGTTTTACCCCAAGGCAATATCTCTTCTGCCCTCCTCCACTTCCCTGAGTTGTACAGTATTAGGCAGGGGAAATGAGGCTTTCTTCATGCTTCCCTTCTTTCTCCGTGTTATTAGTCCCTTAACAAGCTGCCTCTTAATCCCAAAATATGGACCTTTTGGACAGTGTTCTGCTAATCCCATGAGGGACTTGGCAACCAACAGGAACACCAAGATTGTCTGGAATATTATCCAAACACGTCGGACCAAGGACCACCCTCAGCCTTCAGCATTTCTCTTGGGTCACCAGTCACACACCCCTCTGCGTTAAATTAAAACCATTCTAAAAGCAGTGTGGTTTCAAGCACTAGCAGCAGGGCATTTATATGGGATTTTCAGACTGATGCTTCTCCACGGGCCAGTTTGGGATCCCCTGAGTGTAGGATATTGTCTCAAAATATTCCCTGAAAGCCATCAAGAAGCATTGGTATCTGAGCACATAAGTAACAGTTCTGCCATCTCTGAAAGCAGGAGCTGCAAATCAGTTTTACTCTCTCTAGATGTTTTGGAGCTCGTGCCTGGTGCTTTTGCTCCAATTTCCTGTGCTCCGCATTACAGACTTGAAGCAGCAGCAGACATCCATCAGAAACAGGAGCTGGGGTGGCTGCACAATCACTCGCTGCCAGCCAAGGCACAGAGCTGCCTGGGCTACGATGTAGTCAACCAGAAACTGTGGGCACGCATCTCCTTGGAAATAGGTAGTTGGGAAGATCAGAAGCAATGCGGGGGGTTAAATTCTGCCATTCGTTTTGTTCTGAATGGTAACACTGTAAAAATCAATGTGGCACTTTTAAAATGGATTAGGAGGCAGTTAAATGACAGGTCTCCCAAGAGGAGTTGCAAATGAAGAGTGATCCCATGGGAGTTTTTATAGAGGGAATATTCAGGAAGCTGTTCTTGGCTGTTTACCTAAGAGGTCACAATAGATAAACAACTGAATATGAGTTCCACGGGTAATGCTCTTGTTAAAGGGGCTAATATGACCCTAGGATGTATAAATGGGAATATTGAGTGGTAGGGGAAACATATTGGCTCTGCACGTGACATTAATGAGACAAAACCAGTCCAGTTCAGCTGTCAACACTTAAAAACTGTGTTGTAAAAACCGAAGATGGTTGGGAGAAGAGCTATAAGACTGATTGAAAGCGTATCTTGCAATGACCCAAAGGAGCACAGTCCATTTATATTATCAAAGAGGAGTATAAGAGATGAATTGATCTGTAAGTATTTATACATGGAGGAGGAATACAGTATCAGAGATTACTTAACTTAGCAGACAAAGGCATATAAACCAGGAAGATGGGAGCTAAAAGAAAAAATCAAGTTGAAAGTGAGGCACATTTTTCTCCTAAATGGCCTTGTAATTAACCACCGGAGGAGCTGACATGGGATATGGTAGGTTCTCCATCACCCCAAAAGATATTTAAATTAAGCGTGGATGTCTTTCTACATGATGTAGCTCATGTATTGGTGTGGGAATTGCTGGGCGAAGCTTCATGGTCTGCATTATGCAGGAGGGCAGAGGAAATCATCATGGTGGTGCCTTCTGGCTGTGAAATCCATGAAACTATCAAAGTGATGACATCTGTATATCACATCCCAGCAGCATCCTGCCTGTTTATGCAACACATGTTATGAAAAGACTCTTTGAGGGATATTTAGAGGGCTTTAAATATTTTATTAGAGGCTTTTTAATATACTCTGCCTGCAAAACCAGGTAGAGGAAATAAACCTTAAAATAATAATAATAATAAAAAAATCCCAAAATAGATTTACTATACCCCCAAATCCCAGTCTTAAAATCAATATCTCAGAATACTCTGGGCTTTCAATATGATGCCCCAAGGATTCAGTCCTTTATCATAGTTTAAAGCTTCTATTTCACAGATTTATAGATGCTAAACTCAGGAGGTGCTACTGTGAACATCTAATCTGGCCTTGTACATAATGGAGGCCACAGGGCATCCCTCAATTACTTCCAGGCCACCTTCCAGACTCTTCCTTCATAGCATAGCCAAGACAGCCTTCCCTTCCATCCATGTGGCTAAACTTCACATCATGTCACGTCTCACCACAACATCCTTCCTTCCATCCCTCACAAATTAAATCTTTCCTGGCACATGTCCATTCAAATTGCTGCTACAAAGATCATTTGCCATTCCTGTGTCTCCTTGCTGGCTCTCCCTTTTGCCTTTCCACCACCACATCTCCTGTTCCTCACAGCCTTGTCTCTACCTCTGCCTCTCCATTACATTTGGTATCAGCTCATTCCTGCTTTTATGGCCCACTTTGCTGCCTTCTTTTTATCCCCTTCTTTTTTCCTGAACAAGCCTCATCTGGTGTAGCACCAGTCCGTGGGGAGGAACCCTAAGTTACATCAGTGCTATGCTGCTAAATAAAAATATTCTGGGAGCATTTGCACCCATCAGGGTGATGGGGAATGGGGGTTGTGGTCATTTCATCACACGTTGTCTCTGCTGCTTCTTCCTCCTCAGGACAGGGGCTCATCACTGTTCCAGCATGAGGTCCCTCCTGTGGGAGACAGTTCTCCATGAACTTCTCCAACATGAGTGCTTCCCATGGGCTGCAGTTCTTCACACACTGCTCCAGTGTGGATCCCTTATGGGGTCACAAGTCCTGCCATCAAACCTTCTCCAGCATAGGCTCCTCTCCCCATGGATCTGTAGGTCCTGACAGGAATCTGCTCCAGCACAGGTTTCCCACAGATTCCCTTTGGGCATCCCCCTGCTCCAGCAAGGGCTCCTCCAGGGGCTGCAGGTTGATCCCTGCTCCCCTGTGGGCCTCCACGGGCTACAGAGACACAGCTGCCTCCCCACGGGCTGCACCTCAGGCTGCAGAGGAATCTCCGCTCTGGCTCCTGGAGTGCCTCCTCCCACTCCTTCCTCGCTGACCTTGGTGTCTACAGAGGTGACACATGTTCTGAGTCCTCTTCCACTGCTCTTATTCTGAACTGAACAGGATTTTTTCCCTTTCTTGAATAAGTTATCCCAGAAGGGCTACCACTGTGGCTGTTGGGCTCGGTCTTGGCCAGTGTTGGGTCCGTCTCAGAGCCAGCTCGTGTTGGCTCCGTCAGACACAGGGAAAGCTTCTGGGAGTTTCTCACACTAGGCACCCCTGTAGTGCCTTGCCACACAAATCCAGTCCATTGTGTCAGTGACAGACCTGGATTCTTGTGCAGGGAAAAATCATTCATGTGAATTATTAAATGCCTGTTTGTTATTTTAAGACAGTGTGGTACAGTTTGCATCTAGAAAAAGCCTGAATTTTAATGCTCCCCATCCTTCTAAAAGATCCCACCTTGATAAACTTGAGTGTGGGAGACTGGCATCATGGAACCATGAACAAGGGTGAGCTGAGGCAAGGGACAGGAGGTGCCAGGAGAGCAGGTTGTGCAGTAGGAAAAGTCAGACCATGGATAAGCTCATCCCAGACTTTGCTTTTTAGAGAAGAGCTTCTTGCCTTCCGTGTGTGAGCGGTGCTCTGTCTGGGGTGACTGGTAAGGGAGGAGAAGGGATGCACAGAAGCAATCTACTGCCTTCACTGTTTCTGCTCTATGAAAACTGACAAATATCCGGTTTACAAAGCCTCAGTGCACAGATTTTTTTAATCTAACACTGCTCTACACAATTGCACAAGGTTGCCTTACTTTGTGTTACAGCACAGCTTAATCCTTCAGGAGCCAAACTGCATAAAATTGCCAAAAGCTGACACACGTCTCTGCTCAGTGTTGCCTATTGACAAGCAGGCACCTCTGGCCAAACTGAGAGGAAAACATCTGTCAGTAGGTGTTAATGAGACCATCACATGTAGCAGGCAAGACCCAACCAGCTCAGCAAGATCCGACAAAATTCATGTTCTCATCGGGTGATCACAGCTACCTGTGGTTGCACTCAGCTGTCAGGGGCCCACTGGCACACATCCTTCCTCACACAGATATTTTGTGAATTTTAGAGTGAGCAGGATGCAAATCTGCCCTTTGAGGCCCGTCTATCAAAAGCAGAGCTTTGGCCAGTACCTTGCAGAGGTTTCTGCAGGAAAACAAAGTGATAATAAAGAATGTTGCAAGTGTCCATCTCTCTGAGCCAGCACAGTTGAAGCCTTGGGCGGGAAGTATGGTTTTTATCAGAGATGTAAAATTAAATGCCCCATTGCTTGTAACTAGTCCTGATACCATGTTGTTTTTGCAGAAAGTCATGGGCAGCTTCAATCTTTGTGTCTGCTAGTGGTCCTGAATGAAATGCTGCTGCTGGAGAAGGTGAGCAGCATGTTCTCAGGTTGTCAGGTGATGGCATCATGGCTTTGAGCACTGGCAAGTTAAAGCAGAAGGAAAGAAGGGAAGGAGGGGGGAAAAGGAAGAGAGGGGAGGCAGTAATTCACAGAGAATATTTTCATTTAATTTACTGATTATTTACATCTCACTGTACAAATCAGAGCTAAGTATATCCATCCAAGCCAATCTATATGACTCATATTTTGTCAAATAGGTATTCTGGAAGTGAGAAGTTACAGAAATAAAAATCATGAATTATCACTTGTTCTTTTATGCTTGTGGACAGCATCTTTTATTACACATAAATTCCATTTATAACCATTGCAAACAGGAAAAAATAGCTAAAGTCAAGTTTGCATGAATAGAAAAATGACACAACAAGAAACTGAGTCTAAAGATTGATTCTGCCCTGTTGTTTTAGTGGATCCACCTGACCAGCAGTAAACACCTGCAATGTCTGTTTATGGGTTCTACTTGGGGATTCTCCATCCCAGTCTAAAACAGGCAACTGCAATGCCAAAGCACACCCTAAAAGCTGCTGTTTCCCTCTGTTGACCATCAGAGCAAGGTCAGATAGAGACTGTACTTTACTAAAGAAAATAAAACATAGATAGAGCCTACTCAGTAATGCTTTCTGAAGCCAAGTTCATAGATAAGCTCCTAAAAATTTTGAGAACTTCCAATGAGAACCTGGATTGATGCATGGGCCCTTCTCTGAAGTATGCTGAGCTCTTGCCATACTACCAACAAAGATAAAAGTGGCAAATGTCTCTACACACGTGTTTAAAAGCCACACTGCAGAATCTGAGCTGAACAGCCAGAAAAATGGCTCATTTTTAATGTGAAGTCCATGTAAGGTTCACTGTGGGCATAACTCAGCCCTGTCCTCCTCTTGAGAGCCAACGTGGGCTTTTGCCATGGCTTGGTGGGAGCACATGTGGTTCATCTGCAGAGGTAGTAAGCTTATTTCTCAGTGCTTCTTTAACATGTCAAGAAATGTCAAGGGTGTGCACAGTGGGAAAAGGAGCGCCATCCCGAAACATCTCAGGTGAGGCACCCCTGACAAGGCAGCTCCTGCCCCATGTCACCCTTCTGTAAAGATGCACCAAACAGGAAGATTACACTCTGTACTTCTTTTGTTATCTCTAGAGCACATCTATCAAGTCAACAAATGAGTGGGTATAAAGTTAACTGTTTAACTGACTCAGCTGTTTAGAAGTTTAACAAATGTACATATCACTAGGTATCTGGAAACTAGTGTTTTCTGTCTAAGGCAGCAAAATGAATGGAGAGCAATATCCAAACACTGTAAGTTAGAAGACTAGGGACAAAAATATATCAGTTGCTAGGAGATGGCATTTAATCTGGAATTTTAGGCAATAAATAAAAAGAAGAAATTTTGTTGAGGGCAGGAATCAACTTGAACAAGTGGTTATTTTTGAGAGGGAGCAAAGCAAGGATGCTGCCCCACAACATGCCGTGGGGACAGAGGTGAATGGGAAGGTTATTGACTTGACCGTGGGAACAAAACCCCTGCCAGTGAAAGACACCAAGGACAAAACTCTTTCCTAGTTGAAGTTGCTGGGAGATGTGGCACTAAAGTAAATAAAGGTTGTACTTCAACCTGCAAATATCACCTTTGCCTGAGATGGAAGCCCAACCAGAACCTAAAATCCTGTGAAATCCAGCCTGTTACCTCACGAAAATTACAGCAAAACCAGGAAAAGTTCATTGTTTTTGAAGTTAGATCCCCAAATCCAACAGAATCTGCTGGTTTCTTTCCCTACTAAAGAAAGCCCTACTTTCTTAATAGTATTAGAATTGATAAATGCTGGTGTTTAAGATTAGAATGTCTTGTGAAGCCATATAGGCTTCAACAGCAAGGCCAGCAGGGAGTGGGGCTGGCTGCTCCTTACAGCAGCCTAGCCCTTGGTGGGGATTGTCAAAGTGGGATTTTAGTTCTGTTGAAATCAAGGGCAAAGTGGCAACAGATCTCAAAAGGTCCTTTTCTCCCACACACCAAAGGTTTGTGTGTAATGTAGTCCAGCACATGGTAATCACCTACACCTCTGCTGGTTCCTGTAACTCTGAGTATGTGCAGGTATTAGAAACAGCGTTTGCCTCAGCACCACCCCTGGGTAATTTCCATCTCAGACATCCCTTTGACTTAGGCTGGTAAGCATTTCTACAGTATTTGCTCATGGTGATTGCATTCATTATTCAGATCAAACCTTTGGGGTCCTGAGGCCACGATGGAAATTCAGACCTTTCACAGCTTTAATACTACCTGTAATCCTGACACTGGAGCACTACTTGTTTAGATTTGCTTACTTGCTTAGGACAGTGCTTGTCAAAGTGATTAATAATTTTCTCTGGGCAGCAGCCAAAGATCAGAGTCCATGCTGACGTCTGCAATCTGCCAGAAGGCTTTGATATTGTCAACAGGGGTATGGTCAAGCCTAAATAACCAGTGGTTGAGGGGATATATTCTCGTTGCTCAGAAATCCAAAGGACTGTCTTCTCTGCTGGCCTAGCTTGTCTTCCAAAAGATAACTGTTGACTGCAGGCACTGCTGGCTGCTTCACTGGCCTCTGCAGGACAAAGTTGCTGGAGGAAAGGCAGTAATGTGTGCTGTTCCATCAGTGCTGGTGGCACTGGCATCTCCTCTTCATGCAACCTGGAGAGCAGAGATGGTACCATCACATCTGGATCTGCATACTTGCCAGGGTTCTCTGCAGTGAGGAAGGGCTGGACAAGGACTTGCTGGCTGTTGTTCAATCCCTCCGATTGATCCCACTGGTTGGGTGGGAGAGTATCAGCCAGGGAGGGTTGGCTCAATTTTTGTCCTTACCTGTGGTTAAGAGCCCAACCACGGCAGGCACTTTATCATCTGTAGATATATATCTACAGATCATCTCTTACTTTGTCATCTGTAGATGACTCTGCTTGAGTGGGAAGATGGGACCAGATACCCTCCAGAGGTCTTTTCCAACCTCAGTCATCCTGTGATTCTCTGATTTTTATGCCAGCAATGATTGCCGAATTTGTGGAGCTCAATGTAAAGCCCAGTCAATGACAGACCTCACCTTTGGGAATCTGCTCCTTCCACACCTGTGAAAGGCCCAGCCTGGGCTGTAAGGTTTTCCATTTGCACTGGAGGGACCTCCAGGAGGTACCTGGAGGATGCTCTAAGGTAAGATAATAATGGTGATGTATCCTAGTGCAGGAAAGCATGGGCCCTTGCAGCTGTGTGGTGATGCACTTGGGTCACAACATGCAATACTCCAGGCTTGGGACAGAGTGGCTGGAAAGCTGTCCAGTGGGAAAGGACTGGGAGTGCTGTTTGATAGCAACTGAGAATGAGACAGCCTAGGTAGCCAAGAAGTCCAATGGCATCCTGGCTTGTATCAGAAATAGTGTGACCAGCAGGACCAGGGCAGTGATTGTCCCTCTGTACTCAGCACTGGTGAAGCTGCACCTCGAATCCTGGGTTCAGTTTTGGGTCTCTCATTACAAGAACAACATTGAGGTGCTGAAGCATGTCCAGAGAAGGGCAAAGAAGTTGGTGAAGGATCTGGAGCACAAGTCTTACAAGGAGCGGCTCAGGTCACTTTGTCTGTTCAGCCTGGAGAAGAAGGGGCTCAGGGGTAACCGCATCGCTCTACAACAACCTTCTCCCAAGTGATAAGTGACAGGACAAGAGGAAATAGCCTCAAGCTGTGCCAGGGGAGGTTTAGGCTGGATATCAGGAAAAATTTCTTCACTGAAAGGGCTGTCAAGCATTGGAACAGGCTACCCAGGGAAGTGGTGGATTCATCACCCCTGGAGGTATTTAAAAGACATGTAGATGTGGCACTTAGGGACATGGTTTAGAGGTGAACTTGTCAGTCCTCAGTTAACACTTGGACCTGATGATCCTAGAGGTCTTTTCCAACCTAAATGATTCTCCAGTTCCATGATGGCATGGCCATTCTAGGCTGCAAAGGGCTTTTCTCCCAAAATGACTGGAACTGCCTTTGCTTCTGCTGGCAGCGAGCACAGATCCATCAGCGGGTGATGGAGGCAGTAACCTCCATCCCTGCTGTGTCAGGTGGGAACACAGTCCATCTGTCCACACTGTGGTCGTGCCTGGGGCTCCTTTCAGCCCAACATGGGGTTTGAATGAAGATGAGAAAGAAAGAGAAACATAAAAGAGGCTTGTGGGAAGCGCATGATTTCTTGAGTTTATTTTTAAAGGAGTATGTTCTTGGGCTTCCAAGGTCACAGTGTGAAAGAGGATCCCAGAGTATCATCACTCTTCAGTGTGTCATTATTTGCAGTGATTACAAGCTGGCAAAGTGTGCCAAAGTAAATTGTATCCTGGGCTACATAAGAAGTGTGGCCATCAGGTGATGTAGGCAGCGATGCTCCCCTTCTATTCTGCTCTTGTAAGACCTCACCTGGAGTATTGCATCCAGCTGTGAGATCTCAAGTAATGGAAAAGCATGGAACCTGTTGGAGAAAGCACAGAGGAGGGCCACAAGGATGAACAGAAGAGGGTGGTGCACCTCTCTTTTGAAGAAAGGATGAAAGAGTTGGGCTGTTCAGCCTGGAGAAGGCTCCAGGGAGACCTTTCAGCAGCCTTCCAGTACCTAAAGGAGTTTCATAAGAAACTTTCAAAAGTTTCGTAAGAAAGAGACTATTTACCAGGGCCTACAGTGACAGAACAAGGAGTAATGGTTTTAGACTGGAAAAATTGGTAGATTTAGATCAGATATGTGGTGATTTGACCTGGGCTGGGTGCCAGGTGCCCACCAAAGCCACTCTAGGATTCTTCTCCTCCTCCGGACAGGGGAGCGAAAATATAATAAAAGGCTCATGGGTTGCATCAGGCAAAGCATGGCCAGCCAGCCGAGGGAGGGGACTGACCCTCTCTGCTCTGTACTGGGGCAGCCTCTCCTTGAATATTGGGGCAGTGTTGGGAACTGCAATATAAGAAAGATATTAAACTATTAGAGAGAGTCCAAAGGAAGGCAATGAGGGTGGTGAAGGGCCCTGAGGGGAAGCCGTATGAGGAGCACCTGAGGGCACTTGGTCTGTTCAGCCTGGAGAAGAGGAGACTGAGGGGAGTCCTCATTGCAGTTACAACTTCCTTGTGAGGGGAAGAGGAGGGGCAGGCACTGATCTCTTCTCTGGGGTGACCCAAGGGAATGGCCTGAGGTTGTGTCAGGGCAGGTTTAGGTTGGATATTAGAAAGGGTTTTTTCACCCAAAGGGTGGTTGGTCACTGTAACAGTCTCCCCAGGGAAGTGGTTACAGCACCAAACCTGACAGAGTTCAAGAAGCGTTTGGAGGATACTCTCAGGCACTTGGTGTGACTCTTTGGGATGGTCCTGTGCAGGGCCAGGAGTTGGATTTGATTATCCTTCTGAGTCCCTCCCAACTTGGCATATTCAGTGATTCCATGATTCTATGAAATAAGAACAGGGAGAGATCATTCAGCAAGTACCATCATGGGCAAAACAGACTCAACTTGGGGAAATTAGTAGAATTTATTACCAATCAAAATCCAGGCAGGTTAATGAGAAGTAAACCAGTTCTTAAAAAACCTTTTCCTGCCCCTCCCCACTCCCCCCTTCTCAGGCTTAACTTTATTCCCCATTCTCTACCTTTTTACCCCCAGCAGTGCAGGGAGACAGGAGAGGGGGGGTTATGGTCAGTTCATCACGTTTTTCCTGCCAATCCTTCCTCTTCAGGGAAAGGAGTCCTTCTCTTCCCCTGCTCTAGCATGGGTTCCCTTCCATGGAAGACAGTCTTCCATGAACTTCTCCAATGTGAGTCTTTCCCACAGGTTGCAGTTCTCCACAGACTGCCTCAGCATGGGTTCCTTTCACAGGGGTCAGTCCTTCAGGAACAGGCTGCACCAATCTCAGTTTCCCACAGGGCTGCAAGTCCTACCAGCAACTCTGCTTCAGCGTGGACTCTTCTCTTCATGGGACCTCTCTCCTGACAGGAGCCTGTTCCAGCACAGGCTTTCCATGGAATCACAGTCTTCTTCGGGCATCCACCTGCTCTGGCATGGGGTTCTCCATGGACTGCAAGTAGATTTCTGCACCCTCATGAACCTCCATGGGCTGCAGGGATACAACCTGCCTGAACATGGTCTGCACCACAGGCTGCAGGGGAATCTCTACTCTGGCACCTGGAGCATGTCCTGCCCTCCTTTTTTGGTGTCTGCAGGACTGTTTGTCTCACATATTCTCACTTCTCTCTTCTCTGGCTGTAGTTACTGCTGTGCAATAACTTTTTTTGTTGCCCTTCTAAAATATGTTATACAGAGGCTCATGGGCTTGGCCTTGGCCAGTGGCAGGCCCATCCTGGAGTTGCCTGGCATTGGCTTTGCCAGACATGGGAGAGCTTCCAGCAGCTTCTCAGAGAAGCCACCTCTATAGCCCCCCTCAAAACCAATACAGATAGTGGGAAGAAAGTCTTTACTGTGAGGGTGGTGAGATAATGGAAGTAGTCACCGGGAGAAGTCGTGATGCTCCATCCCTGGAAAGGTCAATTTGGATGGGGCTTTGAGCTTGTGGAAGGTCCCTTCCATCCCAAACCAAGATGGCAAGGTCTTAAGCTCTGCCAGGGGAGGTTTAGGTTGGATATTAGGAAGAAATTTTTTACAGAGAGAGTAATCAGACATTGGAATGGGCTGCCCAAGAAAGTGGTGGATTCACTGTCCCTGGAGGTTTTTAAGATGAGACTGGATGTGGCCCCTTAGTGCCATGGTCTAATAACCATGGCAGTGTTGGATCAAGGGTTGGACTTGATGATCTCAGACATCTTTTCCAACCTGGGTGATACTATTCTATCATTCTGTGGTTCCATAATCTGATTTTTAAGCCCTCTGTATTGGGGGCTTTGCAAACATTTAACTCAGCAACACAACTCCTAAGAGGTCTGGGAAGAGACTTCTGTTTCTTTTCTGGTATCTAGGGCTGAAAACAAAAAACCACTTGATGAGATAAGTACTCTCCAAATCCAAGGACTGGCACACGGACCAGTCAGTGAAACCAGCAGCCTCAGGACTTCTCTGTTGCAGCTCACCTCTGAGCTCACTGCTAAGCAGCAGCTTCCAAACATTAACAGTGATGGCTATCTGCCTTCAGTGAAGCTCACCCAATACAAGGACTGTGGGCCAGTTGGGCCTGCTGAACTCTGATACCATTGAAATGCAAAGCCTGATACAGTCTGGTGCCCTGTGCGAGCTTAGCAAAGCCAGAGTAAGTGCTGCTGTTCCAATAAAAGCTGAAGAGGGGAGCACAGGGCACTGCCAGGGTCCAATGCCAGCACTGTGTGAATTGAAAAAAGTATGAAAGGGGGTGAGATTCTGCTACCATTTTCCCTCAAGTTTCCTATTTCTCTTCTTCTGAGATTGAATGTTGAGGAGATGTGTTCTGCTGTAACCCCAACTGTAAGTCAATGGGCAGGTCTGGGGAACTGAGGGGAAAGAGGGAGAGGTTGGTGTGCTTTTCAAGTGTGAAAGAGGAGACAGGAACCCAGGGCAAAATATTTCTGAGGCCCACTCAAGGCTTAGTGGGGATCCCAAACACCACCTTATCTCCTTGGTTTAATGCCACAGAAGCCAGCTGTGCACACCCTGAAGGGACTGAGGTCATGGCAGTGAATAGAAGTGACTGCTAAAAGCTCCCTCTCCACAGCAGCACGGCTCACAGAACCTGGGGAGCCTGGAGAGCTGAGCTCAGCCCAGCCCAGCACAAGGATTCTCCACTTCTCTGGCTGAACTTAAGGAATCTTCTTATTTCCTCAGCAGATGCTTCCGGTTTACACTCACCACCTACCTATGGAAATGGGGATGGGGACTCACACCCACTTACTCCATGCAGCAGAGCAGACTGTGTGGAGAAGATGGATTACTTTCATCTTTGTGATTGCATTTTACCTTTTGATGCCCTGGATGTTTATTCCTTTATCACGTAATAATTATTGGCATTCTCTAGGCTTCCTTCTGTCTTAATCTGATTTAAAACAGACATTTGCATTTGAAAAGTAGCTAGCATGTATAGCAAATCCTTTCCCTTGGTTTGCTATTAGTGCAGCCAGCTTTGATGTATTATATTAATGCTGTTTGCCATGGGTGAAATCAGCACACCACCTATGGAGAGGCACTTCATGGTAAACTTACTGCTTTTACCCATAGGCAAAGCATCTACCTCCCCTGGTGCAAAATCTGGATGCTGACTGCAGCAGCATGGCCCCACAACTGCTCCTCTCCCTGCTGTCATCAACTTGGTTTTGGAAGGCCCAGAGGCTGTGCACTGTGCCCATGGCAAGGGGTGCCTCATGCAAACCCCAACCTGCTGACCTGCCACCAGAGAAGGGTGATGGATTAGACAACCATTGCAATGGAGGAAGCCAGAGGTAACACACTACAGTGCACCAAACCAGCACCTGAGGGTTGTGCAGGGAATGAGGCAGGTGAACCACAGAGGAACTCATGGCAAGAAGAGGACTGGATGAGGTCAGAATTTGCCTAATGGTTTTCCCAAGGGTTATAAGCATGGAGGCTGAAATACACATGTGCTTCAAAACTTTTTTTTTGCCAGCTGAGGAATAGAACAAATCAGTCCTCTGGTGAGTGAGTTCAGTAATAGTATTTCCTTTTTTTGCACTGTATCACTTACATAATTTAGGGCTTTTGGGAAGTTGCTCTGAACCTGATTGATCTGTTTGAACTGGTGCAAAGGGCACATGGAGCCACTGCTGTAACCCACTCGGGCTGGGTTAACTACAGTGGTGAGTGGTGGGCACAGGACCAGGTGACCAAAGGTGCCACGCTCGGCTCGCTGATGTGACTGTAGCAGAGCTGGCTCAAATCACCAACCTCAACCCAGCATGGCTGTTTGTGTAGGCTTTCCCTCTGCTCTGTTGAGGTCTGGCAGTAAAACTACATAGAACAGCCTCTCTTCAACCTGCTCCAGCACAATATTCCAGATCAGCTGCGACTCCTTGAACAGGAGGGTTTGCTCACCTGGCTCCTGCTGTCAGGACTGGGTGAAAAGCAGTATTTCTGTGTGGTAGAGCTGGGGAAGGGATGGCCTTTGGCAAGAGGCAGGGCTGAGCAGCAGGGGCTGGAAACCAGGCTCTCCCGGAACAGCATGTCTGATCACAGCGTTAGTTGATGAAGAACAGCTCAAAGTGAACTTGTTTCTTCCTAAATGCTCACATAGAGTTTTGTACCAGGTTGATTTGGTTTTAAAAGCATTTAAGTTAAATTATTACAACTTCTGCTCCTGGACGAGATTTAAAGCAGCTTCCAGAACTCATTTACCAAAGGAGTTGGAAAAGTTATTTCAAGTTAACAGCCTACATTACAGTAGTAGTTATTTGAACAGGTGGGGACTGGGGGAAGTAGGGACATTAGCCAAATCATGAATCATAAGCTAATCAGATTGCCACCCATGTTTGCACCAAAAGGAAAAAAAGCCATACACAAAAATACACATACTGCCAGCTACAGAACTCACTTAGCAAGGAGCCAAACCTTTGCTGGGGATTTTCAGGGTGAGTGGCTACACTTCCACTTGGTAGGGCAGGAGGTCTCTCTGGAAGCCACCAGGGAGGCTGGTTCTCCTCTTACTCTACCAACTCTGAAGGCCTGGGTCTCCTTAGTACTCTTTGCTCCTCCTAGCATTCCTACTCCATCCAAACAGAGAGTCTGGGGTCTTGCAGTCTTTATCCTTCACTGGGTCTATTCCACCAGCCCTCGTATTTGAGGCTCTTTCCATAGGTGAAGAGGCAAAACAAAGGGCCCAACTTCAGATGTCCCAAGAGAGCACCCCAAGAACACTTGTAGCCTCCACCTCCTCCAGGGAAGCTCCTCTCTCCCTGGTGCAACAGGACGTGTGTGGCTGTTTGGGAAGACCTGGGTCACAGAGCTGTTCCTCGATCTGTCCAAAACCCTGGTGAAGGGCTGTGCAGAACCATGCCATGGCCCAGCTATGCTGGGCAGCAAGGGCTGCAGCAGGTCTGCACTACCCATGCACTGGGGTAGGGGTTCATCTCCTGAAGCACAGTCACTGAGAAGTCCCCGGGGTAAAAAAAAATACAGAGATTTAACTGTATTTAAAATAAAATAAAACTACATTATTGGAACTCTGTTGATGTTAGTGGAATTCCTTGTGTCTTACACCAGCAGGCAGGAAATCAGATCTAAAGTGCTGAGGCTGCTGGCAGATACTTGCCTGTTTGTGTGTGCAGTGGAGAAAAGTGCTTGTTTGGTGCTGATTGCAGACTACGGAATAAGAGCAATTTCTCATCCCACCTCCACAGAAGCTATTTCAATAGTTCTACACCCACTTTGAAATATGCTCAGTTAAAAAGGGAGTAAATCTGGAAGTTATTACTCCTCAAAGAAAGAAGCACCAATAAATAGGCTTTGCTAAGACTGCCGGTGCTCTCGGGGATAGCACCCGCCTAAGAGCTTTCCCTCCGCCAGCCTGCCTTTGCTGTGAAACAGTTTTTATTAGGCAGCCTGCAGAGAAAACACACGCTGCAGGAAAGAGCCCTGTGGCTTGTGTCTGAGGAGTCCTCGGAGCCGACCCTTTGTCCCAGTGAGGCTTGGGGCCAAAGCCCAGCTGGCTACATGCAGACGCCTTGCAGGCTGCACAAGCCCCCACGTGCTCCCCATCCAGCACAGGAGGGGAGGGAACAACCAGCAAAACGCAAAGACATGCCAGGCAAAGCAATAGGCAGAGCACTAATTAAAAAAGCCCTGAGGAAATACTGGGGATAGAGGAGCATCACGCGCAGTCATTCAATGCCTCCCTTTCCCCTCCTTGGGGACTCCCAGCCACAAACTCGCTCACAAAGTGAAAGCATTTGCCAACTCTTTCCCAAAACTGGTGGTGGAGATTTAACCCATGGTACAGCACCTCTGCAGGGCTTCTGGCAGGATGCTGCCCACCACCTGGCCATCCTCCCAGTGCCCGTTTCTCACTCCCTCTTTACCAGCCCTCCTGCTCAGGAGGACAATGTAGGGTGACTCTCTTCCCCAGAGCAGTTGCTGGCCAAGTGTCTTTCCAGGGGCAATGAAGTGACAAGTTGCACTCAGGTGCAGGGAGAGCCAGCTGGGACCTGGGGACCTCGCTGCTGGTCACCCCCAAGCCACCTGCAATGCTGGGCACACCTGAGAGCAGGTATTCGGGCAGCCCAGGAGCTTTCCCAACCCCACCAAATTAGACGTTCTTAGATTTAAGGTGTTTCCAAATTAGGCTGCACCCAAAGAGAGAGTTTTATGAATTGAATGCACTCAAAATAGCCACAGAGTGCTAAGTCCTCTGATGAATCTCATACAAAGCTACTGTCAGAGCCAGCTGCTTGTATTCAGACCCACTCAGCACAGTCATCCTGCTTCTGTAACGTAGCACACCGGGGCTCTGACCCTAGAGCAAGTTACAGGCAAAGCCTTGTTTGTCTCTGGCTTTCCCCAGCAGAGCTCTGCTGTGAGATTAAGATCTTAATATTTATAACTCTCTGGTTTTACTATTTATTTAATGTCACAGTAAATCAGGTGCCTACACTGCTATCCCTCCATCCCACCTGAAACTCTCACCTTCTTAGCAAAGGGCAGTTATGTTTTTCCTTAAAAATAAACTAATTATAAACCCACTGATTTTCTCACATTTAAACAGCCTCTGTAACAGCCAGTTATTTCTGAGGACATGAGAAGCAGCTGTTGCAATGTCAAAGCTTGAACAGTTACATATCTGCTATTTCAACGGATAAGACTTGATATTTTTATTCCCTTGTGATATTACCAAGACATGATAAACAACCACAACATTAGTCTTAATTTGTGAAGCAAAGATCATTTTAATTTGCTCCAAGATGAGGAATAATTTTAACAGAGTATTACCATTCCACAACTATTTGAAAGCCTGTTCTATCTTTCCCTCCTTTCTCCCCCCCTCCTTTTTTTTTTTTGTTTGTTTGTTTTGGTTTTGCTTGTTTGTTTGTTTTTTAATGATAAAGCAACACAACTCTGGCCAAGGGCTATTTGAAGGCAGAGACCGTTTGTAAGCCAGCCATTAGTCTTTCCAGACTGGTGAGTGGGCTTCAAAAAATGCTTTCCAAAGTTTAACCTGGCCTTGTCATTAATGAACAAAAGGAGAACACTGGCTTTGCTAACCTTCTGGTGGGAGCCAGGAAGGTCCCTGGGAGGCAAACATCACATAGGAGTCGGATACTCTCCCCTAGCCTTTTGGTGATGACTTCTATTAAAAGCTTTACTCTTCAATCTGCGTATAGTCACCCAAACCAAAGTGGCATCTGCAGGACCTCAGTGGAAACCAGGCTCACAAGCACAGAGCTGAGTATGGAGCTCCAGGCTGCCAGCTCTGCAAGGTTTTGCTTAGTTCTTTGGAAGTCCTTGTTGCACTTCACCATGGAAAAGCACACTATGGCACAAAGAATGGGAGTTTGAGCTAATTAAGCAACAGAATAACAACTTTTAAATGTACATGTGCCTGGCAATAAGTCCTTCCAAACATCTTAGCTCCACTCAGTTTTTATGCTGCTTTTTTTCCCCTAGGATCATGACACACTTGACATTGGTGATAAATCAGCTCTCGAGCAGTCCTATTACCCAGGAAAGCATTATCGAGCCCATTTAGTTAGAAATGTGAGGTCCACAGGTAATCTAATAGGGTGATTGCCCCAGGCAGTTACCTATAACAAGCCATTCTCGGGAGGGGGAGTTCCACTTCACCCATTCTGGGAGGATGCTCTCCTGGAAGGCATGCAGGTGATTCTAGATCCCCTACTTGGGGAAACACCTTAAGCATAGAGTTAGCAGAATAAAAAATAAAGGGGAGGGGAGGTTGGGACAGGTGAGCAAGTGAGAGCATTTCAGCATTTTCCTGTTACGTTTTGAATGGATTTCAGTCCAAGGAACAAGTTTTTACATTCAGATTTGAACCTCATAGAGAAATTTCCAACGTCTGGTCAAGGGCATTACTCAACAGCATCAAAACTAACACTCATCCAAGTGGGCCAAGCAGCAGGAAGTTTTTCACATTAAAAAAGAGGAAGGTACCACAAGATTTAAGTGGCAACTGAGCCAGGAACACTGAGGATTAAATTCTGAAAGCATCTAAAGCTACAGCTGGACACCAAGAGACTGACTCAAAATGAGGAGAACACACTAACCCACCTCTCTAAGATTTTGGCCCCAAGTGACTTGCCACAGATTAGGCAGGTGTTAAGTTGCAAAGCCAGAAATAGAAAACCAATTCCATCTCCTGGCCTTTCATTTGAAGGCTTGGACAGGTTCCCAAACAACTGCCAGTCATATGAAGATATAAACTATTTGGAAGAGTGCAAAGGGTAACGAACCAGGGTCAAAAGGCACCAGCAACCTTGCAGATCCTTAGGCAGCACTGACCAGAGCAAACCTGTGGGTGGTGACTCATGTACTTGCCACATGGATACACTGAAATACCCTTTCACCATAGAATCTTCCTTTTCTCCAGGCATGATATGCGTTATACACTGGTTTGTGCTCCACCATCCACTTGCCTGGTAGCAGATGCAGACATATTTATTACCACAGAGAAAGGTAGGCTTCCATTTCTGGAGCACTCTGTCTCTAGCTCCTGCCCAGGCTGTGCATAACTATCCAGCTGAAGAGCCAAAGGCAGGCTGTGTGATTCCTGCTGCCTGCCACAGTGCCCACAGGGCCCAAGCAGCTGCAATGAAATGGGCTGGAGTCAGGCTGATTTCAGTCTGTTACATAGGAAAATTACAAACAGTGGGTGATGGCTTAGAAAGGTCTTCAAAAAGGCAAGTGATCCCCATAGCCACTCTCTACCCAGTTACAGGCATGCACACACCTCCCTAAGTAGGTCTTGCCTGCCACAACAGGATCCAGATCTCTCTGGGGCAATCATGCCACAACTCAGGAATCCTATGGATAAAGCCTGATACCAGTGACTTGCAGAGATTTATTTCTCTGTGGTCTAAAATGACAACCTCACTGCCTTTTTCCAGATCCAAATATTTTAAAGCTGAAGTATCCACTGGTGCTGCAAAATGGGCAACAGCCCTGGTACCTCAAGTGCAGGGCAGTTCAGCTGGAAACCCAATAGCTTTCACTTCCCTTCTACACTTCCCTACTGGGGGAAGGAGCGTTTTGGTATCACAGGATCACGATCACCATCCTCAAAACCTATTTGTAACAGCTACTGTCCTTGGGACAGGCAGCAAAGCTCACAGCCTTCCTTTTCTGTTTGAAACCGGTCCCCAGTGGCTTAATTTGCAGACAGTAATGGGATTCCACCTTCCTGCGCCTGACAGAAGGTGCCTCTGTGAGCAGCCTCGGTTCACCTTTCAAGAAGCTGACCTCTTTTTTTTCCTGAACAGCATCCCAGTTCTTGTACGTGGGCTGTGACAAATGTTTCAGAGGATTACAAGGTTAACAAACAGATGAATATTTAATCCCACTTCCCGACTTAGGTCATTGTCCAAAACTTCTACCCCTTGTACCTAAATCTACACTGGCTGTACGTATGACTTTCTTTGCAGAATCGTTCTTATTATTCCCAACTTCTTCCTTCAATAGTCCTCCTTACAATCAAATTATTTTGAAAGGGAATTGTCTTCTCTTGGCTCCAGCTACAGGATTGACCCTCATTTTCTATTAGTTAAGCACTCTTCCCTAGCAGGCTCTCACCTCTTTCACTGAAGAGGTACACTGTCTTCACACACATTACCTCACATTTCTCCTCTTCAATTCAGCATTAAGAGCAAGGAGAAGAGGAAAGGACACAACAGGAGCCTCAGCGCATTCCTGGGACAGCCTTGGAAGATTTTGGAAGATTTTGGAAGATTTTGGAAGATTTTGGAAGATTTTGGAAGATTTTGGAAGATTTTGGAAGATTTTGGAAGATTTTGGAAGATTTTGGAAGATTTTGGAAGATTTTGGAAGATTTTGGAAGATTTTGGAAGATTTTGGAAGATTTTGGAAGATTTTGGAAGATTTTGGAAGATTTTGGAAGATTTTGGAAGATTTTGGAAGATTTTGGAAGATTTTGGAAGAT
>NW_020955350.1:1661791-1690949 GCF_003031625.1 Empidonax traillii
TTGGAAGATTTTGGAAGATTTTGGAAGATTTTGGAAGATTTTGGAAGATTTTGGAAGATTTTGGAAGATTTTGGAAGATTTTGGAAGATTTTGGAAGATTTTGGAAGATTTTGGAAGATTTTGGAAGATTTTGGAAGATTTTGGAAGATTTTGGAAGATTTTGGAAGATTTTGGAAGATTTTGGAAGATATGGAGTTTCTGTCCCTCAGGTGGTGTAAGACCCTTCTGCACCTGGCAGCAGAAGGGGATTGCAACCCAGAAAAGGCAAATCCATTACAGTTTTAGTGCCAGATATAAGCAACAAGGAAAGGACTTTGGGACAGGCTGGGAGAGTTTCTTGGTATCCAGGATCTTGTGCAAGCATCTTGAAGCCCATCGCAGTTAACTTCCCCACTATTATCTGCTGAGCTAGCAGGACTGCAAGACATACGCTCACTCGCCGTGCTATCACCCCTCACAGCTGCACTCCTTCCACCCTCTCCAGCCTGGGAGGTGAAGGCTCTCCTAGGAACAGAGGCTGCTGGCGACGAACTGAACGCCCAGGAGCGGGTGAGGTTCGGCAGAAACACGTCGCTGCAGGGATGGCTGGGTGCTGAGGCAGCTCCCTCCAGATCCCTCGCTCAACAGCATCGTTCCACCGCCTGCCAGCCCCGAGGAGCCGCCCCAGGGGAGCGCAGGGCCTGTTCCTGGGGGACACCGACCCAACGTATCCCTGCCAGGGCCGGCGACAGTGGGAGCGCCGGGAGCCCCGGCACGGGCAGCGGAGCCGCGTCCCCTGCTCTCCCTGCCTTCCCCGCCGGGAGAGCGGCCGCGACCGCGGTTCCCAGCCCTGCCCGTGCCACACAGGGCGGCTGTTCCCAGGCCTCTCGTGGCTGAGTTTCTGAGTCTCAGCCACGGTTCCGTGCCCGCTCCCCAGCGCGCAGCCGAGCGCCGGGCGGCTCCAGCACAGCGGCGGCGCCGCGCTCGGCAGGGGGCGGCAGCGGCGGCGCCGGCACCGCTGGCGAAGACCGGGGTCGGGTCGCCCCCGGCCGGGGCTGCACCGGCGGGGAGGCGGAGCGGACCGGGAGCGAAGGACGGCCCCGGGCCGGAGCTCGCCGGGTGCCGGCCTGAGGGGCCCGCGGGGAGCGCTCCGGTCCCGGCGCCCCCCACAGTGACCCCGCTCACAGAAGCACCCCGGTGGCGGCGCCCCCCGCCCGCGGGTTATGAATGGGCGCGGCGGAAGCCCCGCCCCCCCGGACGTGACGCCCGCCAATGGGTGCGCGGGGAGCGCGGCGGGGTGAGGTCAGCGCGCGGGGCGGGGGCGGCGCGGGCCGGGTGCGGCGGGCGGGGGTCGCGGCCCCGGCGGGCGGAGCGGGCGGGGCGGGCTGAGCGGGGCGCGGGGCTCGGCGGCCACGGCGGCCGCGGCCCGGGGGAGGCGGGGAAGGAGGGAGGGGCGAGCAGGAGAGGGAGGAGGAAGAGGAGGAGGAGGGTCCTCGCCGCCGCCGCCGCCGCTCCGTCCCGGGGGCCATTCAGCAGGAGCGAGGCGAGGAGCGAGTGGCGCCGGGGCCGGGCGGGGGGCTCCGGGCGATGCGGGGCTTCGTCAGGCTGCGGCGCGGCGGCCGCGGGCTGTGAGCCGGCGGGGCCGGGCTGGGCCGGGCCGGGCTGGGCTGGGCTGGGCTGGGCTGGCGGGGCGGGGAGGGGCGGGCTGGAGCGTGGCGGAGCCGAGCGCCGGCAGCGGCGGGAAGGCGGGAGCGGGGCTGCCCGGTGCCCGCCCCGCGCGGGGGGCCGGCCCTGAGTACATGCGGGGCGCCCCGCCGGGCCGCCGCCCGGCCGCCGCCCGCCGCCCCTGAGACACCGGCGGCGAGAAAGTTGCGGCGGTCGCCCACATGCGCGGCCGCGGCCGGCGGCTTGGGGAACGGCGCCGAGCGGAGGTGGGCGAAGAGAGTTTGAAGCGCTCGCCGGCGGGAAGATGGCGGAGCGGAGCTGAGAGCGGCGCCCGGCGAGCTCGGGCCGCCCCCGCCTTCCTCCGCAGCCCCCCGGACCCCCGCCGGACACATGCAGGCCAAAAAACGCTACCTGACGCTGCTCTCCGCCGGCACCTGTCTCGCCCTGCTGCTCTACCTGGGAGGCGTGCGGCTGCGAGCGGCCCGGCACCCGCCGCCCGGTAGCCGGCATGGCCCGCGCCCCGGTGGTGCCGAGCGGCCCTGGCCCCGCTTCCCCGATGCCCTGCGGCCCTTCGCGCCCGCCGAACGCCCGGGCCCCGAGGGTGGCGGGCGCGTCTCCCCCCGGCAGCGGCGGGACGCCAGCGCCGGCCTCTACCGCGGGCGCCGCTGCCGCATGGAGTCCTGCTTCGACTTCGCCCAGTGCCGGAAAAACGGCTTCAAGGTCTACGTGTACCCGCAGCAGAAGGGGGAGAAGATCGCCGAGAGCTACCAGAACGTCCTGGCCGCTATCGAGGGCTCCCGCTTCTACACCTCGGACCCTGGGCAGGCCTGCCTCTTCGTCCTCAGCCTGGACACGCTAGACCGGGACCAGCTCTCCCCCCAGTACGTGCACAACCTCCGCTCCAAGGTGCAGAGCCTCCACCTGTGGAACAACGGCAGAAACCACCTGATTTTTAATTTATACTCCGGCACCTGGCCCGACTACACCGAGGATGTGGGGTTTGACATTGGCCAGGCCATGCTGGCCAAAGCTAGCATCAGTACTGAAAACTTCAGACCCAACTTTGACGTTTCTATCCCACTCTTTTCTAAGGATCATCCTAGGACAGGAGGGGAGAAGGGATTTTTGAGGTTTAACACCATCCCTCCTCTCAGGAAGTACATGTTGGTATTCAAGGGGAAAAGGTACCTGACGGGGATAGGGTCAGACACCAGGAATGCCTTATATCACGTCCATAACGGAGAGGATGTTGTCCTCCTGACCACCTGCAAGCATGGCAAAGACTGGCAAAAGCACAAGGATTCGCGCTGCGATCGAGACAACGCCGAATACGAAAAGTAAGTGAGCGGTGTCCCTTTCCCCGTGCTTGTGTCCCCAGGGACATGCCGGCGTGCCCGGCGCTGCAGGCGGCTCCGGCCACTGGGCAGATGTGTGCAGATGTGTGCCGATGCGCATTCAGTGGCCAGAGGAAAGCCTCCAGCTTTCCTTTGAGCAGGTCGGTGGCTTCCCCCGTCTCCCGTGAGGCTGCCGGCTGGCTCGGTAGTGCCTTGGCCGGGGAAGCCGGTGGGAAGGCTTTGAAGGGCGATGCGGTGTCCTGCAGCCGTAGCGTTGCTTGCCGGGGGACTGATGACCTGCATCCGCAGCTCGCTGGCTTTCCTAACGTGGTCAGCGGCAGAGATGCTGCCGGAGGATGCGCTGGCACTTGGCACTGCCCCTTGTGTCCCCAGCGCCTCTTAGATGCCCTGTGCCCTCCCTTCCCTGAGACAAAGTTTGTACGACTCCTCAGCCCTCTCCAGGTCGCGTGTGACCCTGGCTCCCGCAGAGGGTTGCTTGCTGAGGGCGATGGCTGGGATGCTTTCTCCAAAAGGCGCTGCCCGGCGTCTGGCCGGTGTTGTGTATCTCCACAGACAAGCCAGGAACTTGCCTAGCCGTATTTTTCCCCTCAGTTCAAACCAGCACAGCATCAGTAAAGAAATGAGGAAAAAGGAATGCTGACTGTGTTCGCGTCCTGTGTCCGAGTTTCTGTCTTTTACATGTGAGAGGATACACCGGTGATGCGAGCACATCGTGTGCTTGCTGGGTTCCTTGACTTTCCCCGACTTTTATTTTTATTCGTTAGTAACGTTACAGTGTAGCCAGATTTTGTCTCTCTGTGCTGCTGCCCTTGTATTCCAGTCTGCTTTTCAGGTTTGTATATATAGCTGCTGGGAAAATCGCTTCCTGGGAATTACCTCCAGGACTGCGATGCTGACTAAGCCGTTTGCAACTGATTAGTTCATTTAAATGCCGACCACCACTATGCTTGCTGCCGAGTAGCTGCCTATATATGAAGTTTTTCACATGAGAACGTTTCTTGGGTATCAGGAGTTAGACACTGAATTAAAACAGACCAGCTGTACAGCACTGGGTTGTACAGCAGTGGAGCTGCACCCGAAGCTGCCAACGGCTGGAAGGTTTTGTGGTGCACAGGGGAACGTGGGTGGAAAAATACTTCTGGAGAGCATTTGGGAAGAAACTACGTTGGCATTAATACTGATGAAAATTTCCGACTGGCTGCCTGTTTCTGCACTGAAACAGTCCCCAGGGGTTTGGGAGAGATGGGGAAGGTCAGCACTGTAAAGCCGGGAAGCCTGTGCGTGCCTGGGTGAACTCTAGTCACCTTTTGGTTACTGTAATTCTGCTGCAGAGGGGGAGGAAACAGCAGTGCAAACACTCAGTGGACTTTTAATCCCATTCACTTTCAGGAAACTGATGGGCGAATGGTGAAATGAGGCACACGTGGAAGCGCTGCAGCGGCAGTGACGGGTGATCAGTAGAGATACTAAGCTAAGGTCGTGATTTGTCACCCAGGAGTCCCTTTGGTTTGTGATCTCCTTCGGGGAATATTTTTTTGTGGCGAAAAAGGGAGATCTGACAATTGCAGCCTTGCAGGCTATGCTGGTTTTTGGATTTTAGATCTCAGCGTTGGAGCTAATTTAGAGATGGGAGAAGTCCTGGTTTGCTGCACAGTATAGCATGTGTGCTGTCAAATTGTCATAAAAGCAAACATACCCGCCTGTGGTTTGACGTGAGTCAATTTTTTTGCAGCTGTGCCATTTGGTCTAATAAAAAATAGACCTCTCCCCATGAGTTCTGCTCCTCCCAAAGTGTCTTTGCCACTTATTTTGTTGTGAGAGGTGTACATAACAACCCTCAGGGGATACGATAGCATGCACCCAAGTGGTACGCTGTGCTATTCACACAAAAAGTGTACAGCCGTATCTGAGGTGGTGGTGGAGGGGCTTCAACATTTGTTGCAATACTGCTGTTAAGAGACAGGAACTAAAAAATGATGTTGACAAGAAGACAAGATTACTTCAGCAACCGAGGCAGGCTGAATCTGTGGTCGAGCTGCTGAGGTGAATGGGCTTTGCTCTGCTGAACAACTGCAAATGCTGAAGCTCTTTGACCCAGCATCTTACCGGAGCGAGTGCACCTGCCAGAGCGTGCTGCTGCCCCTTCACTCTCCTGCTTTGGTGCCAATGCACAGCAAAGTATGCCATCTGCTGATCTCCCAGCACCACGTCCTGCCGTGGCCTGTGTCCTCTGGCTCCTCTGTGCAAATAGGGACCATGCCTGGTGCTCCCCTCCCTTTATAAAATGTGACAGGGTCACATCCCCAGGGTAGCATAATGCAGCCAGGCAGTTGAAATGCTTTTGTGCTAATCTGTAACCCAGGTGTGAAAGGTGTAGGAGGGATTCCGTTGTTCATCCTACCTAAAGCAGCATCTGATAATCAACGAGGTTGTAGTTGCTCGGGAAAGAAATGTCTCTAAATATGTCTGGGCCTTGAAAACTGCACACAGAGAGGTTCTTGTGAGGCGTTTTGGGCTTGGATACAACAATACATCCTCAAGGTTTTAATCAAAAAGAAGAAAAAACATACTCTTCAGGATACATGTATTTGCATATCCATATAGAGTTGGGAGTTGCATACTGTGGTTTTCTGTGCCGATTTTCCCATCCTCTGCTGTGATCCTTAACACTATTTCACTTCACATGAAGGACAGGAGTGTGGGTGCCCTGACTATGGGGAACTGGCCCTGAGATACTAGTCCTTGCTGGGGTGAAATACGAATGATTTCCTCTGGAGGCCTTGCCAAGTCAGGTAATATAGGTGGCTAGATTTTAAAACATGCTAACCTCGTGTCAGCAGGGTGGTGGCGTTATGTTGTGTTAAGCTTGAGGCCAGCGCACATTGCAAGTTATTTGTGATGGGATTTCATCTATGACATATTTGGTGTTGCGTTTGCATGAGGTTGACCTGTCTGCAGGATGTGGTGTTTCCTCTCTAGGAGGTTGAAAATACCAACAAAGGTGACTTCTTGACCTGTGGAAGAACTTGTAGAATGTCTTACTTCACTTGGGGGAAGGAGGGCTGGGCATGTGTGTATTTGACTCTGTGAATTGTATTGAAAGATCCATCTGTATGTCACAGCTAATTAATTTGCATCCTAGTTATGCATCTCAACAGATAAAGTTAATGCAGACTAAAATGAATTACATTATCATGATTAGACTACTAGCAAACAGGATATAAAGGAAAACAAAGAAAACCTCTGGTTACTTTACAGTGTCCTTGGTTGGCAGAGTTGGCCTTTGTCACCCAGCACTAGGGCAGCTGGGCTTTCTGAATTCCTCCACAATAGGATTTCAGCCTCAAGCTTTCAGTTTCACAAAGGGTTAAGCGAATAAACACTGCTGCTGCTGAAGTTTGAAGACAGCCTCCTAAATATTTAATGACAGTCTAAATATATACATATGTACAATGTGTTTTAAACAAAGGCAGAATTCATATACAGGCTTAACTGGTTCCAAATAATTACTTTTTGGAAGGTAATATAAATGACTACGAATACTGAAAGAAATGGAGGAATGCAATGTTCTAGTAAAGCCAGATGCAGAGAAAATATTTGCACCAAAATGAGGATCTTTCTAGGAAAGTAGGTGATGGTGGGGGCATATTCTCTGATCTACAGCAACTCTGCCCTTGGAAGATGGAGAGGGTAGTGGTGATGGTATCCAAAAACATGAGGTCTCTTCAGAAGCTCATTCAAGGAGACTTTTTCCTCATCCATGGAGGATAGCTGAAGTTAATGATGATAATGAAAGAAAGGGGAAAAAATGAATGGGATTGAAGAGATTAAAATGGAAAAGGGGAAGTGAGGAAAAAATGTCTTTTTGGAAAGACATGAACTGGGGTGGAGGACAAATAGTATAGTGAGGTGTTTGTTACAGACTTAAGTTTTTTGACTAGTCAGTGCTCAAAAAGCCTGGATGATCATGACTAAACTGAGAAAGGCAAGCGAAACGCACAGACCCTCATGAGTTGGGACTAGTTTTGCCAGAGGAGGTTGGAGGCATGTGCTGGAGGAGCCTATGGAAGTTGCTGCTCAGAGATCTGCTTGGGACTGCTGGGTGCTGACAGAAGAGAGAGAGAGCAGCAGCACACTGTTTGCTTGTACCTGTGAGCCATCTCTGCAGGGTACATGATAGCACTAGTCAGGGTCATATATGTACTTTTACCAGTGAATATATCCAGCTGAACGTTTTCATTGATGCCTGGTATCGGGTACCTGGTGTGCACTCTGCTGGTGGAACGTGTGCCAATCACCCCTGAACCTCCCACCCTTGAAAATCCTGAATAAAGGTCACAGTCGAGCAATAGGCACAGAATGGGAAGAGTTGCAAGTTTTAGTTTCATTTCCTTCCCACCAGGAATAAAATACACGTATTGAAAAAGGAGAAGTGTTAGATGTAGACACGAGGGATGAGTTTGCCATTCACGAGACCGGCAGAAGAATGTGAAGTAAGGCTTAGGCTTGCCCGCCCAGCATGTGATGATAATCTGGGTGCTGCATACGCGTGTATGTGCATGTTTCAAACAAAGGCGAAATTCTTGTATTTTCAACATACTGAGCTTCTGTGTATTGTATTAAAATACAAATGTAAATGCTACACTTCATCACTCACTGGATTATTTTTTGAATCATGTAAAAGCCTTCATAAGTCAGCTCATTTGCAGCTATTTAGGATGGGTTTGAGAAATCAGCCAGGTTCTGGATGGCTGTTGTTCAGAACACCTGAACTGCAATGGGAACCAGCCTGTGCATCTTGTATATCACCAGGCTGCTTTGGGAGCTTGGATAAAACTCAAAAACCACTGAGGGAGCTTGGGCATTTTCCCAGAGTGTCTTGGCTCCTGCAGAGACCTATCACCACCAGACTACTTTTTAATATCGATTTTCAAGAAACTGGAAATTTGCCTGGTTTACAATACGTTTATTTCAGAATGCAGTAAGCAGGTAAATAACAAAGCATTAATGTATATCTGAGAAATACAGGACTTGCTCTGTTGTTTTCCTCCTCTTGCTCTCTGTATGTATTGCGGAGTGTCCTTATGTGCCCGTTGATGCTGATTTAGTGCTGGCGGGGCGCTGGTAGGAGCTGGGAGCAGGGGGGACAGGAGCATCCCTGAACTCACAGCCAGCCATGCAATCCTCATCCTGACCGTTTGCACCAGGCTCTTCCCTCTCGGTAGGGGTGTGGGAGCAGGTGGGTGTGTGTGCATGGGGGTGTTTCCCAGTGTGAGCGGTACTGTGGCTGGGTGTGTGGAAGTAGCCCCGGCACAGGAGCCCACCCTGCCCGTGGGCATATTAAACCAGGCGCCCTTCTAACCTCAAGTAATTAAGTTTTCTTGTGGGACGAGTTATTATTATAATTGCTTGCCCCAGGCCTTTCTGCATCTTTCTATGAAGCACCTCATACGAGGCTCTGTGGTGACAAAGCATTACAGTAGATCGGTGATCTGGTCCGCAGCAGGTGTGTTCTGCATGCAGAATGCAGGTGAACTCTGCTTTCATGGCCAGAGGGGTCTGCTTTAATTTTTCCTGCCCAGAAAAATTGTTCTTGGATAGTTTATTGATAAGTACTCATCACTGAAGGGACACTTGATGGTAGAATAAAACCCAAAGAAAAAAATTATCTGAGTCATCATTTTAATTTCAAGTAGAATTAATCTTGAAACAAGTAGTTTGAAGGGCTTGTTGAACCCAGATCAGAACGGAGCTAAAAGTAACATTTCCAGCTACCTTGGAAGACAAAGCCCTTCTGTGCCCCCAGCGAGGTGCCCTCAGCAAGAAGGTGCTGCAGAGCATCCCACGGTGCTCCTGCCTTTTTGCCCTCCATGACTGGGTGTCTCACAGAGAAAACTCCAACTTCTGCAGGATGTTTTGTATTGATCTAAGGTAAGCTTCACTGAACTTGCTCCTAAGGGAGAGGGGTGGCTGAATTTGGGATTCTCCTTGGGGGGCTGTGTGCACCTTCCTGCTGCTCCCTGCTGCATTGAGGGTGTTCCCAGCTGTGGACCTCTTTGCATCCCTGCAGCTCTGAAGTAGTGCATCTTGCTGGGAGGATGGGATTAAACAAGAGGAGTTTCAGCTCAAGACAAACCTGATCAGAAAAGACTACTGGTTTGACTCTGCTGGAAATAATCCTTTTGCCCCACATACAGCCCTGGAACAGCCCACTGGAAAGTAAACCAGCAGCTGCTTACGGGAGAGGGGAGTAAATGAAACTGGTCGACATGAAGCACTTATTTACTCAACAGATGTGAGTCAAGAGAATGTGCTGTAATCTGATGATTTCTGGAGTATTATCTGTGATTGTTTTCTTTTTCTCTCTGAGGGGTTTCCGTCAGAAAATCCACAGAGTTTTGTGGTCTTGGGTAAACAAACTATTTTTTTAACCAGAGAAAAATAATCAGTAGGTACATGGATAACTGTCTAGCCTGTGAATGGAGTTAAATGCCGTGTTCTGAGCTGCTGAGGTGACTGACTTCTCGAGGACTTGGCTATGTCTAGATGATGATGCAAGATTTATACTCCTGTCCTGTGTTGTGTGGAGATTAGTTTAGCCTGTGGGAATGTGTGAGTATAACTTAAGGTTATATTTAAGGTTCTGCAGCTTTTCACATTGCTAAGTATTTTGACACGTATAGATTTCGAAACCTTCTCGTGGTTTACACAAAGCAGTAGATTTGTTCCTTTTCCTCTGTTCATCTGGCTATGCTGTGCTTTTATATTAATTTTGTGTTGCTCTTTTTTCAATCCAAATTTCAGGAGGAAACAGGATATGTACCATTACTGTTTTACCGTTAATGTAGGAGCCTCCTCAGTCAACTGTCTGGAGCATCAATGCTAGGCAATGCTGATCCAACTCATCCCCACATCTCTGGAGCAGGCACAGCAGGAGGGAGCTGAAGCAGGAGGTACCTGTGACACCAGGTGTGCACAGGGGTGATTACAGATCTAACCCAGAGGATGGTGGGAATCCTTTCTTCCACTTACAGAGCAAATTATGAATTATAACAGTTGTCAGCTGTGCATTGGAAGAAACTGTCCTGATATTGTAGCATGGGCACCACAAAACCTGGGAGGGTGTTTAGAGGCTGAGAGATTGGAGATCAGTGCACTGCAGTGGTGCGGAAGAAACAAGTTAAGGAAATGAATTCCAAATGACAACAAAAGAGAGGAGGTTTTCACATGACAAGAGGGAAGTAATGGTTTAAGAAATACAGAGATTATCTCAACAAAATGTTGTGCCTTACTGCTTTGCTGTGTAAGAACTGGCATGAGTGCTGCCAGGCTGATGGCTTTCCAAATTCAATCTAACTTCTTAAAATACTATCATTTTTAAGAATAAGAAAACATAACTGTAAGCCAGTCAGGAGGGTTAGGCCTCCTTAATAACAGGAGAAAAAAGATGCCATTTTCTTTAAACATCTTGTGTTTTTCCCACTCGTCTTTTCCTTGATCTCTCACTAGATTTAACCTCAGTTTTTCGAGTGGTGTAGTGCTGCCTTCTCAGCCAGGATGCAGACAGGAGGCTAGGTGGGTGTTCTCTGAAAGGTAATAGAAGTTCGTCTTGGCTAAATCAGGTTCCCGTTTTCTACTTCACTGAGACAGCTTTCTCCGTGCTCCTGCAGTCCTTGGGTGAAGTTTAGTGCTGGCAGGGCTGTTGTAGGACCTCCTGCCTTCTCCTTCCTGTAGCACACGTGGTTTCAAAATTGTACTTGGACAGCCAGGATTGCTGCTGGCCACCATGGTTACATTTCCATATGCTTTTAAAATGGGAAGAACACTTTGCCTTCCCTAAGCATTTTCGTGTATTACTTTAGTGTTTGCAATGTTTAGGGAAAGCATTGTGTAAAACTGAGATACTACTCATTCATGTTTCCTGTATCCCTGTTCCAGGAAGCATCAGTGAGTGAAGGTCTAAACTGATTATCCCGTAAAAGGTGGCAGTTGTCAGAAGCAGTATAAAGCAGCTCTTCTCTGTGTGTCTGGAAGGGGGAAATCCCCACAAAAGCTCTTCTGGGGTTTGACATTTGTCCTGGTCAGGATATGGGGTCACATTAGTATATGAGCCTTTTAACTCTCCTTGCTTCACTCAGCTCCTTCCAAAGGCCACTGCCCTTCCGGACACTGCAGCACTGTCATTCCCAGTCACTCCTCCAAGGGCTCTCGCAGTGCACTTAGCAAATTCAGTAAAGCTCTTCTGCTGTAAGTTGACTTTTTTTCTCCATGATGGTTTCTAGTCCAGAAATATATGAAAACAAAATAACTCCTGGGTTCCTAAGTGAATTTCCCATTTGCACACTTTTTCCCCCTCTAATATCCTCTTTGTGTTTGTGAATGAAACAGAATTAGGGCTAATTTAGTTGATTGGCTGCAAAACAAAAGTATTCAATGCTAAGAATGGGAAATGAGAAGGCCTTTCTGAAATGTTACTTCTTTGCATAATTGTAATAGATTATAATTATACAGTTGGGTGTTTAGCAGTGGCTTTGCTGTAAACACGGTCGTGGGAAATGTCTGGTCGCTCACTTGTGTCGGTTCGAGTCCCAGTGTGGTCCCATTGATGGCTGTACCAGCATCTCTAACAACATTTTCTCTTTGGGCAGGATGGCGTGCTACAGAGACTGCTATCTCCAGTTCCCTTCCCAGCTCCTCCTACAAAATTACTGCCGGTCGATACGGCCATGTCAGACCGTTGACACAAATCAATAAGATCAATCATTCTTCAGCTCCTAAACAAAATTGAGAGCGTGGTACTGACGGCCTGCGTGTAGGAGCAGATTCCTAAAGGAAAAATGCATGCCATAGTGTTTGCCAAATGTACAGGGGGGACCCTGTCCTGTTAATAATTAGTTCTCCAAGGCTGTGAAACAGAGCATGGTATAAATAGTTTCCTAGAGCTGCAGTGTGCGTTTTGACCCCTGCAGCCCTCAGTCTGATGGAGAACATCACCTGATCAACAGCAGTGCTGTGGAGACAGGGAATCGTGGCAGTGTTGGTTAGGAATCCTGTTTTTCTTCATTCTCCTAGAAGATCTTGCCTTCTGATACTGTTTTTTGCCTTGCAAATAATTGCAGACATTTTATCACAATATTGGAATTCCTGATGCAGTCAGGTAGTTCAGTGTTTTAGTACCAGAATGCTCATCAAAACTATAGTTGTAGTCTGCAAGAATAAAATCAGAGACTGCTTCTAAAAATCAGAATCTTTGTCTGAAGGGAGGGGCAAATTTTTGTTTATAATGTCTCAGTTTATATCTTTGAAGGCTTGTTTGGGTGTGTTGGTTTATAGACTCAATCAGCTGTTTCAGGAAGATAAACACATGAATGTTTCATCTTCTGAATTTGCCACCAACCATTGTGCTGGGTGCTAGCAGATTTTTCTTTTAATGAAATGTAATTTATCTAATCCTAATGGGAAACATAATTATAGGATTTACTTGTTAATAGTGTGATTTCAGAATTATTTTATAAAGAAGAGTAACATTTCCCCTTCAGGGCTGTTTAAAAATGAGCAAACAAAATAAAAAAAACAAAGTACACTATGCTAAAACTAATAAATCTCAGACAAGATGCAAAAAAAAAAAAAAAAAAAAAAAAAAAAAAAAAAAAAAAAAAAAAAAAAAAAAAAAAAAAAAAAAAAAAAAAAGGCATCTGATATGCTGGAGCTGCAATAAAGCTGAAAATTAATGATCAGTAAGTTGCTGCTGCGAGAGACTGAATGCATTATGGATTTGAGGAGACGCCTAAAACTTATTAAGTGTCAGCAAATTTTTGCATAAGCAGATGATCAGAAAATTATAAAGTGATGTGACCTGCAGCTGGAAGATCCAGGGCCACTGTGTGTATTGTTGAAACATAAGAAAGTGCTTTGTAAGGTAAGGGTCTGAAGTTTCATGGTAAACTCCTTTAGTTCCTGATTGGAGAAATTTAAATGTTTCAATAAGGCAAATCTCAGGGAGGGATTTGTCATACTTTGCATAAGGAGGTATGTATGACTGTTTGAAATAATTTAAAACAAATAACATCCCTTCACCCTCCTACACTCCCTCGTGCTTTTTTTCCCCTAAAACCAAAAGCTAAGGCTACTACTTGAATTGTAATGGAATAATATATCAAGTGAGTGATCACATCAGGCATGGACACTTACCAAATCACAGCGAGATAACTGTGAATAACTCTCTAGTTTCAACAATTTGCATGGCCATTAACAATTGATGGGTTTCCCTTAGAACTGCATTATCTATGGCAGCAGGATCTATTCCTGTGCACTGTTCCTGCATACTAAGTGCCAGACAAATCCTCAAAAGAGAGAGTAATAAAAAAATCTGATAGCAGCAAGGTGAATGAAGCAGGTACGAATTTCAAGGCGACACTTTTTGAAGATGGGGAAATATTTCAGGCAATCATGCATTTTCATAACTGCTCTTCATCTCCCTTCCCTGCCCACTTGTTTTTACTACAGTTCTGCAAGTTTTAATTCAAGCTGATTCTCTTCACTGTTTGGCATCGCTTCAGGCTTGATGATCAGTCTGACCCATGGATCATTTTATGCAGGATTTTGAAATACTTCTTGTTATAGTTTTGGATTAGACGTGTGTCTTGAGAAGCTTTTATGAATATTCGACAAAAGATAAAAATGTTGCTAAATTTAGCCATCCTAGATTGTTGGGTGGCTCTTTCATGGGAGTGATTTCAAGCAGGTGTCAAAGATGTGCTTTCCAGTATGAGAATCATGCCACCATTTTAATAAGCACGCAACACATCCCTTATTTCTGATGCTTTCATCTCTGCCTGACAGCAAGTCAGTTCTTTCCAGATTCCTCCATCAAGTTGATTTTTCCAGACCCAAATCTCTTTTCTCTCTTTTTATTTCTCTTTCTCACCCTCTTCCCTCTCCCCCTTTCTTTTCACATCGCTGTTGTTGTGGCAAGATTAAAGCATCTGAGGGAAGCGGTGGCGGGGAAGGCTCTGGTAATCAAAGCGCGCAAGCGGCTGGGGCTGTCTGAAGGCAGGTGGGTGACACATCAAAGGAGGGGGGTGTGAGTGCCTGCTGTTCTCATCTCTCCTTGTAAATGACCCCCCTGCCATAAAGAGAATTCCTAGGGTTAGTTTGTGAGCTCTCACACACACAAATACGATTGCTCTTCTATGGCCTTCCCAAAATTTCCTTGTGGAGGGTGGTAATAGTCTTAGCTTTGTTCCTTGGAAGATGGCTTCTGCAGATGTGGCATGTAAGGAGACAAGTGCCTGAGTTGTTAATTAGCAGGAGGTGATCGTTCACCTTCATCTGAGAGCAACCCACCATCTGATTGTCCCATCTGCCTGTAAATGTTGTTTCTGTGTTGCTGTGGGCAGGATGAGGAGAACTGGAAGGTCTGAGCAGCGCTTGGTTGTCCCTGGCTGAGTCTTGCATGGTCACAGACCCAGCATGTCCTGTCTTGGCAAGAGGTCCTGTGGCTGGGGCAGGCAGTATCCCTTGCTCAGCCACACAAGCTGCTCCCCAAGCTCTGCACGCAGCGTGAGGGCTTCAGGCCCCCTCAGCTCAGTGGAAGCCCCAGATTCCTAATCATCTCTAAATTCTCTGTGCATGTCTCTTGACGTGGAGGTAACCATAGGGCTAGCTATTTTCTCAGCTGCTGCTTCTCCTCAGACCCTGGCTTGTCTTTGCTGTGGAGCTTGGGGGTGTAGCACCCCATGGTCTGGATTGACTCTTGCTCTGTGTTGGTGCAAGGGTACCTGGTCCTTGTCTTAACCGTTTGCCTTGCAAGTGTCGAAAAATCATTGCACTCTGCACCTGCCACCTTTCTCAGGACTCATTTCTGTTACTATTGCTGAGAAACGAAATAACCAGTGGAGCCATTAGGATGCTTGTCTCTTCCCTTTCTGCATCACAACATTAGTGAATTGCTGTGAAAACAGGTTTTCAGCTTTTGTTATATTAGCTATTTCTGTCAGCCTGTAATAATAGCCCTTTCTAGCAAAAAGGTTTTTTATTCTTTCATTTTTCATGAAAATTCTCTCTGACACAGGTCATAGTAAAATAATTCACAGTGAAGTTGTCTGTGTTGTTTGGCTATAACAGTAGAGATCTAAGAATTTAGAGATAGTGTTGGGATCCTGGGTTACCCTGTTGGTGTAGTTACTGCTTATAGCAATAGTTCTTATTATTTAAGTTTAGTCTCAGGGTAACTGTGTTTCACAATAATCAATGCACTGATTACTGTAATTGCTGTTTGTGGTACCATGGTCTTACAATTAAATGACTGGGCCAATAAAGCATGGAATTTAATGAATATTTGTAAACAAACTTGATTAGGAAGTAGGTTGAGGATATGTGCTGGTGGAGGGTAATAGAAGAGACCCATCCTCAGCTTTGATAATTAGAACAGATGGAAACCAGAAAATCAGCAGCAAAGCATGAAAACCATCCCACTGCTACTTACCTTGCATTTGTTTCTGCACCCTGCCTTAAAAATATCTCTTAAAATGAAAAAAAAATGTTGGCTCCCCAGTGCAGAGAGATTCTGTGTACACAATTTCAGTCTCTTTTGCAGAACTTAAAAGCATGATCAGACATGATGTTGAAAACTGGATTAACAATGGTAAATTGTAAAGGCTGGTATCAACCTTAAGTAAGAAGTGTCTATTGTCACCCCATGACTGAATCTTAATGCAATTAAAGTGAAAAAGGAAACCACCATTGAAAATGGGAAATAGATTTCCTAGCACTGCCTCTGGGGGGGTGGATGGCTGACATTTGACAGTTGCTGGAAAGTTGGCTGCATTTTACTGTCATTGAGGAACTGTGTCCCATTTTTGCTTGTTGTTGGTCATGCTTTGTGTGCCTCCCTCTGGTTGTATACCCTTGTTTCAGATGCATGTCCCTCCTCTCAGGCATGGGGTCCTGTCCTGCACACTCTGTCAGGCCATTTGGGAACATGTTGTGTAAGTCTGGCAAGTTAACAGTTAAAGGATTCATCCTGTTTTGGTTGGTTGCTTTATTTTAAGGTAAAGGCCAGAAATCCCTTTACACCTCCTTGTCTTTTCTTTCCTCTTTCCCCATCTTTAAGCTACTTGACTCTTACTGACAGATTTTCCTGGCTAAATACATGTATATCTCTTCAACAAAAGTAGCATTCAATCCTGCTGTCTTCCCCCCCCCTCCTCCATTTTTCTTTAAACTTTTGGTTATCTGAAAAGTGTGGTACTAATTTTTCAGGGAAACACCTGTGTAAGGAGCCTTGCTCAGAGAGCGCCAGCCCTGAGCAATAGGCTAGTGAGTGGCTGCTCTTGCCACTGGAGTTTGGAGGGGAGAGTTCAACAGTTATAGTTCATCCATTTGCTTCCTACCTGCTGGTTTCCAACAGTATTAATTTTTATGCATTTATTGTGTTTAATTAAAAGCAGGGCTTCTTACAGCAGTGCTCGCGGAGATTCCTTCTCCCCCCCAAATGCAGCAAATAGGCATCTGGTATTTGTTTTGTATAGCACAATCCTCATAAAATGAAGAGTAATAAAACATAATTATCTGTAAAGGCATGTTTTATAAGCCTAGGAATGAGCTTGTTCCTGCCTTGTTTTGGTCTAGTTGAAAGATAAAGATGCCTTTGTGTGGTTTTAGCCCCTCTCCAAATTAGTAGGGGATCAGTTATTACAGTTTTTTAAATCCTGTTGTGCAAAGGTGGGTTGTGTAAGGTGTTGTGAGTGCATACATAGGATAGCACTGATGGATCTCTCTGGGTGAGAAGAGACTTTTCCTGTTCTTTTTGGACATTTTTTCCTTACAAACAATGGGTTTTATTTGAAAGCTTTGGTAAAGTAAGAGGGTGGAAAATCTGTGGGCTACATGAACAATTCAGCATTTCTGAGCTGTGAGGCTAAAAGTTGGGTTTGAGCCCTTTCTGCATGTTGCTTGTCCTTGGCAGCATGAGGGACAGTGGTCCATCTTTGTGCTTGGATGTATGTGAGGATTCCTTGATATGGTCCTTTTTGCACTTCTGCCAGGCGTTAACTGCTGTGTATCTTCATCTCTGTGGAGCGTTGCTGGCTTGGCCCACCTCCAGTTTAGGTCATCAGGACTCCCAGCACAGGATTCAGCAGTTTTGAAGAGCTAATTGTACTCATTTCACCTTAGATTTGCTGCTCGCTCTTTGTTTGTAGGGCAGTATGCCATTTTGCTTCCCTTTGGCTTGCTCTTACCCTGCAAAAAGCTCTTCCTGTCACTACATGCTAGCGGCATATTCTTCTGTGAAAAAGTGAAACTAGATCATTTAAACCAATTAGATAGTAAAGCGAGACGCGCGAGTGGCTTATGGCTGTCTGAAGATAAAGCGTGAAAACCAAATCCTTTTAGAAAACTCACAGTCTAAACTTATTGCCTTCTTATTTTCTTCAAATAAGTAATAAGCAAATAATAAGCAAGAATCCACTTTTTTTGTAAAAAAGAGAAACCTGTGGAGCTGCAATGCACCTTCAACTCCAGCATGCTTTGCAATATGTTTGTTTCAACACTGTTCTTCTTTGCACAATTAATTGAAGTGATAGAAGAGGAAATACACCTTTACTCAGTTTCTTTTTATGAATTATATCCTTTTCAAAATCAGATATGACTTGGGTATTGCTTTCTCTCTGCAAGGCAAGCCTTGTAATTTTGAATCTTGATGAGCAGCTGCTTTTGTTCTGTGAGTCTCAGAAGCAATGGGGTTGGGAGCATGTAACAAATTGCCAAATGATAGCGTCTCAGAGAAAACTCTCCTTGAAGTGCCTCATTCCCTGCATCTTTCCTTCTTCAAAGAGAGCGATGCAGTGACACAGTCCTGGGCACAGGGACCCACTGCTGGGGCAGGAGGATCCTCCCCCAGCAAATGCTGCTTCCTGGGCAGCAGCAGTGCCTGCACACAGGAGTGTGCCAAGCTGCTGCTGCCCTGTATTGGAGTAATTTCCTTGAAATGCATTTTCCTTGAAATACGCTTTTCTTTCATCTTATCTGGGGATACTGCTGTAATCTGCACATTGCTGACTTTAGTTGTTTAACAGCACTGTTGTGACTGCTCAGTCCCCAGCCAGCGGACGGCCAGCAGCAGCAGCAGGGAAGGTGTTAGGAGGCACCCGGCTGCCTTATGTGATCTTACATTGTTTTCTGTGGCCAGAAGTCTTTGATCTATTTAAACAGAAGCCTGAGAAGTGGAGGATGGGTGCCACATGGCAGGCTGATGTGTAAATGCGTCCTTTTGCACTGAAATCTTATGCCACGTGTGAGCAAAATGTCTCAAGTGTGTCACAGGCTGCAGAGTCCAGCTACAAGTCAGATGTTCTGAGGTGTTTGTCATCTCCACACAGTATATAATGTTCCACTTTTTCATGCGAGGTCTGGAAGGCATCTGTCTTATTTTTTTGTCTGGGATATTGCTTCACTTATGTGTAGAGTTGAGAGATATCTCCCTGGAAAGTTTAATAATCCTTGATTCATTAATGTCTCCAAAACATTAGTGTCTTCAGAACATTGCTTTGCATTCACAGCAATGGAATTGTATCTAAAAGTTTGGGTGGTTCTGATTCAGACTTCTGATTTCTCTGGAATAATTTGGTTTTACTTTTCCAGTGTAAATGAATTGAAGCCTTTAGCTTCAGTCCTGCTATGTATGGCATGGGCTCATTATTTGTTCTCTTTCCCATTGTGTGCAGAGTAGTGGCTTTAGGTGCATTTTCTTTTAAATGCCACGTAAAGTGAAATCCTGTTATTTCCACATTCTGTGGCACTCCTCTTCAAAGTATCTAGGCAACCTTTATGTAGATGATGCTTTTGACTCAAACTTCTCCATCGTTATGAGTATGGTCCCGTGAAAAGGAGCAGGATGAAAAAGGGAGGAAAAAAAGAGCTGGCTTGAACTCACTTTGGGCTGCTTGAGTTACTTGTAAGAAGACTCTTTGTAGGCAATACAACACACTGAAGATCTCTGCTCCCTTACACTTAAACTATCTACTTCAAACTATTCCATGTTTTTCCTTTGAGCTTGGGCACGTAGAGAATCTCCTGGCCCTGCTGGAGCTGACAGTAGAACTGGCAGGAAAGGGAGATTTCAGGGCTTCTATAATCGGTCCCTAAGCAGTGGACTTCCTTGTGTGGTTCTCTGCTCCAGGATCAGGAGGATGAGTGGTCCAGAATGTCTGCAGCTGGAGGGAGCCCTGGGAGGTATGATAGATTTTGAGTTCAGCTGTGCTTCTCAGAAAACAAGAGCTGAATGGGAGGCTTGAAAGATTTGAAGGGGAAGCTGCTCATTTAGTTTGCTTTCAGCCCCTGCAAGGAAGAAGTAAAGCTTATTCAGAGGAGATTTTTTGAATTAAAGCATATCTGTGGGTTTAGGTGTGACCATGATGCCTCAACAGTGCAGATGGAGCAGCCATCACTACCACATCAGGGTGATAAGTTGGGAATTAGTCTCCAAAGCCAAAGTCACTCAGACATGCTTCACAGAGGTTGTTATGGCCTCCAGACTTTGTGACAAGGTGGATGCAGTTCTGGTTTTGTTAGATCAAACAAGTATCCTCAGATGGGAGGCAGGGCCAGTGTAAATGTCACACCACGTGCTGTGGCTGCTTTGTCAGAAGTTGGTGTCCTCATGATTCATACTGGTTGAGTTGGGGCTGCCTGATCGTCAGGGTGCGTGTTGGTATTAAGGAGCACGTTGGTGGTGTAGGTCAGTGTACACAACAAAAAGTCATCTCAGCTCCTCAACAGGCAGCATACACAAATCTCATTTTGCCCCCCTTTCCCTGGCCTGGTGCTGGGGAATATGATGTGTTCCCCATCCAACTCTAAGAGGATGGGGTATTCATAGGACTGATTCCAGAAGCCTGGGACTGTGGCTTGGGGAGATAAAATGTTGGGTGTCTGTAATTTACATTTGGTGGGAGGCGATTCCTTTGGGCTCTCATTGCATTCATGCTGTCAGCCCAAATACCAGTGACCACGATGGCATCTTCCCACATGCAGTTGGGTTGGCCCAAAGGAGGAGGCTGAGGTGGCGGTGAAAGGGATGGGAGGTACTGTATGCCACTGTTGCCCCAGGTGCTGGATTTTGGGAGGTGGCAGCCCCAGGCAGCTCACTGAGGTTTCCCTGGAAGCCAGTGCAGAACATAAAATGAAGCTCAGGTTTCTCAAGACTCCTGTTGCCAGATCCCCTTGCCCATTCTCATGTTGCCCCTCTGGTCTTTATCAATAGCTGAGCCTGAGTGTTTAGCAGTATCAGGATAGGGAGGGTAGCTGTTTCTTAGGGAATGCTGTAAGGGAAAAGTTGGGAATGGCCTGGACAAATATTTAAAGCATGAGGAAGAAGAAACCAGATTTTTGTATCTGAATGCTTAGAGCAGTAAACAAGGCAAGGCAACTATGTATGCAGCCAGAAGCTGGTTTTGTTTTTTTTTCCCTTAGTATTAAAGGGCCACCTGTATGTATAATCTTGACTTAATTTCTCTACTATAAAAGGCTAAAATCATGATCTTGGACCTCATGATTAATGTCCAGTTTGCCTGTAAGTGAGGATGCTGCTGGTAAGTATCCCCATGTAGTGATATTTCTTCATTTGACCTCATGTCTGTGGGTTGCTCACAAAAGCTGAGATGGATATTGACTGCTCTGATCTTGACTATATGCTTAATTACAGGGCAGTAAGAGTCAAGTGGGATAGCATTTCGGGTGGTTGGTGTGGAAATAAAGCGACATGGTAAACTGAGCCCTGGCAGTTCACTTGGGGCAGCGTGGTGGGTTGGTGTTACGTTATGGTGGGAGACACTGCCAAAGGAATGCTAAGTGTGGTTAAGTGGGACTGTTAATGGCATGACTGAGCCAATTCATTAGTGGCAATGGTGTGCTCTTGTGTCTGCTTTCCCTTACAACTACTGGGTGAATATACTCAGGTAAAACAGGACCAGTGGGGGGTAAGGGAGGAGGAAAAGAGGCTCCAAAGATCTGGTACAGATGCGGTGACTGTCTTTAAACCTTGGTTCCCAGAGCCATCTGAAATGCGGCTATTTCTGGGATGGGTTTTATGGAAACTCGGCAGTTTGCTGTCAGACCAATGTACTGCTGATAAAACATCTTCGTGTAGATGCTGCTTCTGTGCAGTTTGTTGAGTGGATTGGAAAAAAGTGGAGAAAAGGACAGACTCACTCCTGTCTGGTGGAGGTTTCTCTGCAAAAGGACTGAATCAAAGCAACAGCTGCCCTTTGCAGAGGATATTCTCAGTTACTGGTGTTTTCACAGGCAAATAGCAGTAACATGAGGGTGTTTGAGATAAAATAATGTATAGACAAAGGTGCCATCTTTGTGATGCCAGAGGAAAGCCAAAATAAAGAGCTGGTGGCTGCAGGCAGTGCAACGAAGCTGTTGTCTGATCCATTTCGGTTTATCTGTGTCTTTGTTAGGAATTAGTCTACTGGACCTTGTAATTTTTGGAATTAGGGGAAGATAATAAAGATGACCCTAAAGTGGGAATAGCTTTGAAAAAAGACAACACACGTTTTGTTTTAAACAGTAAAGTATACCCCTGTAGTAGAGGGTATACTCACAATCAAGGGCATGAAAGTCTATGCTTCCTTCTATTACACAAAGAAAAGGATCTCTGGTTGAGCTGTGCCTGGGTGTATGAGATGGCCTCTGCCCTGCTGGGGTGCCCCAGTGCCAGGGCTGATGTGTATTGCGTGGGACTCCTGGCTATCAAGAGAAGCAGGATGAGCTTCAAGGAGCTATCAAGGAGATAAATGTCATGTGTGAAAGCCCAAGGGTGGAAGGAAGGGGAGAATTAAGAATTTGAAAAGCAGCACTACATCATTTAGTAGAACAGCTTTTTCTTCTCTCTCAGCTGTTCCTCTTTTATTTGCTAGAAGTAGGGTTACACTGTTTGGGTGGTGAGGAGGTAAGAAGGGTACTCTCAATTTTTAATGTGAGATATAAATTATAAACCACATGGGCAACCATGTAGTTGAAACAAACACACCTGCAGCAGAGATGCTCATCATGGCTTGAAACACCTCCATGTTGGCCTGGAGAGCTTCTTGGTATGAGGGCATTTGTGTCTGGCACCTTGATTCACAGAGAAACCAGATCTGAGAACTGACAGTGCTGGATGGTGAACCACAAGCATGTGATTTCAAAGCACAGACCTTGTGTGAACTCACTCCATTGCTCCCAATTTCCTTAGAAACCAAACCAAAACACCAAAGTGCGATGATTTGGGGTAGGGTTTGTGCTGAGCCAGCTGTACACCGAGGTATCCACTTAGATCAGATGCCATCTCACCTGAAACTGGTGTGAAACCAGTATGGAGGCAGAGGGGACACACTGATGGGGGGAGATGTCTTCTCCACCACAGGCTCTGTGGGTGTTGTAGCCAGGTCTTGGGGGAAGCCCAGGGCTGGCAGGGCCCTGGACTTTAGCAAATTACTCTGGTTTAAAGAGTGTGGTTATCTTTTAAACATGGTAAAAGTGATGTACGAGATGTATTTTTAAACAGAGTATGTTTGTTTTGTGTCCCTTTGGCAGACAGTTTATGTCTGTGTAATCACTTTAGTTAAATTGTCTTATTTTCTGTCTCACTCGCATTATGCAAATTTTATATTGCATGCTTATGTGTTTTAGTTTTGATTTTTATTTTGTACAAAGAATCAGGCACAGTTGCATTGGGAAGCAGATGTTGCAGTGGTATTTGAGACACTTTGCTGCTCCGTGGGAAGGGGGATGAAGGCAGGGTAGTGGAGGCAGTGCTGCAATAGGAGGTGCTTTTGTCACCTGTTTGGAGGAATTCCTCAGTGTACCATTCAGAGTGGCTGCACTGAGGGTTTAATGGTGGTTGAAGCTTTGCCATAAGTGGTAACTTTGGAGGGAAGATGTAGAAGATGGGGCACTACCTGCTTTCAGTCCCTGTGCGGGGCATCAGGTCAAGCAGCTGCCTGAGCCTCAGCTTCCAGAGAATGGAATATCCAAAGGATGTCAAAATGCAGTGCTGAAGGTGTCTCACAACACCAAGGTTTGTTGAACATCACATTTGGAGGTCACTGGGAAGTGCTGAGGTGGCTCTGGGTGTGTAGTTGGATAACAAAGCACAAATAAGATGCTTTATACATGACTTTTCTCCCCCTCTTTCATTTATGAGGCCTATGTGTGTGTCTAAGTACTTGTTAATGAAATAAACTCTGAAGTGTTTTTGGGTGCCACATCTGACAAAAGTGATTTTTTTTTCTTCCTAATTACAGATGCTACCTGTGTCCTTGCTCCAGTTTTTTTGTAGTATCAGAAAAGCTGATCCAACATGCCATGCACGTTTTCCCTGTTACATTATGCCCTGGAAATTTTGACCTCTAGCATTTCATAGTAGTTTGTAAATTATGTATGGAAATGTTCTGTATTGTTATTGTATGAACTCCATGGAGACAGGGTGTCTTGAGTTCCTTGGTTTGGTGCTGAACTTGGGAATGTTTCCAAGTGCCTTCCCAAACTCAAAGCAGCATGCTATTTTACACTCAGTTATTGTATTGAAGATAACTTTTCTCTGTGCATGCAGAAAACCTGGAGTTGCTCTTAGCCAGTTTAAAATAATGGATCACTTGAAAGAATATTGCCTAGTATTTATTGCTGCTCACCAGAGGATAATTTCAATAAGAGTTTATCATATTTATTCAGCAGCAGACTAATAAATTCAGATTTGTTTAAACAAAGACTCGAGGAAGAACCTGCTAAATGCTTACGGTTATATTCATTGCAGGCATAAGCTACTCCATTTCACTTGTACCTGCTTATGTCACCAATTAATTTGGCTCTTAATATCTTATTTTCAGCACTTTTTTTTCCTCTGGGTTCTGCAGTCATGTTCATCCCTGATGTAAGTCTGTTGTGGATAATGGCATCTCTGATGCTTTTTGTCTCTGGATGAATTTGACTTGTTGTGGCAAAGTGTAGATAAAGAAAAATGCTATTGCAGGAAGGAATGATCTAATATGCTGAACTTGAATCCGGGAAGGTCTTGAATACAAATTCTCCTGTGCTGTCTTTGTGGCTTTGAATAGTTCACTCAATCTGTCTTTTCTCCCCATATTTAAGTACAGTAAAATGCACTGTGTACAGAAAATGCGTGCAAGTACATTTGTAGTTTGAGATTTTTGTTGGGAATTAATCTAAAAATGAACCAGGAGGGAAATGAGTGGTCAGATGGTCACTGGGAGCCCACGGGAAATGAGTGTGGGGTACATTTTGACATAATACCAGCATAAAGCTGCGTGTTCATCTGGTATGACTTGCTCAGCTTGTCTTCGGCATTGCTTTGGGAAGCCAAATGGATATTATTAAAAAACTGAAAACTGAAATTTTTTGCACCACAGTTAAATTTGCAAAACCATGTCCTCTGTGGGAAGGGAAATACTCTGAGTCAGTGGAGCATGTTACATATGGTGTCGTCCAAATGTTTCTCTGTTATGAGGTATGTGAGATTTAAGTGTTTCTTTGCTGGTTCAGAACTGATACATAGATCATGGTTTTCATTTACACGCCCGCACATGTGCACACACACATTTTATACAGAATTGCACACACTGACTTCCTCTGTTTTGCTGGTCATCATCTCACCAACTTGCCCTTCTTTCTTTGCTTTTTATCATCTTTACTATTAGGCCACTGCAAACTCTAAAATAACGTGCACCACATATGTTAGCTGTGAAAATCAAAGCATCAGAGGTTAAATAGTTGGTCTTACAGAGCACAGGCACCGCAGACGACTCAGCACATGAAACTTGGTGGATTTTGCAGGCTTTGTTCCTAACTGTTTGATAGATGAATTTGTCAGACCTATCCAGAGCAGTGGGGAGAGCAGCACAACCTGACCCAAGATCCTTTGCCCCTTTCTGTGCAGGGCAGGGTTTATCCAGTGCTCATGCTCCACAAGAGATTTTGGCATTCGCAGAAGACATCTTGGGAAGCTCTGTCACAGTGAGAGTCTAGTGTTTGGACCTGCAGAATATGGAGGGTTAATAATACGCAGGAGGAGAATGTGCTGGATGGTGACCTTTTCTATGTAAAATTAAGCCAAGGAATATCATGGATATTAGCCTAAAAAGGCCCATTAACAGTTGTTGGCTTTCTAGGAAGTGTTTGCCTGTGTTGGTGACCTCTATTCCATTACACATCTATTTTTCTGTGTCTTGAGAGGGAATCACAATATTTTTTTCCACTCTGTTTTTAATTAAAAAGTAAAAGAGTGGAAACCTTTTTATATGAGTGGTTGGAAAGCTGAGCAAGCCGTAGGAGATAAATAAACTGGTAAAGATTAATGGAACCAAGCAATGGAAGTGACAGATTCCTGTGCTTTCAAATCCTTGTCAAAAAATTATTAATATGACTAATATGTTGGTTCCTAATGTGACCTACTCTTGCACTGCAAACAATTTTATGTGGGCACAGTGCTTTCTGAACTCCAGAGTAAAACAAAGCAACTGGTGTCTACATCTTCACCATTAGCAGTAGCGTTAAAAGACCAGTGCTGATGCAGCAGGAGCAGCACATGGACTAAAATTATTGGCCAACAGGGAGTAAGAGAAATCTGTACAACTTTTTATACTTAAAGTCTTACATGATACATTTAAAACACCTGGGCATGCTTGTCTCTGTGACCTCTGGGCTGTAAGAGGTGTGCCTAGTGACCTTCTGCAGGCAGCACTTACCTGGCGGCCTTGAAGTTACCCTTGTAGTTAGTATTTATTGCATAAATGTGACAGAGTTTTAATTTCTTTTGTGTCTGGACTGGTGATAGGGCTCTGTGATTGTTATTTGCATGGAATTAGTGGCTGGAAGGGGGATGTCAGAACTCTAAATGCTGTTGTGCTGGAGCTCGTGGATGTGTAGATGGTATGAGGTGGAGCTAATAGAAAGCTGCTGTTGTTGGATGCATCTGCCCTTCTGCTGGAAAGAAGGAGAGGCAAGAGTCAGCATGCAGTGTCAGAACTGGTGCTTTCTGTTCCAACTGATGCGATCCTGCAGGACCTCTCCATTAAAATAGCCGGAAGTGGTTTTAAATGGTGCTCTCCTGTGTTCCTAAGACCAAGTTGTCTGGAAATACCCACTCTCTCTATCTGTGCTGCTGCGGGACCAGGTTGGGTGTGTGATGGGAGAAACTGGCATTTGACTGGCACTGCTTCAGCTCCTGCTGTGCCCAGAAAACCCCCGTGTTCCCCTGCATGGCCTGGAGTGGGGTTGGGAAGTTGAACCTCATTGCTCTTCAGAACAAAACAGTGATGGAAACTGCAAAAGTCAGAGTTTGCAACTGTCAGTTTGGGATAACTGATTTATTTTGAGGATAAGGGCAAGGAAGAGAACTGGGTATTTTGGCAAATTGCGGTTGTGCTGGTTTTGGAGTATCAGATGTTTCTCTCTCTCTCCTAAAAGCACAGGGACATTGAAGTCTGTATGTGGCTTTGTTACAAAATGGAAATAACAAAGACGAGTGGCCTGCATGGTGTTTCCGTAGAGAGGTTTTGTGCACTAACTTATGTCAGAGCCTCACTGCAGGGTGGAGATTACTGGGCTATGTGGATTTTGGTCCTTACCTCTTAGCATGGGAAAGGGGAAGGTGGCGCTGCAATTGTGGAACACTGTTCTTGGGCCTGGGAGCCTCCTCTCTGCCAACAACTGAAATCTGGTATCAGGTAAGGGGAGGTTTTAATGGCTGTGCAGCTGGGAGGCAGCTACCAGAAATAGTGTTAATGAGTGTTTATGACCCTTCCTGGTGCCTTCAGTGGTTTTGGTGCAATAAATGGATACCTTTTTAGTGCTAGTTTGAAAAGGGACAAACTATTTTTGTTCGATTGCTCCCGATCTGCACCAAGCGAGCTGTGATCTCTGCCAGTCTGTGTGCATTAACAAACTTCTTAAAGGTTTTACGGACACTTTCCATTAGCCACACCGTAGCTGTTGCCATGAATATTTAATGTCAAGAGCAGTACTTTTTGTTATTATTATGCTTTTTTCAGTTGCTCTGCTTTGACAAAAGTGGTTATTTGCCCTCAGAGACCAGGCAGCAGCCAGCATGTTCTGCACACCCTACCTGTACCTTCTCTTCACTTTTTATCTGTTTCTCCTCCTCACCCTGACCCTCCTCTTTAGCCCTTAGGGAGTGGTGCCATTTCCAAGAGGATTTGCAGTTGAACTTCACTGGAGCGCAACTGCTGTCCCAATGGCTGTCCCGTGCCTCGCCTGGGCGCCAGGGGATGAATTCCCCACACTTCATGAGTCGCTGGCCCCTCTTTATCTGCAAAACAGATAAATGAAACAGAGGAATACCTGCAAGGCAGAACCACTTCTGAGGGTGCACACAGATCCAGTGTCTAAGGCACCCCCTGAGAGTTTTATTTCTTTGCTGAAGGAAACACATTCTTCTGATTTGCAGTCTGATTCTTCTTTTTTGGTAATTTGATTAATACTTTTCCCCTTGTAATATTTTGGTGTCCGTGTTGTCTCTTGCTGCCCACTTCTTGTGTGCATTCACAGTCTGTGTTCCAGGAAGGCTCTCTTTCTTTTTTCTAGAAGGAATAGGAATGCATGCCCGGGATACCCAGCCTCATGGGGCAAACCTGGTACTGTTCTGGCATTAGGATTAGTTTTGCTAAATGTGCGTGGTGTCTGATTGGGTACATTTGAATGTTTCTTAGTCACTAATGCAGAACTGCCCTACTGTTGCTGTAGGGGAGGGATTTCCCAACTGGCCCAGTGGGTTTGCAGGATGGGTGTTGGAATTTGTCTGACCTTTGCAGCGTCTCCATGGCAGAGAGCAGGACACGGGGCCCCTCGGTGACCATCTGTGTATCATCTTTAATGCAGGTTTGGGGGTGAAGCTCTTGAGCTTATGTGAGCTATGGTCACCAGTTAATTGATTCCCAGCACATGCTGGTGCTGGTTAATGTGTAGGTGGCCAAATCTGTTGGAAAACCCCAGCAAGCGCTTTGTGCAGAAGGGTGTTCCTACCCCTCCTGTGCTATGATGATATGCTTTAGCATCCTGCATCACACATTTGGGTTTCTGAGGTTTGAGAGAAACTGAATTGCACACTGTAACCAGTGAATGCATGTGTAGTAATCTGAACCGTGGCCCACACTGGTAAGAGCAGGAGTAGGATGCTGCGTGTATTGTCTCTTTGGAGGAGCCTTGTGCATCCAAAGGCATTTGGCTGCAGGGGATTGTATCAGTAGATGTCTTTCTAGTTGTTAATCTAGGTGTAACTTGGCCTCTAGTCAGCCAAGTTATAACCTCATGTCCCAGATTGGTTTGTGTGCCAGGTCTTAGGGTGGGACTGAGTGATTAAAAAATATTTGTCTGATGGTACAAGAAAGGCTTGGAGGCAAGAGGCTTCTCCTTCACCCTCATCTCAGTGGACCAGACACAATTCTTTGTTCTCCAAAGCCTCCTGCAAACCCTCTTCCTTTGGTTTCTGTGTTTCTGAAACCGAACTCAATTTGATCCAGGGAGAGTTTGAAAACTCCTGCTTTTCAAATTAGTTCCTGAGGCCTGTGGTCACAGTTGTGACATTGCAGGTATTGTAACTGCAGGGATCCCATCTGCCCAGCGTCTCTTCTGGATTGCTTTTCTGGGATGTGGAAATTGAAATGCTCAGTTCTGGACGCAGGTGCTGAGTGGTGGTTGGGGATGGAGGGCTGGGGCTTGAGAGGCCAAAGCTCTTCTCTTCACAGCCTCCCTGGAGTGTTGCTGGATTGTGATGACAGTGAGATCGGGCTTTTCAAAACATTCTTAAAATTTCACGATTTGCTCCACAGGTAAGTGGAGTGCTCCACAAGTGCTCCACATGCACTTGTTCTGTCTCCCTGGGATCCAAATTAGCTTCTGTCTGCACACACCTACCAGTCTACCAGCCAGCAGCTGCTCGTTGCAGCAGTTGCAGACATGTAGGGGTGAGGGAAGGGGGTGCTGGTGTGCTGCTCTGCCTGACCCCCTGCACCTTTAGCTGGGGAGGGAGGGAGACATGGTGTCCACAAGACCCTTTCAGGAGGGAAGGGAAATGCCACTGGTGTCCTGCACACATGGAGAAGCGCGCAGAAGGCAGGAGGAGCATAAGCTGTACT
>NW_020955350.1:1691190-1694900 GCF_003031625.1 Empidonax traillii
ATGTAGGGGTGAGGGAAGGGGGTGCTGGTGTGCTGCTCTGCCTGACCCCCTGCACCTTTAGCTGGGGAGGGAGGGAGACATGGTGTCCACAAGACCCTTTCAGGAGGGAAGGGAAATGCCACTGGTGTCCTGCACACATGGAGAAGCGCGCAGAAGGCAGGAGGAGCATAAGCTGTACTGTTGGTGAATATTTAGTTGTGGCTTCAGGTTTTTCTTTCTAAGAATAAATAAGAAAATATTTCTTGGATGGAGAATTGTTAAGAAATGTAAAGTGTTATTGGAAAGCAAGTGGTGACTGTACTGAGCTTGCTTTCTTTCCCATGCAAAAAGCGTGTGTCTCCTTGCAGGTAACCTCCATCACCTCTGATATGCTTTCATGTGAGATTAAACTAATGTAAGTAATTTTATTTCCTTTGGATTTAGAGAGTGAGAACCTGTGCTTGATCTCTTTGTCTCCCTGTCTGTGCTGAGGAAGGGACCGGGGTATGTTTTTTTTGGAGGTGAGCCCGGCTGCCACCTTGTCAGCAAAGGGCTGTTAACGTGCAGCCTCTGAATTGGACATGCATAACAAAAATGTACTAATAACCTCCTCTCTTTTTAATTACCTTGATATGACATGCATTGGAAACAGTCAGGCTTCCCCAGTCTTCCCTGTCCTGTCCCTGGGGGAAAAACGTCTCCAATTGCTTAAACTTGGATTTCCCTAAATGAGGGTTTACAAGCAATTGGGACACTTCCATCATTGCTCTAGCCTTTTATTCAAGATAATATTAAGAGACATCATAACATCACAGTGTCAGAGCAAACAAAGCACTATGTAATTTTATCCTGTATTAATGCAGAGTGTCGCAGATGGTGCTATCATTAGACAGCAATCTATAAAAATGGCCCATGAGACAAAACCCTGGCACAATTATTTATTCTTCAATTATTTATTCAGCCCTTTAGGATGTGTAATACTGACAGACAGCACAGAATGTGCTGCCTACCAATTTGCAGATTTTGACTGAATCCTCCGTCATCGATGAAATAAAACATGTACAGGGGGAGGGTGATGTTGCATGGCTTTGGATTTTTTTTTGTGCTTGTTTTGCTGTTTACTACACAACTTGAGGGCTACCTCTTTTAAGCAACCTCACTCACCCTGTTGTTCATCTGTTTATTTCAGTTAATTGCAAGGAAGACTTAGTGATCTCAACCCAAGGTTTCTAATCCCTTGTGTGCTCAGAGCCAGGGGTTGATTTCCCTGCAGGGTTAACATCAGCTGGCCAGCCTTGTGGGGCAGACTCGTTGGGTAGGTGCCTGCTCTCCTGCCAACCCTGTCAATCCAGGGAGCTCTACTCTCCTCAGCAGTTGATGGTGCTGTGGATTCTGAATGGACTCTGTGGGAAGCAGGATGGGACCCACTGGTTTCCAGTTGGATTCATGTGTGAAGATGTAGGCTCGTTTGGTTAAGACTATCTGGCCCAGAACATGGCCTGCTCCTGGCAGCTGTTGCTGCTGCAGTGGCATTTTCGGAGAGGAATTTATTGCCTGACAAATTTTTACTGTTGCTTTACTGTCAAATGATGTCATTGCCATGGAAAGGAGCATATCTGCCTCTGACTGTACTTTTGCCTCCCCTGTGATACGACAAATGTTTCCGTGGTTGCCCAGTGAACTGGAACTGGAAGCTGATCTGGTTTAAAATTAAGAACTGGTTTAGGTTTAGGCTTTGAGTAACTAATTAAACTTAAGTGTTATTGTCCAAAATTGCTCATATTAATCTGGAAAAATCCTCATAGGTACCTATATTGTATTAACAGTAATGTTAATTCTGTAGAATTTTAGAGTCGCAATAAAATACAAATTTATCTGTCACCAGTTTCTCCTTTCTCTTTCCAATGTGTATTGGTTAAGTTCATCTCTTTGACATCCATATTGTTAAAGTCCCTGCCTTTGTACTGAGCACACCTGAAACTGCTGCCCCAAAGGTATCCTTTTCTATTGTTGGATTTTTTTTATAAAATAAATCTATAACGTTCTGTTGGAAAACCTCCCTTACCTTCCCCATAGCACTTCTCTTCATATCCGTGATAAAAATGAACAATGGCCCTTTCACTCAGAAACACTATTTCAGTTATTTATAGATTATATTAACTACATGTCTTTAAAACTGAAAAATCCAACCCTGCCCTTTTATTTGATGTTGAGTCATTCTGGCGATTCCTTTGTATGAAGCTGGTAAATTTTGGGCGGGTGTAAGTAACATCCTAATTTTTTAATTTAGTGGTAAATCTATAACAAATGCCTTGTAACCAATGAGCTAACCTCTATTTTGATTAGTTTGCAATTTCTGGAGTGCCTGTTTAGAGAGCCAGATTAGCTAGTTTTGTTCTTGGTGAGATATCTTGGTCATTCACTGTCATTTAAGTAATTTCTTAAATTTGCCTTAACTCTTCATCTGGATTTTAAAAGTAGATAGAGAAAATGAGGGTGCGGGCTGTGCCATGCCCTTCTGGATCTCAGCCCTACAGGCAGACAGAGCTTCTCTTGCTTGGCAGAACATTTAAATAGTGTGGAAAAGAGCAGGTTTTGGTTCAGAGTTGGGGGCTGCTGTGCTGTCACTTGTTTAACCTGGGCAAACTCCTCTGGCTCCTCACTTCAACCTGGGTCCCCTTTCCTTTTCTTGCTGCTATGGCTGAGACTTCACCTGCTTCAGAATTTCTAAGTTAGCAGGTCCTGATGCAGGTTGTGGATGTGTGGGGCTGGTCTGTGTCCCATGTGTGGGATGTTTTGTGTGTGCTGGACTCTGGGGACCCGCTAGTGTGTCCAGGTGAGCTGTCCTGCAGGATTGGGCTCACCCATTGGTGCAGTTTCACAATTTCCCCATTTTCAGCCATCCCCCATTGTGTAGCTCCTAGCTACAAGCAGAAACAGGAGAAACCTCACCTCTTTATTGCTCTGTTTTTTTTTTTTTCCCCACCCTGCCCTGTTGTATTTTTAGATTAGAGAAGACCTTGGAGGGGCTGGGGCAGCAGGGGAGAGGAGTGGGTAACTGTGGCTGTGCCCACCTGCAGCCAACCCAGGTCTCCTGCCATTGAGATGGAGAATTTCCCCTTTCTGGGAAGTCACTTCCAAGTAAAGTCCCCTAAAGCTTCCTATCCTCACACCCCCTATTTAAAGAACGACTAAGTGAATTCACCAAGGGTGACTAGAAGAGCCAAGACTCAGTTCCCCCAGCCTCATTTTTGGCCTCTCTGCCCCTGAGGAGAGCTGTGCCATGGCTAATCCCCAGGGTCCTCCTCCTGCCCACCTTCCTGGGTTTGGGAGGGAAGCCAAAGCCAGATCCTTGGGATGTGACGCTGCTCTGAAATACCAATTGCTACGGTTGCCCAGGTCTGTTTGTCAGCACTATTCAGCACTGCTTAATCCCCTTTTGTGTCCATTTTGGAAGGACGGCTGGGATTTTGCGGGTTTGTTCATGCTGAATTCACAGCCCTTGGGGAGAAGGAAGGTGAAACCACACATGGAAAGGTGTGAGTTGTGGGGGAGTGTGTGCATATGTGCTTCATCTTCATGAGGTGTTCATGTAATGTTAAGAAGAATATATCTGAGTGATGCTAGCAACTTAAGCAAAGATATCGCTGGCAAAGTCTGAAAAATCTTTGCTGACATGCAGGCTTTAACCCAGGCTGTTGTGCCAAAAGATCCAGAAAAGGCTTAATGGT
>NW_020955350.1:1695491-1802579 GCF_003031625.1 Empidonax traillii
GAGTGTGTGCATATGTGCTTCATCTTCATGAGGTGTTCATGTAATGTTAAGAAGAATATATCTGAGTGATGCTAGCAACTTAAGCAAAGATATCGCTGGCAAAGTCTGAAAAATCTTTGCTGACATGCAGGCTTTAACCCAGGCTGTTGTGCCAAAAGATCCAGAAAAGGCTTAATGGTAGGAGATAATGCTGCTGTGTCAGCACACATTTTCAGCCCTGGCTGTGAATTTCCTGGCTTTTGTGTACTTGAGTTAAACCCTGATGTTAGTAGCCCATCACCCCCTCCAAATAAGTACCCTCAAACAAAGGGAGAACCAAATCCCAGCAGTTTGCTACTTAGTGGAGGAGACTGGTGGATAATAATGTGTTCACAGGCATGAACCTGATGAACATGGAGAATGATGTTACAGTCCACGGGTGACCTATTAAACCTGCAGCAGTTTGGGTCGGCATGAACATTCCTGGCCAGAAATTCCCAGAAAAATATATTTAGTTTGTGGATCAATAGCTAGAGCTAACGAGTCCTTGAGAGTCAGAGGTGCAGCCACCAGTAATCTTTGTGCTGTTGCTGATAGCGAAACATATGTGCGTGCTAAAAAAAATCTTTCTTAAGCAAATGTTTGGTTGTACTTTTAATGAATGCAGGCTGCACCCAAACACTTTCATATTCATGATGACTGTATAATCTAATTACTGTAGCAACTTACCTATGGCTTTTTGTATTCGCTGTTTAGTCCTTGCACCCTGCAAGTTCCCAGGCAGGAGCGTGTGCTGCAGTAATCCCTGTTATGTCGTGGGAACTGGAAATGCCACATGAGCTGTGGGAGCATGGTAACGGTGACACCCAGGACATTCACTGTCTAAGGAAACACAATCATTCTGACAGCATCAAAACAACAAGACAGATACTGGAAAGAATAACAAAGATACCTAGCAACATTTCAGCGACAGCAGGATTTGATTTTGAGACTCAGATTCTATGCTGGAATCCGTTAGGTCTGATCCCCAGGTGTCCTACTCCCTCAATCTCCTCTAACAAGAAACATTCAAGAGAAAGGAAAGGGAAATCTCTCTCTTGAACTTGAAGCTGCAACTGGTGTGTGAGTGAATCTATCTAATCCAGCAAAGCAGGGACAGAGGGAAGAGTTTATCTTCTGCCTCAGTCAAGCCCTTTGGAGTGTCTGCAGTGAGGAAATGTACAAAAGTGTAATGTTCTTGGTAATCCCTGCTGCGTATGTGCCTTGAGGTAGTGGTGGGACAGCCGTGCATTGGATGTGGTGTGCTCACACTGTTGGCAGCCTGTCTGAGCTCAGCCATCCTGCAGACCCCTTCCCTGAATGCTGGGACTGCTGTGTCTGAGGGACTGAAGCCAAATGGGGTGATGCCAGTTGTATCCATACCAGTTATACCCCAGGTGGATGCGTACTGTGACCGCTCTTAAGGCTTAGCATGGTTGGAATCACAGCCTTGAGTATCAGTTCTGCAGACAAGCTGGACACATAGAATAAAATGTAGAGGTGTTTTGTGCAATGTGGGTTTTCTGGATTTGTGTGATAGTTGCTGGAGAGAAATGTGTTCTCCAGGGTGCAATTCTTCTCCTCCTGATGTGGCATTAAAAGTAAGTCAGATGACTCTTGCCCTAAAGCTTGACCATGAGCTCCTGCAGATGACTAGCTCAGATTGTAGTTACTTGATGAGGATATGACTTGTACCTGGCTTAGATGAATATGGGCTTGGACTTGTGCTTAAAACCAGTCTTAGCAGAGGTAGTGCTTTCATGGAAGAACCAAGTATTTTTATTTCCTCAACCTGTGGAAAAGCTGCATACTCAGTTTGTGTGGAAAATGGACAGCTTTCCCCATTGCTTGTTTTGGATGTTGTACTGTGACAAAGTTCAGAGCTACCATTCTGCATTCTTTTGGCATTGGAAGTTTTCCCAGGTGTGTTTGCCTTTGTCCTTCCCTCACAGCAAGCACCTTCATGGACATGTACGATCACCCGTTTGCCCTGTCCCTTGGAACTGTCGTGGTGCCCTTGCAACTAAATGGTTTTGTGGCAACTGGTCTGTGGAATAAGAGTGGGGTCATCTATCAGTTTTAAGTCCCGGGTTCTGTGAGCGTGTTTGATTTGCAGAGCTGATCTCTAAAAAAACCTGATCACTCTGCTGACCATTACGAGTGATGCTTGCAGTCCATAGTGAGGAATGCAGTAGAGGGCCAATGAAGTTACAGCTTAGGTAATGATGCTGCCTTTGTTTAGTAGGGTTTGAATGGCATGTGGAATGTCTATACTGTAGTGACTGGAGATACGAGGAAGAAATCTCTCCATAGGCCAGTTGTTCTTCTTTTAAATCACTTTTGCCCTCTATGTCCAGATTGCTGAACAAACTGTTTGGTTCTTCTTCCCTCCTCCATCTTCAGTGAAGAATTTCACCTTACACTGTTTTACATGGGTTCAGGTAACACAAGTGTGCACCACAGCTCGTTAGGATAATTATAAAGTAATTACCACACTTTAATACTGAAAGTGCTTCCTAGAAGCTCCTTTTCTATGCAAGGCAGTGCCTCTGTGCTTTTGCATATTTTTTGTTATTTTACAGGTGTGCTCCTCATTCAAATGTGCAGTTTGGACAGGGACTGATGGGGCTGACTCAGCTCTTCAGAGGCTGCTGCAGCTGCATGCAGGATTTTGGTCTGGAAATTTTCAGCTGCATTCCACCCAAGGAGTTCAAAAGTCCCTAAACTAGCAGCATTGACAAGTGGGAAGAAGGAAATGGAGCATCTTCAACAAAACCACTCCCCCCCAAAAAACACACCAACTCCCCTAAAAAGCAGGAGCAGCAAAATAAAATGAAATCTTAAAGAGGGCATGGGAGGAGGCAGGAATGAAGTTGCACTTGTCTCGGTTTCTTCTTCTCCACAAGGTTCTTTTGGATTGTGAAACCAGATGATAACGAACATACGGGAACCTTGTAGTAGTCCCCCAGTGTAGCTCTTTTGCATTGGGCCACAGGTATTAGAAATTATCAAACTGACAGACCTGGAGAAAATTGTAGCTTCTTGTAACTCCATAGGCTGCTTGGAAAAATAGTACCATTTAATGGATACAATATTTCAGAGCCTTAAGGGTGAGCCACACTGCTGTTCAATAGCTGACTTCTGTCAGACAGATACAAGTCTTCATTTTGGAAGCAGTGCTTCCAGGCCATACAGAGAAACATCCAATAAAGGTTTTAATCTGTGGGAAGCTGAATTTCCTTCATGTTGTGTGACACCTAGGGGCACTTAAATCCCATGTATCTGTCAAAATACTTCATAGGTGAATTGAAGAAGCATCTTGGCTTTGTGGTGACCCCATGTTTTGGGGATAGTTTCCTCCTGGGAACACCACAAGGAAAACTAAAGAGAGCAGAGATGTCAAGTGTCTTTGTTGCACTTGGTCAGTCACCTGCCTTTAAGTAGTATCTCTTTTTCCAGGTATCTATGCTAAATCAAGAGAAACCAATCCAGCTAGCATCTCATGGGCTGGCCCTATGCAGAGCCTATGTGCTATAAGAGTCACAGAAAAGAATATAAAGTTGGAAGGGACCTCAAGGGTTATCTAGTCTAACCTTTCTTGGAGAAGGATCCACCACTTTCCTGGGGAGATTATTTCGATGGCTGATTGTTCTCATTGTTACAAATTTTCCTCTTGTGCCCACTTGGAATCTCTCCAGAAGTAATTTGTAACCCATCACCCCTCATCTTTTCCACGTGGCAGAATGGTCTTCAGTAGCTGAGGGCAGTGAGGTGATGTGGGGTTTGAGCCACTGGGTACTGAACTGGAGTTTGTTCAGCTGATGTGGCGTGGAGCCAGAGCTCGCTCTGTGCACAGACCTCTGCCAGGGACAGGACAGCTCTCCTGGGTCTCTGCACCGTGTCTGGCCTGTGGTCATGTCGCAGCCAATCCAGGCACACATCTCCTCTTGCCCCTGTGTTGGCAAAAAGGCTCAAGTTGCCCAGGCCAGGCTATCTGTGTAGCCCCTGCTTGGAATTGAGTTGTGGGCTCGAGTGGTGTGGTGCTTGTGGGAAGATTAGAGCAATAAGGGCTTCAGTATCTCTGAAATGAGAAAAGAGTCTGGTGTATTGTGCTCACGTTCCTGAATGAAACTATTTTACAGTGATTCTGGTAAAAGGTTTCAGGGCCAAAGAGAAAATGGGAATGTTTCAATTCCCTTTACAAGGATAGTCTATTTGCATTAGTTCTTTTGTGTTACATTGAAGGAAATGTCCTGGCAAAATTTGTAAGGATTATTTTAGAGTGTAAATGCATCTTGCCAATCCCTTTCTTCCCTTCACCTACAAGCAGAGCAGGGAAATGTACGCTAAAATAGATTTTGGCTTTGTAGCTATTTGGTGGTATATGAGTAAAAATTAATTTGAAAGAACTTAAGGCGTACAGAATGTAAAACATTGGCTTCTGCAGTTCATTGCAGCTGAAGGAATTTGTTATATTTACATCCCACTTTTCAGTTTTGGTGTGAAGTGCTAGGACAGATTTACAGCCTGAAAGGGGTAGAAGCTTGGCTTGGGTGGTCATGCTTATTAATACAGTCTTGTCCAGGTCTCATTTCTCTCCTTGTCTATAACCCTTGAGAAGTTGTTTTTGTTGAGATTTTGATGTATGTAAATTCTGGAAAGCAATGATGAATTGAAAGTGAGTAATAATTTAGCACTTGAGTTTGAGTAGTACTCTTGACACAGTGAAATTAGACTTTTATTGCATTCTAATTTTAATATATTTTAAAAAGAAAGGAAGATAATTGACTGTTTCTCACAGAATTTTATAAATGGATTTGTAACTGTTAGTGATTCCAAAAAGAAATAAACTTGAATGAGGCATAAGAGGATCTGCTCTATGACTTTTGGCAGAAGATAAGCAATGCTGCAAGATGTACTTTTCACAGATGCTGCAGCCTGAATAAAACTTTGCCATAGGCCATTCCTAATTTCTTATCCACTTTTGACCATACTGTGGTGTTATTGTGATTGCTTATGAAAAGATGGAACAGTCAGGAATATTAGTATTTTCTACTGTGACTTAAAGATAAGCTTAGTGGGGATTGAATACCACTGTAAACCTAAAGCTATAGTTTGGGAGCTGTATATTCACAGTCTGGCTTTCTCTGTGTATCTCTGCTGGTCTTCCAAAGTTGGTTGTTGGTTTTGCCACTGCCCTCCTTTGCTATGTGCAGTAATCACAGACTGAGGGCTTGCTTGTAGCACATTTGGTTCCTAAAAAGTATTTAAAGTTTGTTTCTTTCTTGATGTTCATCTATGATACCTTTTGACCTTACAGTGGAAGAGCAGCAGGGGCCAACAGCAATTCTGATGAGAGAAGCGAAAGCACAGAACCCTTGCACTAATTAGGATCACAGGGTCCTTGAAACAGAGGGGAAGCTTCTGTCCTACCAAAAAAGGTCTGGTAGGTAAGCAGAAGTGTGCGGTTCTGAGACAAAACATATACTGTCCTCTGTGTGTCCATGCTCAAAACAGGTTTTTCTTGTGGGAAACTGCCTGAGATTTTACATCTGATTCTGCCATTCAGGTAAGATGTTTCATGCAGCATGAACAGGCCTCTACATTGCCAGAAGAGATGACTTTGGAACTATAAGCCGGTTGACAGAACAGATATTTTTGATAATTTCTTATTAAAAAGTGTTTTCTTCTGATGCAATATGTCATAATTTTCTCCCCAAAATAAGGACATCAACACAAGTTACCAACAGAGACATGAGAATGTTGATATCATGCTGTCCATTTTGCTTGTGAAGTTCAGAAAATATTTCCTCAATAGAAGGAAAAAGAGTAAAAATATAACTTGGAAAGCCTCAGTACCACTCTGACATTCTGCTGGTCCAGCAGCCACCTTGCGCTAAGCACAAGAACAAGATTTCTCGACTTCTTGGTCAGGTCTTTGTGGAGTGCTGGGTTCCGTAAATTAAGGTTATTCAGCAACATGATTGTTGAACTCCATTTGCCTTTCATTCTGCATTTATCTGAAAAAGCCATGTAGAACTCAATATACAAACAAACAAAAAAAATCCTTAATTTTAGGAGCAATTATTCTCCAAAAAAAACCCCGAATCCAGAGGAAACTGTGCAAAGTAAATTTTTGTTTCCAAGGGAGACAGTAATAAGAAAGAGTTAGGTCACTGTGGAAAAAAACACCCACATAAAAGATATTTTTTAGCAAGGACATGGAAACAGAGCTTATCTTCTTGGACAGCTTTGCCTAATAGATAAGGCCCTAGACTGGAAGCGGGTTCAAATCCCAGTTCTGCTGGAGCATTTTTGTCAACTTAGACCTCTCAGTTTGTGGCCTTGTAATTTTTTTTTTTTTGCAAAAAGAGAAAACAGTGCAGTTAGTCCTCAGTTCAGATTAGAGGTGAGGGGCTTGTGTGGCCCCCTGGTGTGCTACTGTGCAGGTCCCCAGCTGTGCAGGGACTTAGGACCCAAGGGTTCAGTGCGACAGGTTGTGCTCTTCACCTGTATGTCCTGACTGAGACACTTTCACTCTCCCTTAGCAGACTGTTGTTATCAATCAATGGCAGCACTTTCAGAGACCTTGTACAATATAAAACATGTCCATTTCTTACCCCCATCTTCAGAGACCGACTGACTGTATTGGTCACTTCAGTACCTTTGAGCCAAGGCCCAGATGCTGGTTAATTAAGCCTTATAGCAAACTTCTGGAGTGTCCCGGCTTTTCAGGTGGTGAATGAAGCATGGGGAGGTTGACTGGTCTGCTCAGGATTATACAGCCATGTGAACAACCCAGTCTCTTTGTATTCCTTCCTGTGTCTGAGGATGAGGTTTAAAGTATTTCATGCTACCGAACCCAACCTGTAAGGACTGGGTCAGTGTGAGGAAAAGTGTTACCAAAGAGCTGGAGAATTGGAAGAGATACCGAGACTTTGCTTGCTGAATCAAGTCTTCAAGACCACAGGAAATGAAATCCTGCGTGCTTCATGTTACAAAACACAGATCTGCTAACCCCGTGCTGAACCAAATCCAAGGTGATGCGTAGCAATGCTCAGTTTTCAGTATAATGTTGCAGTCTTTGTTTCCTCTTTTTCTGGTACTCAGTGTTTTCTGTAAGCAGCAGAACAGCTATGGTGTTGTTGACAGCGTCATGAGTACAAGTCCTTGAAGCTCATGGCAATGCTGGGAGATGTAGTGGAGAACATGTTAGAAATGGACCAAACTGTGGGAGGATAAAAACAGTTGAATGAGTGCCCTAAGTTTTTATAAAGCAAATTTAATTCAGCATCTAATGAATTTTCACAAAGAGTGAGCTTAAAGAAGTGGAATACCTTAAAGCCTTCAGTTAAAACAAAGGTGTCTTTAAGACTCACATTTCAGTATCGCGCTGGGGAAAACCAGATTTCATATAAGCTAAGGTAAAAATTGACTATGAAGCCCAGTGCTGCTTCCCTAACCCGCAGCTTTCCAAGCCTACTTTAAATCTCCTTAAGAAGCAGAGAATTATAGGCAGTCTATTGGGAAAAAAACCTAACCCAAAACCCAACAAAAACAAACCACCAAACAGTTGCTAGAAAAATAAGCTTCCTTTTTAGGTATCGTTAAGGTGGAGATTCAGTCCACCAGTATTTGTAGCATCAAAAGCACCTGCCACAGTGTTATCCCCAACCCTACAGCCTCACATTCTCTTTGTGCATCTCTGCTTAACAAGGTAGAAACCTTCAAAGGGTGTCCAGGTTCCTCCTGGCATTTTAGCTGTTGATAAGTCAAAGTCAAGTAGAGGCTTTTTGAGTCTTCCATATGAGCATCTTTTAGTTTTCAAGTGGTGGTGCTAGATTGTTGATAGTTATTTTTTGCTGATACTTCTTTTTTTCCAAGTGTAATCATAGTTTAATTAGTTTCTAAGTGAGGGAAGTAGTTGAAATATGCCTGTTCTGAAGAGAAGAAGGAGAATATTGTGGATTCATCTGTCAGTGAAAACTGACAAACATGATGTAGTTCCATTTAAGAGGCTGTTAACTCCTTGGTTAACCAGCACAATCCCAAGCTAAACATGACCATAGCCTGTGTGTTTGTATTGGCCACAGCTTTTGGTATCATCAGAGTATGGAAAGAAATATTTCGTATTGACCCTTGTGCAAAAGCCAATGGCTAAGTTGCAGGCGGCTTCAAAATGCAGTTACTCCCTACATAAAAAATGTACAGTAGAAAATAGCAGCTTAACCATGTGGAGAAATAAAGCCAGAAGAGAGAATATATTTTCAGTAGCAATTTAGTGCATGATTGATCTTACTGATGGCACTAGTGTAGTGTTCATGGCTGAGTAAGCCCACCAGCAACAACTTGCTTGTAATGTGTGTGTGTGTTGGAAAAATGCAAAGAAAAATAAAATAAGTTTTAAGTAAAATTTACATTTGTATTAGTAAATCAACATATTAGAGTTTAGCATGCTTAATTCCTTTTCCAAAACTTCTGTTTATGTATTTGTTTTGCCATTTCCTCTGACTATCTTCTGTGTCTGTTTGTCTTCATATCTCTAGTATATCTGTTTTTTGTAACACCTGAAAGGCAAACCCAGTGTTTCCAGATGCAGTTGACTTTGCTCCTGTGTGCTTGTTTTCTTAATAAATTCCCTGTAATGCTTCCTGTCCTCCCACAGCCTCTCTGATAAAACAGCTGATAAAGTCATGCAGCATTTTTACCTGTGAGCATCCCAAAGCAGTTGTCCACTGCCTGGGTTATGTGGACTAGAAATCATTTAGAGGGGCACAGGCAAAGCATGGGGTGGTGTGAAACACTGGTCGGCCACCCCTATGAAGGCACGGTGGCTCTACAGCAGGGCAGCCCTGGAGGCCAGTTTTGGTTTAAAATCATACAGGCGTGTGTTGGGGCTGGGTACCCAGGACATGGTTTTGCTCTAGTCGTGCTTTATGGTTGAGTTATGACTTGAGTGTTTGTGAACAAAAGCTTTTTCCCCCTGATGATGTGATGGGAAGCTTGTAAGCTGAGGACTTTTACCCTGTGGAAGTTAGAATATGAGAGCTGTCAAAACCACCTGGCAGAGGATGGGAGTAATTTCTCGCCCAGGCCGCTCTTTAACAGTAACTGCACTTTCATATGTGTCTGAACAGCCCTGGTAATCATAAGGATGGCATTCAGAAGGGCTCTGGGAGAGGTGAGGAGTCTTGATGGCTGCCTTCTCTTTTCAGCTCTCCCTTCAATGCTCAGAGTAACTGCCATGCTTCAGCATTGTAAAATCAGCATCTTTGTATTGGTTTACTTCCAGTGCACAGCATTTTTTCCCATCCAAAACAAAGCAGTGGCTCTTCCTTTCCATCGCCTGCGAAGAGTTGATTTGAAAACAGTTCTGGTAATAGGACTGATCCTTGCATTGTGGCAGCAGTGATCCACAGTTGTGGCCAGCAGTGACACTTTTTCTCAAGCTCCTTGTGCTGCTCTGGCAGTTCTGTGCTCCTTGTCTACAGACTTTCAGAAATAAGGTCACTGGGCTAAATTCCAGGTCCTAGCTGTTGGCACCTGTGTTCACAAACCTTAATATGGTCTGGCAGGTTGATGTTTACAAAACCTGGCTTCTCTTTTGGTTTATCAGTGCTTCTTTGTGGCTGAAGGCATGCTGGTGGTTATAATTTGCTCCCTCATTGAACATTTTTGTGCCACTGAAACTGCCACTTTCTGCAAGCCTTTTAAGAGGCTGCTGCGGACAGCTGTTTATAGCTTGACTTGTAGTAGAGTCAGTTCATCCCCAAACCCAGACAGTAGGATGGTGAGACTAAGGCGTTCCCTTCTACTGGGAGTGCACACATGTTCAGGTGTGCAGTTTAGCTCAAGTCTGGAGCACCTGGAAAAAAAAAATAGTCCTACTGCCTTGTACATCTTCGTGGGATCTGGTAGAGGTAAGACTGAGCTCTTCCTAAGCAATGGGCCTGGTAAGAACCTGATGTGCAGCTGGCATATGGCAGACAAAAAGGACAGAAAGTGTTCAGGTTACTGGATGAAAGACATGCTTGAGCCTGCTCCTCATTTGTAGGTACAAAAAATTCAAATGCTGGAGTATTAATGACAGTATCGTGGAGCACAGAATGGACCCAGTGTTATCTAGATCCAGACACTCTTAACTTTGAAACAGCCTTCTGCATTTTCCCCATTTGGTTGTATCCAGATACTGTTTATCTTTCTAAACTTTTGTTTTGATCTGTTTTGTACCGGGACTGGGCTGTTACTGAGTTTGGTTTTTTTTGAATGCCTGCAGTAGTTATGCCAGGACCTCTAGATTAATAACACCGGTTCAGTGTTTGCATAAGGACCTTATATATTTCACTTCTACTTGGGAGGATGTGGGTATCTAGCTTTTGAGCATGTATTAGAATGTCATTGTGGGTCATAAATTGTTGTTGTAGACTGTTCACCAAGTGCCTTAAGATTTTCATTCTCTGAACTGATAAATAAAATGAGTGATTACGTTCCGAGTAAATTCAAGCTTTCTATCTTACTGTTATTCCATGTTGGATTTTGAATGCATGGTGTGTGAAGCTGATCTCATTTTATAAGAGCTTACTCCACAGCCATTTATTGTGAGGTGTTACCTTGTGGCCTGGAAACAACAGGTTGTTTCAGCTTAGTTAGCCCAGTGGCAGCAGTTCTTCAAGGCAGCGCTCTCAGGTCCAAAATCCACGGTTTGCACAAAGGGCTTTAGACTGTTTTTAGTTCTTTTTGTGTTATTTCCTCTCCCTTTTACTCATTCATGAGTGCCACTGCAATTTTGCTCTGGGAAGAAGAAAGTGAGTTATTTCCTTTGGGAGGTATCTTTCTGCATGTAAAGAAGTGGCTTTCAGTATTTCTGTTTCCTGCTGCTACACTTCCATCACTAGATCAGCTTCTGTTTTGCTATACAGCCTCTGCTTTCAGATTTGCCAAACAGGGCAGTGGTGAGCTGTACAGACAGTTACAGGACATGCTCATCTATGCCTGTTCTGGTGTATTATGTAGACTTAAAGCTGCAGCATCTGGCTGACAGGCCTGGATGAATGGTGGTTGTGTGTCACAGCGGTAGGGTGCTCTGATGTGTGCTACTACCATCAGTAATTTTTTCCTAATATCTGTATATAAGACATACTCAGATCTGTACTTGAAAGTGTATAACATCTCTGAGATGTATAAAGTACCTCCTATTAAAGAGGAATTTGTAGTGCTCTGAATTCATCTTATAAAACATAAATACCTCATCCAGGATGGGCAACCAATCTCATTTTCTAGACAGTGAAAAGAGAGAGCAGCTCCGGAGGCTGGTGTTACCCTACTCAGGTTGGTATCCACATTGTTTACATCCATGTCACTTCAGCAGATGGAATGAACTGGATTTTGGGGAAACCCCTCTGTCTCTCCTGACTCAGGGAGCCTGTATAGCTGACTTACAGTTCCTGGCTTTCAGGTGCCTGAAACTTTCATGGACTGTACCTTCCTCTTGCCCAGCCTAGTTATGTCTACGTGTGTTTACCCTGTTCAATGGAGCTCTTCTTAGAGAAGCACATCTGGAACATGTGGAGCTTCTCAGAAAATAAACAGGAGATTTCTGAAATGTCTGTTGTGAAGGGAAAGAGGAGCATTTTCTGTGAAGAATGTAGCAAAAATTAACAGGCATAAAGCAAATTGCCATTTGGAATGTTGAGCTTTTGGGAGGTTTCAAAAGACCGAAGGAGATCATGGAAAACAAATCATTCTACTAATGTAGGACACAGCTCAGTCCATGAAAGTTACTAGTTTTTGGAAACTTTTTGTAATCATGTCAAACTCCTTACTAAACCATCTGGACTTTTTTCCTTTTTGGCTCGGTTAGTATGCAGAGCCTCTTTTATTTGGCATGAATAGCATGGGGGCTGAAACAAAAGACTCCAGAGAAGGCCAAGGAGACCTTTTCCAAAGATCAATTCTGTTAAGAGATCATGTGAGGCAGAGTTTTGCCCCACTTTGGGAAATTGCAGAATCTCAAGGAGCTGATGTGGCAAGCAGCGAAGAAGCAAGAAACAGTCATGCTAAATTGAATGCAGGTGCAAGGAGAGAGCTGAACTTCGCCCAGAGTCATTCAGTGAGTCATGTGTATGTGTCTGCCTCCCCACAGCACGAACTAGAGAACTTTAAAAGCTCGATTATCTAATTAAGATAACAAGGCATTCGAGGAAGGATCTTTCCCATCTGGATGATTTTATTGGATCAACTAAATTGTATGACTTCATTAGCTGTACTCTGCCTCGATTGAAAGCTTCTTGTGGAGGAAGGTGAAGAGGTGGCCTGGAGTGAGCTCCAAATTGTAAAATTCAAATCCAGATCTCTTGCACTTCTGAAATTACAGGAGTCTGGGCACATGTCTGGTCAAGGTGTTTGGCTTGTTTGGAAGTGTCTTTCTTTTTCCTCCAATGTTGTTGACTTGTCTGAGATTCAACTTGCTTTGAAATGGCTGGTGTCCTGCAGTTGTGAAATGTCAGGGTGAGAATACTGGAGGGGAGTTATTGTGTCTTGAGCTTATATAGGTCAAAGATGTCTGCATGTATGTGAGTGTGCATGGTTTTCCTTTTCTCTCGAGATGTCAGATTTTGTGTCACGGCATGGGAATGGGGAAGAGAGACCTCTTGGGGATGAGAGAGGCAGGCAGGTATCAATATACCCAAATACGCATTGACAAATGCATTCGAAGTGCCTGTCAGAATCGAGCCTTCTCCCTGAGACAGAGGGCAGCTGTCTGCTGCTGACTTGAGAAGTGTTTATGAGCAAATAAATCTTTGTCGTCTTTCCGTCTGCTCATGTGGATGTGCTAAATCGGTGGAAAGAAGTAGGAGGGAGGGACAGGTGCTTACCTGCTGGTGACAGTGTTTTTTGCCCAGTTACTTTTCTCTTAAAAAAACTACCGTCAGAACTGTTTTTCTTACCACTTCTAAAAGGCCGTTTAAGTACCTGGAAAGAGAAGAGATGTATTGCTAGACTGGGTCAAAGTATGATCTGTGCAGAATATTTTTATGGTAATAAGCCTAGTGTGGTCCTAGACAGCAATGGAAAGGCAGACACACTTGCCAAAGAAGCTTTTCCCATGTTTGTCCTGTAGTTTGTGATCTGCTAATTAGGACAGTTGGTTTACTTGAACTCTACAGAGATATGTTGAAGTGTGTGCTTACAAAAGAAAGCATGACCATCTCCCTGCAACAAGATGGCAGTTGTGAACAAAAGTATTGTTCTTTCTTGATTCCTGGTTATATTTTTACAAGGTGCCGTGATGCATGCCAGTTCCCTTTGTAGAGACCCCTGTTACTTCTAATAAATGTCAGAAGTCTGGTGTAGAAAACTGGAAATTAAGATATTTACAAGTTTGTAACTGTTTGTGAATGGAATGAGGATCATTGCTTTCAATCAGAGAGACTGCATATATAATTTATAAGAGATGATTCCAGTTAAAATGCTTCTTGTTTTGCTTTTCCTTTTGTATTGGAAAAGGCAGAGCCTGTTCTGTAGAAGCTCCTTATTTGTACTTCAGCACAAATATATCTATAGTTTTCCCTTCTTTATAGCTCTTCAACACTAATTATAAATCACTGGCTCACCAGTGTCTGACTCTACCTGCAGTTAAGAATTTTATCTGTATTATTCTGGAACTTCTTTTTCCCCAAGGTCTAAACTGGCCCTGGCTTCATTAGATTAGATGGAAAAAGAAAACTTACCCTCATTACTTAGGTCTAAGTTGAGGATTAGGGGCCATGATCTGGCTACTTTCTCTCATTTGTTTTTTACCCCTAAAGCTAAAACAAAAATTGGTGCATTCTTGCTGACAGGCATATTTAATTCCTTGGCACTCCACAAGGTTCCTTCCTTCCACTGCCAGCTGTTCAAAAAGTATCTTGCTATTAAGGATGTTCATGCTATTAAAGATGTTTGTGGTCCTTTGCTGTATTCCTTATTTCCCATGATCTCTAGGGACCAGTATTGTTGGATTTGGGATCCATTGCTTAAAACAGCCATTCCCTCCAGAGCTGCACAAAAGGGAAAGTGCTGTGCCCAATGGTTAGGGTTTATAGGGTTGGTACTTTACTGTCAGTGCAAATCTTTGGAAGCTCCTTTTGTGAGTACTTTACTATTTAAATCCATCTATTATTCTTAAAAACACATAAAGAATTTTTCTAGTGCTAATTAAAAGCTTATTACATGGTTTTAGACCAAGACAACTAATGCAAGGTTTTTAAAACAGAATATTTTAGAAATTATTTTCAGTTGTTTTCAGGAAAGAAAATGGGTAAAAAGGAACTATTCTTTTTTTTGTTGTTGCTCTTTTCCCCCCTCATCTCATAACTTTGACTATAGATATTTAAAGTGTTGTGTTGTTTTGTTTTGTTTGAAGAAAAAAAATCTAGTTTTGTCTTGTTCCAAAAGATTAGTCTATTGTAATCACTCGACAGACATTAGTACAGCAAAAATGTTAAACCATGAGATAATGTACTTGGAGATGCTGGGAAGGAATTTGTCTTGTTCTACATCTTCTAGAAACCAAAGGCAATAGTAAAGATTGTTTTATGCCTCTTAAACTTGTTTTCATGGTCATTAATTTAACCTTAATTCTTTATTTTTCGTTGGTACCTTGAAAGATGGATTTTAATGAACTACTTTGATACATTTTATAAAAAAACCCACCAAATTTTGTAGTATTGCCAGTAGCTTGCAGGTATGCTGTTAAATAAAAATGCGAAAGTTAATGGAAGTTTAAAGTTTTTGTCACCCCTTTGCCCTGGGTGAATTTGAATTTATACTCCAACCTGTGCTGTATATCCTTGTTTCAAATTAATTTCCGATATACACATTTTTCTAGGCCATGCATTTGAGTCTGTTCCAGCTTACTGAGGGTTCAGCCCTGAGTGAAGTGACCGTAACAAAATCCATCCTCTGGAGTTGGGGGTGGGAAGGAGCCTGGACTCCTTGTGCAATGAAAGGGAATTTAGTGAGAGGTTCCGATTTCTCTCCAAAGAGTTCGTTACATTTCCTAGCAAAGGCCAGATACTTGTTACAAAAAACTGTTAATTGGATTGAATATGCTTGCAAACAATCATGGGGATAGTAACAAAGAGCTGTCAGAGCGGTCGGACAATGCCTTGTTCTGAGCTTCAGGATAAATGACATTCCCGTGCTCATTATGAACTGATGGGGTGTTTCTCTATGGTTAAGGTTGCAACTACTTGCCCATTGTATTTTGTTTCATCAGGTTATTTGTTTTGTTGTATGAGAAAACTTGGATTCCAGGATGTCTTTTGTCAGCTAACTCTATTTTTAACAAAGCTTTTCTTGTGTCTTTGCAGTGCTAATTGAGGTCCATCAGTGGCTATATGATTTAGTGACCTTAATAGGAATCTATGAGCACAAACAAAACAGAATGCTGTAAATCACAGCATGTGCAGTGAAATGTGATTCTCTTTCTGTGGAGAGGTAAAGAGCAAAATTACTGAGCTGTATTATATTGCATACCCTGCACGTCATCTGAAGAACTGGAATTTCAGTAGAATAATGTCACATAAACAGAGTAAAGTACAAATATCAGTGACTTCTTTGTTTCCTTTGTGTGGCCATAACCAGTGCTGCTGTTGTCAGAGAGTTACAGCAGCTTACTGTGGTTCGGTGTGCTCGCGCACAGGTACACCGACCGTAATTTATTTGGGCATGTTTGGTGTTAAATATTGTTGTAAAATAATTGAAGATAACTTGTTTTTCAACTGTCCTCCTGCTTGTGATTCTGGTAACCAAGGGATCTTGCCCATGATATTATATGGAGATGCCTTACTTTTATTGAGACAATCTCTTTTTAAAAAAAAAAAAAAAAAAATTATTTATTGTTAAGTAGGTGGCAACTGTGCAGAAATTTTTATGTGAAAATGATAAGAACTGATATGCAATTGCTGGTCTTCCTGAGGCATGTGGAATATTGTTTTTCAACATGCTATATTTTAGTGTATGGACTATAAAATCAATCTTTTTCTCCATTTGCTAGCAAGACAAGTTTAAATTTAAAAAAGAAATACAGCTAACATTTGCAGACAAATGCCAGTAAAGACTGCAGTTGAATAGGTGTGATTCCCCATCTTTTCTCTCCTGACCTTGTTAGCTAGAAAATCTAGGATGTCATCTCAGACTAATTGTGCTGCTGGAGTGTATGCATTTTACCGGGCTGAGAGATGTCTTTTGATGTACATAGAGATTTAATTATCAATATATCTCTTGACAGCATTTCAAGAATGGTAGAGAATAGAACTAGCGTGCTATTTTTTAAGCTATCATTGACATCTTCAAACTCCACAGGATGTTGACAATGCATAATGTAATATAAAATTCCATAGTGGGATATTGAGAGCTACTGTCAAGGCTTCGAATTAAAAAAAAAAATGCAGAAGGAAGGAAAGAAGCTGAGGATGGCAGGTTATTTCTTCTTAAAATAATGTGTCAAGAAATGTGTATTTTATTGCTGCTCTTTGCATCCTCCTGATAGCTTGTATGCAGAACTACTGCTGTATCTTGTGTGTTACCCCTTCCCGAGGGAAAACTCATTCCTGGTGCAAGGATCAGCGGCTGAATCTCATAAGCTGCTAACCTGTGTTAGTCCATGTGCTGTTTTCCTGCTCTGCACTTGGAATTTATGGAAAAGGAAGTCAGTTAGTTGCTCTAATGGGAAGCATGCAGAGTCTCAGTGTGGGGTGGATGCAACCAAACATCTAAAGAGCAGAGCAGTTCTGGCTGCTGGCTGGGATCAGTTCTGAAGAGCAGGAGGTTCACAGGAGGTGATCAGGGTTTCCTGTAACAAAAAATGAAACAGCATTTCATCTTCAAGTATATTGCAAGATTTTATCTTGTGTTTGTATTTGTAGAAGGAAGAAGAGAAACTTATATTTATGATGTTACAAATTCGTATTTGGAGTACTTGGGAGGGGAGGGAAGAAACAAGTTTACAAAACAACTACAAAATTTCTAGTTTACACATGCAAAACCAGAACCTAGTCTTTGAAAATAAAAGAATTACAATTGCACTCACTTAAGTGCTCTTACCTTTTGATATGGTAAAATCCCACACGTACAGTCCTTGAAACAAAGTGCAATAAACCTTCTGCCCTTCTTCTTTTATTCCAATACTGTTGTAAACCATTTAGGATTAGCATTTCTAATCTGGTGCTACTTCCTGAATTGAAGTGTTCCTGTGAAGTGTGAAGTGTTCATGCGTGTTTACTGTTCCTCATCACTTACCTGCAAGTGCAAGCTCCCCGCAGTGCAGCTCTGCCTCCCTCATGCTGCCTTGGTGTGGACAGGAAGGCCCTCTGCCTCAGTTGCAAATAGTTCAGTTTTAGACCACAAAATCATAACCCACTTTTTTCTACTGAAATGGTTTGATATGGTAATGATCAAAAATATGGTGTGATTCCAAAAGAGGTATACAAACTTCCTTGTTCTTGGCATGAAAATATTACACTCTGGAAACACCTTCTGTGTCAAATGATGGATGTGTTCCTGTGATTTATGTAAGTGATTGTCAGGAGGTTTTGTGGCTCATCCAATTTTAGCAGTCAAGTACTCTTTCCCTGTCACTTATGACATACTTGATGAATTTTCGTGATTAGCTAATATGCTTTGTAATTGTCAAAACTTTGCAATGATATTCCTTGGAAATATGAAGGAGGGGGAAGTCAGCTCTCCCTCCCAATTTTTCTCTAGAGCGAATTTTTCAGTTCTCTTTTATTTACACTGTCCAGTAGCCTTTTGGAAACCCCTCAGTTAGCTTTGGTTAACTCTCTCTCAGATTCATTTTGTCTGTTTGTCTGGTCTTTAGCAAACAACTCTGCTTTTCTTGGCTTGGGTGCAGGAATACCTCAGTGCAGGAATATTTTAGTTGTATTTAACAGGATGGTTTTGGTAGTAAGACACAATGCTGCTGAAAATGTGACTCTTGTATTTTCCATCCCATGTTTTATCACTTGTCTTTTCTGTAGAAATGCTGATAAAAGCAGGGGTTTTTCCCCTACACACAACCTTTTTAGATGCCCTTGGTATCTCTTTTGAGTTGGCGTGCACCTCATTGCCTTTCTGTCCCCATCGTTAGTTTGGACACTCTAGAGACCTGTCAAGTACGTCCTTCCTGTCACCAGAGGGATGGAGTTGTTTATGGTGCCTTTTATAAATCTTTTAATCTGCGATTCCATGATTTCTGGCTTGGTGACAGATGAGGCCCCTAATGGCCAACCTCCAGGGAAGGACCCCACCATTACAGGCAGCAAGGCCAGCACCTCCCTCCTGCTCTCTCTGCCCCCGTCACTTATCTGTCTGCTGTGGCCTGTGATAATTACAGTGCAGGAAACTGGGAAGGAAGAGAAAATGCAAAGAAGCCTCGTGACCCTGCTTTGGATCTTGTGCGCTCTGGGGATAGGCAGAGAGGGCACCAGAGGGTTTGCCTGGCTGGCTCCAGGGTCAGCTCTGGCTGGTGGACAAGCGACTGTGCCCCTGCTTGATGGGCATCTGTGGTTTCACCCCTTTGGGGAGAGCTGGGCCCCAGCTTGTGCAGGCAGTGCAAGGGGTACTCCTGCCACTGCTCTGATGTCCTGCCTGTCTATTCTTTAGGCTAAACTCCCTCTCGGAGTGCAGGATGGCTCCCTGAAAGACAGAGGGATCCGGTTAACCTGCTGTGTCCCAAGGGGTGGCCAAGTATACCAGCTGGGTCCCCAACATGGGGAGGCCCAGTGCTGGGTGTACCCCTCTGCCGGGCTCAGCTGGCTGCTGTGGAGGTACCAGGCTGTCACCCAAAGCTCCTGAGGACATTTGTTTAGAGATCCCTGTCTGATGCATGACTGGTGTTTGAGAGGTCTGAAGATGTATTTTGTTAGTTGTTTTCTCTCCCATTAATTTGCCTGAAGAAACACAAGTCTGCTATTCTTGAATCTCATTATTGACACCTTCTGGAGGCAGAGGCTCTGGGTGCTGGGAGGAGGATGCCACGCCACGCCAGCAGCACAGCAACCATTAGGAATACTGTGGAAGTGAGACCAAACAGTCAATGCTGCCGTCATCACATGTCTGACCCGGGCCCTTCTATGTGCCAGGGACACCAAGGAGTTACTGATGGTACCAGTTGGTGCAGCATTGCTTGTCACTAAAAAAGTGTAATGGGGTTTTCATTCCCCTCTCCGCCCCCTTTTTTTTTTGTTTTCACTTTTTCCTTTCCTGCCTGAAGTTTAGGAATTGAAGCCTTTATCCTTGAAAAGTCCCCACAAAAATAAAATGTCTCTGAGAAGAAAAACTGGTGAATGTACTTTCTGAATTGCTTACATAAATAACTAGAAAACTCATTTTCTTGTCTCTTCCAAGTATCGCAGGTCAGTATATCTGATGGGGTGCAGTGTTCCTGGCTTTTCTCCTGGGCTGTGCAAAGGCCAGTGTGTTATTACACTAGTCTTCTTGCAGGAAAGTTGCAATGGTGAGACCTCTTAGAACCTTTTGTGAATGTAAGAAAATATTCCTTCTGCTGGGCTCTCTATTACTTCTCCCTCTCTACAGCATTTAGCCTGCTTCTTTGTGTTTTCTTCACCAAAACTCACTTGATTTTGTGTCCTTGAAATCTAGACCCACCAAATCCCGTGAACCTCATGGTGAAGTTGCTTGGTTTGTGGAGAAGGGGCACTAAAATATTTTTAAAACTTTGAAAATTAATACTCAGAGTGAAATTTGAAAATAAGAGTTCATAGTGGAAGTTCCCCAGCACAGATATTACTAGGTGACTGCTGTTCAAAGGCTTTGACGTTTTTGCTGTTGGTTTAAGTGCGATGAATTTGTGCCAGAGCTGGCTCCTTCTGAAAATCTGACCCATTTGACATTATAGGAGACATAACATAAAAGGGAAGATCAGTGGGGAGTATTTTAAAGAATACAAAGCAAGCAGCAGTGAACATTAACTGAAAGCTTTCTAAAATCCTATAAACTGAATTTTGGTTTTGATGTACCTTACTGCAGATGCTGTTTTAAAAGCTGTCATTTTAGCAAAGGAAGGAGCAAAGCCCTCTGTAGGTGAGTTCAGCATCACAAGTGGTTTGAATAGAATTTGAAATTAAAAAATTAAAATTTATATTAAAGAGATTTTCTGATTTTTCTGTTTAAAGGCTTGGCTGCATTAACGAAGTGGTCTGTCAGCTCTGTAGCAGTCAGTAGATACTTACTGACATGTACACCCCTGCACTGCATCAAAGCCTTTCTGTTCTTCCCTGCCCAGGAGCCTTTCCAAGGCCAGGAGGTGAGGACAAGCTGCCTGATTGCAGGCGTCCCTCATCTGAGCATTCAGGCAGGTCACTTGCTGCAAGGAGACTTCAGAGGGAACTTTCTGTTTGCCTCTGCATTCCTGGATAATTCCTGAAAAGCCCAATACCCCAGTAATTGATCACAAAGCTGCTATCAAGCAAATTCCTGGATGACACCTCGGTGTCAGGTTCCAGTCTGTGTTTCCTCTTCCTGCCCCTGCAGGAAGGTGTTCAGGGCTGTGCCTGTGTGGGCATGCTGAGCTCCATCTGCGGCCGGTCCCTCCTGGCCAGGGGGAAGGGGTGACCGTGGCTGTCATGTGGTTTGTTGCTAACACGGAGCTGACAGCAATATTGATGAGCGGCGGTTGTGTCGTGCTGGAATAGCTGAGACTGGTAATATTTATGGCTGCATTAAACCTCACAGCCTGAATGCTCTACATCCTCCATTTCCACCTGCTTCAGATGTGCTTCCAGCAGTGGATTTCCGATGTGTTAGTGCGTGTGTGTACATGTGTGCATGTGCACAGATTAACCTACAAAGTGGTAATTTCAAGTGGAGTCTTAATCTTCAGTTTCCTTTGTAAGGAGCTGTCTGTCTGGAGAGTAGATTTGAGTCATTATTCCAGTGGGTCACATGCAGGGCAGCCAGCCAGCATGGATTTTCCTAGTCCTGCTATGCAGGAGACCTAAATCTTTTTACCTGACTGGGTTTTCCTTCTCAGCAATGACACATCTGTGATCTTTCCCTGCTCAAACCTAGATTTCTCCCTTGAACAGACATTACCCAATTTGTCTGTGTAGCTTATGCTTTTTTATGCTGGTACCTGTTCTGTGGCTTAGACCTTACAACTCCTCAAGGACTGAGCTGAGATCAGCAGTTCTGCCTTTATTTATTGTCCTGCCTCCAGCAAAGCACCATGGATGGTGTTTAATCTACAGCTGTTCCTCCACTTGGCTACCCCTGTTCTTCTCCCATTCCTTACTGATTTTGGTCTTGTATTACATGAATTGCGGCATATATTAAAATATCTAAGTACTTCATGCTGGCAAACACTGTGTTATGGGCCATGACCACACGGGTAGTTGGAAGTTTCCCTGGATGTTCGTAATGGTGAAGTTGGCCCCGGAGCATCATTTTGCCTGTTGTGACCACCAAAGCAGCTGATAGAACTCTGGTGCAAAATTTCATGAAGATGATAGCATTGAGAAGGGTAAGGCTATTGCAGAATGTTCTTTTTCTCACTTACTTGATACAAAGTGAGATTAAAGCTAAGTGAAATCTCTGGCCGGTACTAGAGGAATGTCAAACAAAAAAGAGTCAGTGACCAGCTTTTAAGAGCAAGCTTTGTTGCTGGAAAATCTGGATAAGCAAAGCCAGCTAATGCTTATGAAAGAAATTAGAATTTTGTAATGCAGATGAAATTAATTTGATTTTTCTAATGCTTACAAAGTCAGCTTCCTAAATGGTATTAATCGACATTGCATAGGAGAACCACTCGATTTCCCCAGTAACTAGAGCAGCTGTGCCCTGGGCCATGACCCTCACATCTCTAGTTAAGGGATGTTGTAAGGGATGTGATGTGGAGAAAGATAAGGGCAGTACTGTGCTCTTTGGGTGAGAGCAGTTTTGTTCTTTGTTGGAAACTGAGATTTAAGGGGAGAGATACCTTCTGAGAATACTTACAAATAATATCAGGGTTTTATTGATAATTATAGTTCCTCTTCTTCCCTTCTTTTATCTCTTGAGTTATCTACCAGCATGCAGGTGCAGAGGGCAGATGTGAAAGTTATGATGCATACAGCTCTGTCCATATTTTGAACAACGGTTGGGTTCAGAAAGGAATATTTTTCTCTCCTTTTTATTGTTCAGCTAAATTGAAGGAATCTTTTGGATTTTTCCACCAAAGTAGGTTTTTTTTCTTGGATATGTTGATACGGTCTCTTCAAGTGTCATTGTCTTCATAAGAAGTTTTGAATTCCGTGGTTCGGTGTGGTTTTCAACATCTGTGTCTTTCAACTCTCACTTGCAAAACTCCTTCTGGCAAACTGGATGGTATCACTGGATTCGACCTGGGGATCATTGCATGTGAAAGGATCCTTACTGGGTCCCTTGCTGGGCAGTGTCAATGTGCATTAGGTCTTCTCCAAGTGGAGCAGCTAGGAAAGGGGGGGGCAAATCAACATCTCTGGGTGAAGTCAAAGCACTTACATTAAAATGTGAATGGTTTCCTCCAGGTGTGAAATGACCTTTAGAGGTACTGGCGTGGAAGGAAGTGGTGGGATTTTGTTTCACTGACAGCTCATGCCTTTTTGATATCTCTCTTAGATCTTATTTTGCATGAAGACGGTTCAAATGTTAACAGGCAACTGTTAGCATCAGTGAGTTTAACAAATGCCTGTTAACACCACGAAGGTAAACCTGATCTGAAGAACATACACTAGAGAAAAATCTGAGTAATTGATGTACAGTGGTTCCCTTCATAGTCACCAGGTGCTGAAATGCTGAATTTCAGACTGGGAGCAGCAGTGATGGGCTGATCCCCTGGGTGATGAAGGTGGTCTGTGCTGCTGAAGTGGCTGCAGAGGGCTTGAGCTGGTTGGGGGTCTCTGGCCCATCAGCAGGATTGCTGAGGTGGTACAGCAGAGCCAGATGATTTGGGCTGTAGGTGTCCATTCTGCCGCAAGTTAATGACCATTAACTATAAGAAAGGCACAAGAGGTGGTATCCAGAGTGACAGTTTACATTCAGGAAGTTCTCCAACAATTAAGCACTTTCTTTTTAATGAAAGTTTGCTTTTGCACAGTGAATGATTTATGGCAGGGCTTTAAAATGTATTGCTTTGACTATGCCTACACACTTTAAACACTGTAAATAAAATCAGAAACCTTTGAAACAAACTCATAAATATTGTCTGAGCATTCAGAATATATTGCCTTTTGGAGGATGTGTAATGTAGTTTATCACCAATCAGTTACAGGAAGATATTTACACTACTTAGAAATTTTACTTAAAGCCCTAATAATATAATAATTATTCCATTGGTTACCAAAGTCTGAAATAAACCCAAACCCCTGGGACCTGAGGTAGTTAATGCCGGGGGGAATATGTTGTATTTTAAACAAAGCAAGCTATTTTAAACAAGGATTAGTTACTTGTCTTTTGTCTAATGCTTAGCAGTTGAATATTTGAAAAGAAGATTCACATTTTCTGTCTGCTCACATAATACAGTGAAATTTTCTTACTGGATTCTGGAACCATAGTATTTGTTAATGACACATGGATAAGGAGAAGCTCTCCCCTCCCCATTAAGTCACTTGAAGTCCTCAGCCCATTTGTCACAGAGATATGTCACCCTAAACCAAATCTGGTATGCAGCAGAGCAATCAGCCAGTGCTCTCTGGGGTAGAAAAGTGGGACTGGTCACCTAACTGGTGGACCAGTAGATAGCAAGTCATCAGGAGTGTCCACACAAACCAGATTTACGTATCTAAAACGGATTAGTGGGTTGAAGGATGTGTGTCCTCCAAAGCCAGGTTCTCAGGATGTAGAGGGAATTATTTTTTTTAAACAGAAGATGGATAAGGTTATCAGTGCAGGAGGAGCGGGTGGAAACTCTGTTGCTGTAAGTGCCAGTGGGTGTTTATTCTCAGCTTTCACGAACGATTCCCTCATGTTTTGTATAGAGCAGGGGTCCATGGGTGGGGAGCCTGTGCAGGTGTTCCTGTTCACAGCATCAGCAGTGCTGCACTACCGAGTGTGACATCCTTAAACATCCACGTGGGTCCCCTGTGTGGTTTTGGTGATCAAGCATTTAGGTGCTTAAAACTTCGTTTGTGTCCCTGGGAAAATTTGGGCACACAGCCCAGGTGACTGGAGTATGTCAGACCAGCTGACCTGCTCTGGCCCCTGGGTGGCTGTGTGGTTCAAAAACCCTGAATGGTTTTTGAAGCTGTTGGACTGTGTCTGCACATGCTGCAGAACTGGGCCCTCCATACTTGACTCCTTCACTTTGCGTATACAGGGGCATGTGACTGGGCCAGAAAACTGGCTGGAAATAGTTGCCAGGTAATTTTCTGTGCTGGTCCTGTTGAAATTTTTTTTAAACCATGTAACAACAATGAGGGTATAAATATGCTAGAGGAATCTGATCAAAGGCTTGGAGCTGAGGTATTTTCAGGCTTGTATTTAATAGATACTCTTTAAATTGGGTAATGACAAAATGGTATCCTTCATGGGAGTCCTTATGTTGTTTCATCCTCTAGCCCAAATTAATTATTGATGTGAAAGGAGGGGCAAGAGTAAGACAGGGCTTATTTCATACAAGAGTCATCATCTTAAATATTCTTATTGTAGATTGTAATTTTCCTTTGAACACCGTCTAAAGTAAGTTTATATCAAGCATTGATCCTATTTTGTTGAAATATTTGCATGGTCCATTACTTTTGATTTGTTAAATAGCACATTTGAAGTCCTGGGAAGCACACCCATTCAGGAGAGCTGTGCCAGCCAGCCATAATTTTACTTGATATTAAATTGTACATAATGGCTTTGAAAACAAGCAGCTTGTAGGACTGTGTTCTCCCTGTTTGAGTCTCTTCCAGAACTACAGTTTAACCGTATTTCTGGTTTTACCTGAAATTTTAACTATGGTGTTTGTGTTCAAAAGACTTCTGGTGAGGAAAGGGTCCATGTGCTACCAAACATCCTGAAGCTAAAGAGTTAATAGTACAGCTCTGTTTCCCTCTAAAGTTATGTATCTTTGGGCATTTGGATATGTTTTTATTAATCAGTGCTGACAAGAGATTGAAAACTTCCCAGTAGCCAAGGAGTTAGTGTCAGTAATTAAAATTTTTGTGTAACTTATGTGATTTATTTTTATTTTACTTTTAAAGGGAAACAATCTGATAAGCAGAGTATAAACCAGTACCCAGGTGGAAGACAGCTATTTTCTTGTGTTCTTGCATTCATCTTGGGGACTGAGAACAAAATTCAGATGCCTCCAATGTCAGGTATTAGAACATGTATGTGCAAGTTACTATTGAAGGAGACAAACCAAATCAAAACTGGAAACTGTTGCATCGCCAGTTAATTCTTCCTTTGATTCTCTTCTGATTCTCACTATGTAGACTGAGACATCACTGAATTAAGATCCTGGAGATAAATATTTCTTTGGCAAGTTCAGCGAAATTAATTTTAAACTTACAACTGAAACAGTCTTATTATACTAATTTCTCTTTATTCTTATTCCATGCTGTGGTCTGTGCCTGTCTTCAACAGTGCGATTTTTGGTTTGGGGTTATTTTTATTTTTGCAGTTAGTGCAGCTACTGCAGCTGTGTAATACCACTTCTGCACACAGCCAGAAACTGTCCTCAGTTAGGAGGTGCTTCACACTTGGTGGTGATGATTTCCTTTTTTTACCAGCACAGACTCTTTAAGTGCACAATTGCCGCATTTTCTGTGCAACTGGAAAAGCTTTTCTAGACTAAAGTGCTTGTGAGCAGAGGTTATGTTTTATCCTGAACATGTCTGGAGCTGTGGACTTGTTAAACACACACATTTCCTTTAGGTGTGGAGGGCTAAACCATGACTGAAGCACAGCCCCATAGGAATTAACAGGTCTTTTCCCAAAGTGCTTCTTGTCCTAGTCTTGAAATTTAAACCCTTTTTTTTTTTTTGGGGTGGGGAGAGGGAGAGGAATCTTTCCTTCCTCCTCCACATTGCTCTGGGCAATGCCCTTTATTTTTTATTTGTTTACCTTAGTAAACTGTAATTACAATGTACTCTTCTGTTGTTAACAATTCCTACTGTCTTGAAATATTTCTGCCTCTGGAAATGAAATACATGGTGGCTTGATTTTTTTTTTTTTAAGATGGGATGATAGAAATTCTGATTTCAAGGCTCAGAGCACCTGCCTGTACGAGGGAGTGGGCACTGTATTTCCAGGACCTATTATTTTGTGTGTGAGCAGTTAAGTACTTCACATTTCTGCTCTGGGGATTGCTGGCTACCTGTACTGCTCTGCCTGTTGTGTTGCAGTATGCAGCATATAGTCATAATACCCAGTTTGGGAGGTAGTAATTATTGAGCAGATGCAGCATACAATGATAGTGAGGCTTTTAAGCAGCTTACTGATATAGCAGTTTAAAGAATGTTTACCGGCTATAGTAACATTACTTCTGGTTGCCTGTCTTAATTCATTTCAGATTAATCTGTCTTATAGTCGGAAGGAAAATGAATCGAGTCAGTAACTTCAAGAGTTATGTAAAATCTGTACAGTGCTAAATAATTGTGCAGTTTTATGTATGCTGCCGAAATTGGAATGTCAATTTGACACAAATTCGCCAAAACAGAATGCTGGATGATCCGATCTCTTACTCAAATAAAAGCCTTGAAACCTCTCTTTATGTACTGCTTGGGAGTTTACCAATCCCCTTGTCTTCTTTCACAGGATATCTTGGCCATATTTGTTTTTCCATATGGCAGTTAACTAAAACTGCCTGTGTTGGTGTGTGGGAGTGTGGGGGTGTCTTTCAGAGAATGATGGTCAGAGGTATATGTGAATGTGCACACAAACAGCATACCCCATTCCCAGCCACTCATGTTGAACAAATACCCAACTGAATTAGAGAAGGATATGACAAACCAGAAACGTCTAATTGTATCAAAAGCAAACAGAATTGAAGTGACTAAATATTTTGGCAGTGAGCCCTGCTGAGGAAACTAGATTAAGTCTTTCTGTTGCATTACATGGGAAGGAAGAGAGAGTCTGGTTTCTCCTCTGCTCCAAAACTCTTAAGCCCAAAATATGATTCTCTTTGACTGTTTAGAGCTGTTGAAAAATTGGTAAAAGGCATGCCAGTGCCAGCTATTAGAATTCATCATCTGGAACCCATGGCTAAATTCTTTTGCTTGTTGAATTTTCTGTAGTTTGTGACAATTAGTTAGTTTTTCCTATTTATTTTAGAAAAAGGCCAGTGGGAAAAGTCTGGGCTCCCCGCCCTAAACAAAATAAATTGTGATTTCATCATATTTTGGCCTTATCTCTGTTGTACTTTTTCCATCACAGACATTCAAATTTGCCCTGACTGTTGTTCTGCTCTTTCACTGCATCCAACTCAAGCTTTGCAAATGTAGCTTAAGGCTTATTCCAAGGCTTTGCTCTGTATCAAAGCTTATCCAGTTTCCTTAGTTGCTTAGTTCCTATTAAACTTCTGGCTCTGAAGGTTACTTAGATAAGAATTTTTTTTTTTTTTAATTTATTTTATTCTTGATTTTTTCCCCTCCCATTTTGTTAGTGTAAGATGCTAGGAACAGTAGATATAGACAAACTGAATTTAGAGGTATGGTAGTCTTTTGGACGAAGGGTTTCTGTCCATCTGATCATCATGGACAAAGGTTTATGCCTGATTGCTGAACACAAGACAAGTTATGATTAATTCATTTACGTTTCAGTGTGCACAGAATTGTGTTGCACATGCATAATTATGCCCTCTTTTTTTGAAACATTGGTTTCTTTAATTGTTTCTTGGGGCAGCATGCATGTGAAGTTTAAATATTGCTTAGTCTTCTTCACTGCCATTTATATTAAGCTAAAGGACAAGCTTCAGTGCAGTGCATATAACCTGATGTGTAACAAAGACTACACGACCACTTTTTCATTAATCTATTACCAGTGACAGTTCATGAGAAAAATTCCTTTACCTCAAAGGCCAAATATGTGACTTCATTCAGTGTGTCTTGGGACAACATTTTTTCCTGTGGTAACTGGATACACAGATGCTATTTCGGTCTTGAGAGCTGAATAATTTTGGTAAATGATGCTTATCATTGTTTTACTTCTTTGTCTGATGTGTAGCTTGCTGCCTTGACCTGAGTTTGTAAAATGAGATGAATGGCATGAAAAATATCTCAACCTCTAGATGAGAGTTCTGCCTCCACCGAGACAGAGCCCTGAGCTGTTTTGTGTGTGGCAGTGCAGAGCAAACAGATGTGGAAGGCCCAGCCATCAGGTTCAGGGGTGCTCTAAGAGTAGGGTGTGCTGGAACGGGGAAAGGAAGGAGCTGTCTGATTTTAATATGTATCTTGGGATAGAGGTCAGAGAGCATGAAGAGGAAACCTGCTCCTTTGGGAATCGTGACTTGTTGAAAATGGCAGTTTCAGCATGAACCTGTCTTAAGATCTGACTCTGCCCTCTCCTTGGTTTATGGCAAAACTTACTAATTGCACAACTTCTTCTTGCATGACCTTGACCTCTGCAAAGATCTTTGCAGAATGAAAAGAAATAACCATCATGCTGATTTTTGCCAAAGCTGGATTTTGGTTGCTTGCAACAGTATTGAATAACATCTGCCACCTGAAAAAGGACTGATAGTCTTTTTGGTCTTTTTTGCTTGTGAAAACAAATAACATATATTATGATAAGAATACATCACCCAGAAAGCAACACTTCAGTGCTTCTCTGTATATGCTGGGTTGTGAATTAAAGCAAAGCAACAAACACTTGGGGGGGGGCATCCTGTGCTCTTTGCTTTTTCACGGGAGAATTGAGATTTACATTTGAAAACATTTGGTTCATCAGCTTTTGTGTCTTCCTTTTGCCATTGAAAAAATAGGTGAAATGGGATAGGTTGGCTGTGGAAAAGTAGAACTACAGGAACGGAGCACAGCCAGCGTTTGTTTCTGGCTTGTTAGAACAGACCATGCAGATGTCTAGGTAAGAATGCCAAGACTCACTCTCAGCAAAGTTTGAGATTTTCAAACTTTCCTACAGACCCTAGCACTGATTTGGTGTTACCTTAACAGGGAAAATTCACTTTAATGAAGCGCTGGTGCTGTTTCCTGTACCACTTTGTAACTTCTATAAAAGCCTTTTCAGTCTGAAGGCTTGACCTGTCCTGAACCCATGGAGCCCGGGAGACCTAATGAGAATGGATGCGCATGGGATGTTTGAAGGTGGGAGTGATCAGACATGCACGGGTAGGGAGTATAGGGGTGAAATTTGAGCTTCTCAAAAATACAGTTTTTTGTTTTTCTTGGGGATTAAGTCATGAAACCACCATTAGTGCTAATAGGAATTTGTGTGGCTTAATCTTCATAAACAGCATTAACATGCGCCCTGCAATACTTAATGTGTTAACGTATATGAAAACTGGCTTTCAGCTAGCACATTCGAATGAGGCACGATGGGGTTTTGGAGGTCATTATTACCACACATTAAAGTAAAATTTATGTTGCACAACTCAAAACTCTCAAACAGATGGAGCTGGAATTGCTCCCAGCATCTGGCCAGAACGCCAGAGCTTCCTCAGGAAGGGGGAGAAGCGATATAAGAATTTAAACCATCCTTCCACTCCTTTTAAGTAAACCCTAACCAGGCAAAGTGAGGAAGCTGTGGCGCAAAAAAAGTTTCCTTTGCTACCCGGCACATGCTATTTTGTCTTTCCTTGAGGATTTAAAATGAACAGGATGGTCTCCAGGCCACTTGCTGCCAGGTTGAGGGTTTGCAGGAAAGCCGATGTGCGGTCTGCACTTGTGGGAGGGGAAGACAGACCCTCCAGCCTTGCTCTTGCTGTCTGCTGGCATCTCCTGCCTGCCAGAGGAGCAGTGCTGAAGTGTACGGAAATGCAAGGCTTGGGGTCTTTACTGAATAGCAGAGAAGCAGGGTCTTGGGTCCAGTTAAAGATGGAGAGGAATGAAAAGAGTGTAGTTGCAGCTGTAAATACGAATTGCTGTCACTCCCTGCCTGACCCCAAAGGAAACTGGCTTTGAAGTGAGGTGCTAAGTACTGTAAGGCATGTGTAAACCAGGGCTAACCCGGGAAGCTGGGAGTTTCTGCCACGCAGTGATACCAGGGGAGTCAGGCTGACTTTTCTTCTGACATAGGACGGGAAGTCACCTTTCTGTGTAAACTCTTGCTTCTGTACTGTCTCCCTTTTCATACCTGATTAGAGTTTTCGCATGATAACTCTCTGTGAAAATAAAAACTGTGCCAGGTTTTAACTTAGAGATAAAATTATCTTAGCCTTTGCGACACATAATTTAAAATATTGCTCTTTATGTCTTGAAATACATTTTAATACCCTTGTATGTAAACAGAATCCTCACCGGGAAGGGTCACAAACATTACCTACTAAACCAGGAATTTTTGTAGTTTGTAAGCCATGCCATAATTTTTAACCTGACTATTTCAACAGAAAAAAGCCTACTACCCATAATTAGCACTGTGTTCGAAGCCTGCGCTGCTTGCATATTGTTTAAAGAATTTAAGAAAAATGAATTTCATCTGTGAGGCTTTCTTTGTAAGTAAAGGGTAAACCAAAAGGAATTTCCTGGGATTGTTACATATATTAGATCTGAGGAGCATTTGGGGCGGTGGTGTGTTTAAAGTACTCTGAAAAGTGAACCTTAGGCACAGAAATTGAGGTCATTAGGATTTCTTTGTACTGAGAAATGATCACATATGGACCCAAAGCAAGGAGTTTATCTGGCTATCTGCCACTGCCTCCTACATCACTCTTCATAGAAAGCATTTTCTTCCAAACATAGCAGAATGGGAACTCATAGCTTAAGAGAGCTTGTGGTTTAGATGCCTTTACAATCACTATGCGGACAGGGGAAAAAATGTTTAAAAGTCTTAGTTTTTGACCAAGATCCTCTTACGTAATTCAGGGGCTCCTACATACAGAAAATGTGAAACAGAGATTAAAAAAAAAGTCATCTGCCAAAGACTGTGTTGGAGTTCAGTTAGGAATAGTACTCTATTCATGAGGGTGAAGGGTAGAGCAAAAACTTTTGGATTAACACAAATTTAATTTGTGATTTTTAGCTTTTGATAAAGTAATTATCTCAGACAAGTAGAAGAGGAGTCTGAACTAAGTCTGTATTGCTCTTTATATCAAGATGCAGGATTTACTGTAACAACAGAAATGATGGCTCTTTTTGTTGAAGTAGCCCGTTGCTACTTGTACAATTTTAATGGCATGAGGGGAACTCTGTGTGTACTAGCAGCCTTGGGCTTTTGTTAGTTATGATCTTTGGTGTACTTTAAAGTATATGTCCACGGGTTATAATTAGTGGAAACCCCCCATTATAATTAAATGACATCTGCTTTTCATCAGAATTGTGGCTTAGTTAACCCCAGAGCCATTGTTTTTCACAGGCTGTCCGTAGACTCCGTGGATACTCGGACGTGACTGTTTAAATTGCTTGCTGCAGCCCGTCATTGCCCAAGAAGATTAACGGAAATAGAGTCTCCCGAATTGTCCAGTTTGGCAGTCAAGATGTGGAAAGTACCATCTGCATAGCAGCTGCTGTTCCTCTGGCCTCGATTAGTTTATCTCATATTGCATAATAGCCAACATTTTTTTCCTTTGTGCAGTGTTTGACCTTCTGGGACCATCATTTTTCTCTGGCATGCATGGGTGGTTTTTTTTCCCTTATCTCTTCTATAAGAAGCCTCATTTCAAGCCATCCTTTTAGGTCCTTTTGCAACATTCTGCCACCTTGATGTGCTTTTGCTCTACCTGTGTGAATGTGGGCTCATGAGGAGAGAAGGCTTGTGCAACTCTTGCCTGCACATATGTATGCAGTCCCTGGTGTCCTGCTCCTCTTTTCTCACCTCCATCCCTAGGAGCTTATTAGACCTAAACACTGCTGTGGATTAAGAGAGAAGGTCTGCCTGAGGCTTCTTTTGAGACTCATACTAGGGAGGGAGGTGAAAAGCAGCTGTTGATAAATTTCTCTTGGAAGTGCAAGTGGTTGGTTGTGTTGCTTTCAGACAGTCTCACAGGTTACTTCACTGAAACTCCCACAAATTTCACGTAGCCCCAGTGTTTTTTGCTCTTAACAGCTTTGTTCCCTAATCAAACAGAAAACCCCAAACCAACTCATTTGGACAGAATTACAGTGCAACATCTGTTTGAAAAGCAAACACTGTTTGTGAATATTATGGTTATGAAATGGTTGCTCCGAAACAAAAAACAAACACAAAGTGAAACACCCCCCCCCCCTCAGATTTTAGAGTTTTGCTCCATGAGTTTACTGCACTTAGGGAAGAGGAGAATGGAATAAATCCTAAAGGAGAGGAATACAGCTTGAAAGTAACCTACTTCTTCAGTTGAAGAGTTTTTCTCATTACTGTTGTCTGGTTGGAAATAGCTTTGAGGATTACATTCACATGATCTACACCAGGTTCATTCATTCAGACTATTTCTAACCAGATATTTCTTTTCCCTGGAAATGAAGTTTATCTTGCTGCTTTCTTGCAGCACGTAGCCATTCTACACAGGGAGTATATGATTGGTAATTATTGAAGAATGCTTTTGGTTTGCCTTTCTTTGTTCCACGTATGAATGTGGGTCTGTTCCATGCCTCTACCTCTGTGATTTTTTTTCTTTTTTGAGGCAAAATTACTTAAATGACTCAAACTTTTATTGTACCATAGCAGAGCATTATGTGCTGAGCATTAAAAGCAGAAGGCAGATAAAAGGTTAAATTCTTGGATTCTTCTGTATTTGCTGAAGAATTTTCACTGTTGTAACCAGAGCTGAAAACCTGTTCCAGCTCCAGAGTGCTCTGTCAGTCCTGATCTGTTGCATGAAAAAAAAAGAGTATATAGATAGATTTTATTTCTGTTTCCTAGGGGGTTTTTGCATTCATAGGTTATAGGTATTTGTAGCTGGCTTTGAGATGTAAGAAACCACATTTTTACTTTGGATCAGAAGAAAGATATACATCCTGTCATTTTAAATGCACTAGGGAAATTACATTAAAGTAACATTTCCACACAGAAAAAACATAATCCATCAGATTATTGAAGGATTCTTCAAATGCGCTGAATACTTTTAGATGCTGCGTCAGACTTCAGTAACACACCAATGCTCTGTAGATTTGGCAGTTTATCCCATTTGTACTTTACCTTTAGCACTGGTTTTAGAGGTTCTTTGCTTACTTGTATAATTTTATCAAATAGACCCTGTTCTCCTGTGAGGCACACATGGAGGCCAAAGGAAGGTGACCCCGTGTTTTGGAGAGCTCGGGTGGCTGAAGCAGCTGCTTTGGGGGATTCTCCTGCTGTTTGAGCAGCACTAGGGTGTGTGGCTCCATCCAGGGAGCCTGTGACAGAAGCAGGGCTTTGAGAGCCAGGGAATCGTCCTGGAAGGGGGGTGGGAAGCATGAAGTAAAGACTCGCTGTGATTTAATTCAAGATGCCCATGTGATGCATCTCATTAGAGCAGGCTGACAGGAAACCTCCTTTTGTTAAGCCCCAGGATAAAGCACAGCACCGGTTTGCTTGCTTTGTCTCTCTCCACGGAGGTTTTTGGAGAGGGTCATGCTGTTCCAACCACCAAGAGCAAGAGCCTAATGGTTCCCTCCCACGAGGGAGGGGGGAGAGGAGGTCAGTGTGCTTTCAGCATTAAACAGGCTATTCCTTTTGGGATGAAAAAACATTAACTGGAAAGTATATTTTGTACTCTGTGTGCTGCTGGACAAGTGCAGGACAAGAACTGGGGCTGAGCCCCCCTCACACCTCCCATCCCAGCTGGTGGCGATCCCTGTTGGGCTACCTGGCCCCTGGAGGCACGAGCAGGGTGGGCCTTGGGAATTCCCTGTGCCCCTCTGGCAGCCCTAGGGTAGGAGCCCTGACATCTCCACACTCGCTGCCTACCTCTACTCCAAGCTGCTGTCTGACACCAGGTAGAAATGACTGGAAAAATCAGATAAGGCTCCTAGGATGGCAGCAGCAGCGCAGCAGGAGAAAATGTACTATCCCACAGCCCATAGCAAAGCAATAAGGGTGGTGGTAGGATTAAACCTCTAGTGAAAACTGAAAGTCTTCCCATCTGCAGCCTTCAGTTTAATCTCAGTATTTTAAATCAAACTTTTGCTCAGTGATTTTGAGCCTAGACCTTTGGATAGGAAAGCAAGGGAATAAAAATATCATTGTGTGCAGCTTGTGTTTGCAAAATCAAACACTTTCTCCCCCACTCTCTCTTAAATGAAACAGATCCCTCCCACGAGAAAACTGGCAAATCCCAGAGCTGATCTCAACCCTGTGAAAAGTGTCAGACCAAAATAAAGACTCCCAAAGCAAGTGATAGTGTGAAAAAGAGAGAGAGCAAGAAATCTCCCAATCTCCATATAAAGGTCTGCTTGCTTAGAGGGCAGTAGATGTCATCTTTCCCAGCAGACCCAGTTTCTTGTCCCTGCTCTGGAGATTATCACCTCTTTTTTCCCTTTGATCAACAAGGAAAATGGAGACAATTTCCTGCTTTTGTATTTGGGGGTCAGGGAAGGATCGAATCAAAGGGGAGAGGGAGAAATGAATGATGCCAACAGGAATGAGTCAGAAATTAAGCATGATTGCTGGGAATTTGGGCTTTCCACATTAGCAACCAATGCCTCTGTTCTGCTGGGAGAACAAGTCAGTTTTGGAGCTATCTCAGATGCTGGTTAGTCAAGTTTTCCAGCAGCAGAGGAGAATTTTCCCAGTCTGCTCCCATGACTGTATGCAACTGTGTGGACAGTTTTCCATCCTGGAAAACTTGAAATCAGAGCAGAGAGCGTGTGTACGGAGGGAGGACTGGGAGAAGGTGGATGGGAGAATGAGCTGCTACATTATTTTGTAGGCAGCATTGGCACCTAGGAAGACAATGCTTCCTTCTGACGACAGAGCTAGAAGGAAACCATGTGTTTACAAAATGCTACACAAATACAAAACAAATATTGTGGATTTGATACAAAGCGTGTCCTAAGGCTTAAGTATGTTTTAGATGGGAACAAATTGTCGAACTTAATTATTTCTATTGGACAACTGTCAAAAAAACCCAACCCCAACCCTTAGTGAACTTTCAAGGAATAATTCAACTATCTGAATATTTCAGTAGATGGGGGAAAACCTGATTTGCAGCACAAAGAGATCTTCTCTGCTGTGCTACTTGTCGTGCTTCTCTGCCGTGCTACTTGCACTTTGTGTAGGTGCTTCTATTTATTTTTTACTTTATGCATCCTCTGTCATGTAGCATATTGCTAGACAGCCCCTTTCTGTCTCTGAGCGCTGCACAAAAACATTTAATTGAAACTGAATGTAGAAACATCTGATGTTCAGTGGTGTTCAAATTTTGGATTCAGCTCGTCTGCTGAGCTCTGTGTTTGCCAGTGGAAAAATGCTGGCTGTGTTTCATCACATCTGACTGTTGACTAAGTTAGATACATTTTAGCTGTTGCCAGATGTACAAGATACAGTAAAATGAGCATTTCCTGTAGCAAATTAAGACTTTTTGGCTTTGTGACGATATTGGCAGAAGCTGCCTGTTTGCACTGGGGATTTGGCCAGATTGTGCTGGTCAATACAGACAATAAACTGAGTTAGCAGAGGAGATCTGATCCAGCCTGAATTCGTCTTATTCTTCTAATTAGTTAAATTTTGGGGTTGCAGCCTTCTATTGTCATTGCTGACTGTGATACCGGTTCTAGATACACCCACTGTTAAGCAAAGCCAAAAGCCTTGTGGGATTTCTTAGCCAGACTGAACCAGTGAAGATAAGCTATTCTGGAAGTAAGGGATCTTGGATAAAATGACAGAACCAGTGTGTTTCGTGGGCCAAATCCCAAGCTGTCTTGAACTGAGACACTGTGGACTCAGGAACACAATGTGTGACTCATCATATCATATGACTCAACACATCAAGGCCAGGTTGGATGGAGTACTGAGTAACCTCATCTAGTAGAAGATGTCCCTTCCCATGGCACAGGAGTTGGAACCAGATGATCTTTAAGGTCCCTTCCATCCCAAAACATTCTGTGATTCAATGATTCTGTCATTCTGTGGCTTTGGCAAAGGAATGGCTCATCACCTGAAGGCTTGCTAGTTTGCAGATAAACTGCCCATGGGTACTGACAAACAGGAGATCCATGACAGCCTCCCACCCCTCAGCTCCTTAAGGCTGGAGTGCCTATTGGATTGTATTTTAGGGACATACATAATTCTTCATTGATTCCCAGGACTGAGAGCTGTGCACATATTTGGACTGTAAGGTGTTGTCCTGCAACTGCTGCTGTTGTGAATTGGCAGACCTGGAGTCTCACAGAGAGTTGGGGTTTGCCTTTCTGTGTCCGTGCAATTGCTTGTTGAAGAGATGCTGTTTGTCCCAAGCAGCAGATGAGTGGCTGTGGTGGATACAAGGAGTAAACCAGGAAAATTACCATGTTAACATGAGGTCACTGATGGGAACAGTAAGCACAGATCACACAGAGAGCAGAAGAGCTGGGTTAAGGCAATTCTGTCTCTTGTTCTTTAGCTGACTTGGAATTTACTGCTTGAAAAGCTTTTAAGTGCTGTTAGGGCAGGCAAACTGGAAAAAAAAAAGCTGTTTGTGTAAGAGGCCTGGTTATGGTTGAGTATCTGTATCAGAGAGGCCTTAGAAACCTGAGAGGAGCAATGACACTGTAAATATCTGACATTTGCTGAGCTTTAAAGGGGAAGGTTATCTGCCTCTGCAAAAAACCCAAAACTACTCACAGAGCCACCCAACTATAAGAGCTGGAGCAAGAGAAATTTTTTTTTTTATCTGGTCCAACATTTAGGATGTTTAAAAACATTGCCAACCTGGAAGTGGTTTAAAAAAGTTCTACCCATTCTGTTGGGTGTATTAAGTTGACCTTAGTGGTATCTGAGGCTGAGTAAGGCCAGAAAGTGTCGTACTCCTCGCTTGGCCTGAATGAGAGGATGTGTCACAGCAAGGCCAGGCTAATCTTGCCTGTATTTAAATATGCAAGAGAGAAACATTCATGGTAATATCCATTAATCTAGTACAGTCAGTGTAGAAACACCATGTTCTTCAAGGGAACAGTTTAATCCATGGCATCTGCTTTGAGATGGAAGAGCCTTGGAGCTGTAGGAGACCTGTGAGACCTCAAGCACTGGGAAACCCACCCAGGGCTGAAAGGTTTTGCTACTAAGACAGCAAGTGCACATGTATGTGTGTGTAAGAGAAAAGCAGGGATTCAACAAGCTGTGGTCTTCCCTCAGCCAGTGTAGCAGTTGCTGAAAGGTGAAGCTGCTGTAGATGTGAATTTTTGAGTTTCACAGCATGAGAGGAGAAATGGTCCCTCTCTGTCACCACAAGCACTCTCATGTAATAGGAAAATTCCCAGAAGGTGAAATTCAGAGATTTGAGGTCTACAGCTGTCTCTCCATTTCATCTCTGATCTTCTTCCTGTTGGAGGAAGATTACCTTGCTTTGGAACCACCTGAGCTGCTACAGGGAAGAAGTTACCTGCCTTGCAGTGATTGTCTTGTCACAAGACAATGGTCTAGAAAGTAGGAGCATGTGAGATGTCAGCAGGAAGCTGAGAGCTTGGAAAGCCTGGGGAGAAAATGCTGTGCTGACAATGTAAGAGGTGTATAAGATATACCGCGTTTAAAACAGATGTATCAGTCTCTGAGGAGTGTAGTAAATGGGGCAAAGGAAGGGTCTAGGCCAAGTTGTAGTATTGCTTTATCTGTCTGCTTCAAAAATGAAAACTGGTGTAAAACAGGTAGTCCATTTGGGAATATCTCTTTAAAAAAATAATTTAAAATTATCTACTATTACCAGATCCCTTGGCTATTCAAAGCAAGGCTCAAGATTTACAATAGTAAACCAACCCTGCTATTTTTTGAAAAAAGAAAAAAAGAAGGTTGTATTGTGGAGGGCTGATGGAGGGAGGATATCTCTCTATCACATTTGGTGACCTGTATTAACACAATGCAAAAGACACTCAAAAATTCATCCAACTGGGGACTTCATCGATATCGCACCCAAAAGCCCCAAATCCTTAGGGCCAGTCTAGATCCCGTTTACCCCTGTAAATAATCCCATGCAAATCAATTTACTTTCATGGGTAGACTAAACAGGATTTGTCTGTAATTAGCATGAAGTGGAACAGATTGCAGGCATGCTTATCTTCTAATATGGATGTGCAGCCAGCAGAGGTTGGACACTGGGCCGCTTCATCCGCAGAGCAGGGACGGCAGGACTGGTGCCTACTGGGAAGCTTTCGCTGAATGGAGGACCTTGGCCCTTGTCATGATTCTCTAGTAAATGCTGTGAAAACAAGCAAACTTCAAAGTAAGTTTGCCAGATCAAAACAGTGCAAGATAAAACCTCATGTGGGATTAAAGTCCTTCTGTTTTATTTTTCCCTGTCACAGCACTGAATTCGGAGATTAATGCCGCCTCGATTGTTCTTAGTTATGTTGCATTTTTTCAGATTAAAGCCAGTGGTGCTTCTGACACAAATTGTAAAGCACATTTCATCTTTAATTTATTACTTCTAATACATTATTATTTAATGTTTGTTCTCCCAATTGTCTTCAAGTAGCTTGTTTCTAATGCTTGAATCCTCCAAGTAGTAACAGTTTACATATTGGATTATTCTTAATTTGTGTTTCTTATGCTGTCAAGATGAGGACAACTTTATTTCATGGTTTGTGACAACAGGCCTTCTGTTAGTTTTTAGATGGGGCTATTCTTCTGCCTGTTGGTTGTTAAGCAATGATGGTCCCACACAGGAATCATCACACTGAATAGGTTATTTTTAACATGGTGGTGTCTATTCTGATATGCTGGATGATGCTTCCAGATGTGTTTGGATGGATCTCTGTACCTATGTGGAAACTTGTTTGTGTCCTTAGGATCTCACAAGACACCTGGGCACCTCCCTGCCATAGCTCATGTGTGAATGCAGCCTCCATCCTTAAGTTGGCTTCCTAATGTTGTGTGTTGCATCTGAAGTGTATTTTGTTATCCCTCAAAATGAACATTTCATTTTCCTTTGTAGGTTAGATTGGTTCTTCTGGTTCGTTAAATACCTCTTAGTTCCATGCTTGCTTTGTCAGGGATGATATAGCTCCCATGTACAGGGAGGGATTTCCCTCTCCTCTGATGCAGGTTGAAGGTGTGTTATGGCCCTTTACACTGGAGGTAATAAAATGCTTTATTAATCTTTATTTTTTTATTTATTTCATCATGCCTCTTGTGTGCTGGATACCAACACCTAGACTAATATGTCCAGTATTTGCAAAAACTAAGTCCTCTGTCTCTGAAGATACCATGTTTTCATCCACATGACTCCAACCTGACTAAGCCAAGTTAAAATAGAAAACCAGGAGTGAGGTCAGTAGAACAACATTAAATTTACTCATGCAAAACTAACAGGAAAAGTTGGCCTTTACAAAGGTTAGTTTTTACTAGCAAATGCATGGGGAGTAGATGCATAATGATATAGCATTTTTATGGAGCTTTTCTCTTTCAGTGTTTGGTGAAAACTATAGGTTTAGTATTTAACCTGGGACATAGAAAGCTTTGGACTTTCCCTTACCCTAAATGAAATTAGATGCAAAATATCAAATTTAGCAGAAGTTAAATTTGTTTGAAGATGAGTGAACCTGCTTTTTGTTTCTGATTTGTGAGCTGCTAGCTTTAAAGCTTGGGGATTAAACAAGCAAAAGTAGAGTGGCAGTATTATGAGATTTATTTACACAGTATATGCAGTGAGCTGTTAATTGAGTTGGTTGACAAAAATAAAATTGGATATGTTTGATATATTGATATAAATAAATAAAACAAAATCTGTTTGATAAGTTGAGCACTGATATTTACATTTACTCTGTGTGTGTGTAAATAGGGGTCTGGCAGTCTGCAACCTGCGCAGGGTTCCCTGCAGGGCAGGGGTCTACCTCATTCTCACCAGTGAAAAAACTATCGATAGCCTCTGATACAGAAAGAAAAAAAATCTAATTGGTTTGATGTGATAGCGAGCGTTATGGGGAAAATCTGTCACCAAGGCAGGAAATGACTCAGCACTTAATATCTGGGTTTGACCTTGGGATTGGTTGTTGTTTTTTCTGTAGTGGTAATAATGAACACTTAATATTCACAGCTAAACCTGCAAACAACAGAAGGGAAATTACAGGCAGGTTTCAAATCTGTGGCCAGAAATGAGCAAATCAGAAATTTTTTATGGCTTGTACTGGATAACATAAATATTTTATTTAGCTTTAAGGAATAACCTTTGAAGTGAAAAGTGACAGCTAGCTGAAAAATGGCCTGGTGTATGGAACTGAAAGGCTTCTACTTGCAGTAGATTTTTAGGTATTTTTAATTTTTTTTTTTAAGGTTGAGTCACTTCATACTTTCCAAATGCAAACCCTCCTGGTTATATTTGGAGGCTCCCCAGTACCAGTTTATCCGTATCGTGTTGTGAGCAGCGCCTGCCAACAGTGACGCCTCCGGCTCTTTTTCATGGTTGGGAAGTTCCCAAGCAACACGGCGGGCATTCCATCGACAGCGCTCTTCCCTCCCCGAGCCCCAAAGCACCCAGGAGAAGCTTTTCCTGCCTGGGGCCAGCCACCGCCTCCTGCTCTGATTATTCCCTGGGCCTGCTCAGCCTGACAAAGGCCATTTGAAGAGGAGGCTGGTGCTACAATGGAGCGTCTGACATGAATGCGAGGCCGGGGCCCCCAGGCGTGGGGAAGGCAGGGAGGGCCAGACAACCCCTCGCTGTGGTCGGGTGATGCCCCGGCACCCCTCGGTCCTGTGCACTGAGCCCCGGGGAGCCTGAACCGAGGGGGGTCTCAGATGTCCTTTGCCTGGCTCTTGTTTTTTAACAGCTTCTTGTTGACAGAGATTTGTTACAGAGCCACAGGCACCCACCGTTTCCCGGGTGGAGATCCTGGCCCTGCCAAGGGTGAGCAGCTGGATGCCAGGCTGGCCCTGCGCCCCAGGATGCAGCTTGTGGACCCCTGCCTGGAGCGAGGGAGGAGTGGGGATGGCAGCGTGCGTGTGTGCATCTCATGAAAGGGAGAAGGGAAGCCCATATTTCTCTCTCAGCTATCATGGCAAGAGCAGTCAGTGGGTAAAGTTGGCCACTCTGAGGATTGCTCTTAAAACATGGGTGGCTGTCACCTGTGGTCACCAACTCTTGTGCAGAGCAGCCTCGGGCTGGGCTGTCTGCACCCACAGAGAGAGCCTGCCCATGGCCCTGCCCGCCTCCCTGCTACATCCCAGCCACAGGAGTGCAGGGGCCACCAGCCAAATCAGCAGCCATGCTGAGTACCTACCTTGTGTAAGCTATGGGCAGTGCACACTTTTATTCCAATTATTAACTATCTTCACTGCCACAGAAACTTCAGGGCTGTTGCGCTCATCATCCACTGACTGACAGGTCTGCTGTAGCATTTGATCTGCAGATCAAGAAATGGTGCTTGTCCTGGTGCATGTTTTGGCATATCTGTCAGGTCTAGAATAATTTTATAATTGTTACTGCAGGGTCCAAAACTGCTTCTTTTGTTAATTGTATTGAGAGAGTTGTAAACTTCATTAAGACAGCTGTGAAAGTGTAGCTAAGGCTAGCACTGCTAATGAAAGGATTGGATTTATTTACCACTATATCTGTTTCTGTTCCCAATACTGCTAAATTTGTCATGTTTTGCCCAATTCTGAAACCAAAGAGCAAATGAGAAAATTTTCACTTCCAGTGTTTCCTCTTGCCATGTTTCTTGTACCAGATCGATAAGAACACTGTGGTTTGCTGTTGCAGCTGGAAACCAAAAGTCAGTTTGCATGAGAGCTGAGGTGGCAGGTCAGAGGGGATGAGGCTTGGGAGCCAGTGCCCTGCATCCGTGAGCATCCACTGACAGGGGACCACATATTGCTGCACCAGCAGGGCTTGGCGTGTGGTGATTCAGTCCATAACAAATTTTCCCATACAGGTTTACAAACCATTGGAACAGGGCTTAAAGCTGGAATTTCTAAACAGCCCCAGCACTGTATGAACAGGGGCTCTGTTATAATAAGAAAGTAGCAGACAACTGCTCCTTCTGCTGTTGTGCAGCTCTCTGCATGGGGCTGCCCTCACAGCAGGACCATGTGTCTGTGCAGGCTATAATGAGACAGAGCTCTGGCTGGTTTTGTTTATGAGTGAAGGGCAGGGCTTTAAAAAAAGAGTCCACTTGCTAGCACTGAGTAAAGCTACGTTGTTTGACCAGAGAAGGAGATTAAGGTATAAATTCACCCTGCTTTTTTTTTTTATTTTTTTTTTTTTTTAATTAAAAAGAGGAAGGTCTGGCCTTTCTGTGCCAAGACAGCCTTTCAAATTAATTTAAAAGGCATTAGTGAGTTCTGTTGAGGTCTACAAGTAGGTGACTCTTGTGTCACCACTGATGCTCATTCCTTTCTCAAGAAGCAAGAAAGCTAAACTGATAAAACTCTGCCATCTGATATAGCTTTGAAACTTAGAATTGAACAGGACATTTATTGGGCAATCAAAAAAAAGTCTTGTTAAAACAACAAGATAAACAGCGATTTGCAGTGTGTGTAGGAGCTGTGTGAAGGGTCAGAGGAATAGGACTGCAGCAGCTCAGGCTGGGTTTCCACAGTGGTCACCCTGAAGTTGCTTCAAAGAAGTGGAAGACTAGTAATGCAATTCTGGCCTTGATTTACATCTCATTTTTAAACAGCAAATCTAGCTGAAATGAATAAAGCAATTTCTATGCCATGGGAGTAGCTCCCAGATCTCTCTTTCTTCCCAGCAGCTGGATAAAGAGTCATTTTACAAAGACCTTTTCCCTAATAAATAGCAAAGCAATCTCATAAAGAAAGTAATGTGCTTTTTAGGCTCAGTAACCATATTGAATTAAATGTTATGCACAGTGTAATTACATTTGCCTGTCAGTTGTATTAATGTGAATTTCCTTGATTAATTTTTCAAGTTAGTTGATATTAAGTAGGTAGGAAGTTTAACATCCCCCTAGACCTCCTCTGTCAGCCTGGCTCAGCTAGCAGAGAGAGGGCGAAGCTCAGCACAATCAGTGTTACTTCATTAACTCCACCACTCTAATAAGCACCTGGAATCTTCCTCTTCCAAGTCATTTGCAGTCGTCTTGTACTGTACAGTACAGTGTGAATCCCCGGAGCTGGGAGGAGCAGTCCTGTCAGGTGTGGGGCACAGCACTTAGAAGCAGCAGAATGCCTGAACCCATAGGCATCGTAGAGTTTTTACAAAGCAATGCTGGCAGGAAGGGGTGTAAATTGGTGAGTGGGGCACAGCTTTGACCATGCTGCCTGTGCCATGTTCAGAGTGGCACAGTGAGTTCACTCATCTCCTTGAAGTTGTGTGGAGTATGTGATTGCCAAGGATACAGAGGAGCAGTTTGAGAGAAGAGGTAACAAACAATACTTGTTGAGACAAGGTAGTGCACTGCTCACATACACTTCCTAGGTGAAAGCTGATTTCTCCCAGTCATCATCCTGAATGTCAGCTACTGCCTTTAGCAAAAGCTTTCAGTTACTGTGCTGCACAGGCTCCGTTTACCTTTTGAGGAATTGTATTTGGTTTTCAGCCACATGGAGAATATTCATTTCTCAGACATACCTGGCTAGCTGGTTACTGTATCCAGTGATCTCACAATATGCAGCACAGACTGTCTCGAAACCAGTGTATGTTGATATGTAAGTCTGCCCTTCTCTGAATTAATAAAATACTTGAAGCTATTTTAGAGAGGAAGTTGCAGTCATTTGCACAGTGGGGGTCTGTGCATTACAGCTGTGCTTCTTTCTGCTTAGTGTCTGCAAACTTTATATTAAGCCTTAGTTACTGATTCATCTCTCAAACATCTGTGTTAACTCATGGGACTTGGGGAGTCCTGGTGTAAGTGTGAAGTAGGAATGAACTGAAACAAGCTCACTTAAATGGGTACCCTGTTTGTGTAAATCGGTCTGGATTACAGTGATCCAAATAAACAATCATTTGGATGAGTACATCCTGCAGTACTCTTTCTATTACACAGCTCTTGGGAGATGAAAAAAGTCTGTTTAGTGTCTACTCAGAAGGAAGAAATGGGAGCAGGGCTGTATAAAAATGTTTCAAGACTGAGAGTCTGTTTCATGTTAAAGTGGCTTGCCAGATTTGATACAAAATTTCTTAAATATTGGTGCCCTACACAACTGATTAGCAGTTATCAACTGTAAAGCCATGGGGTGCACTGTACTTTTATTTCCAATGCAGATAGCTTTTGCTCCTTAATCCTGTTCTTAAAATATTTTAAAGCAGTTTGGGAAAAAACACAAAACCAAATACACATGATCAAGTAAGAAGAGATGTGGGTACAACTGGAAGCACTGTCCAACATATACAAGGTTATTGCTTCAGGAGTACCTTTATTTACTCTTCCTCTCTTGTTCTCCTGGTTTTAGTACCCTATGGAGCATATACAATATCAAACCATATGCTGCAGGCAAAGTCCAAAGTACCCGGCCGGGCTGCAAGGCAGGATGGACAGGAATGGGTTTTCTGTGCTTTGCTTTTTTTGCGCTTTTTTTTTTTTTTCCTCTTCCAAGTAGTCAACACATTAATTAATTTTTATTTTATTCTTATTTAAAAGAAAAAGAAAAAAGATCCCCCCAACTAGCAGTAATTGGAAGATATAAGATCTTTCTTCTGCCTTTAGGGCCAGTGAGGAATATACACTGTTTCAGCTGCATTTCAGCTTCCTCCTAGCTGGACTGAGTCCTTGCCATGCCATAAAGGACCTGTTCGGTTTGTTGGGAGCAAGGGCTTCTTTTTTCCTGCGACGGGTGGCTTACTAAGTAAGAGAAAGTGAGATCCTGGCTCACTTAAATAATGTCGTGAAAGTTGCTGGTGAGTTAATGGAGCTGTACTTGTATCTGGAGTTAAAAACTGCAGAGAATGGAATGGGTAGGGAAACCCGAATCATTGCACTTAGTTGTTGTAAGCTTAAGGGTACAAGAAATGAAGGTGACCAGACTTGAATTTTCTTACGTGACTGGCTGACAACCTGTAGAAAATAAGGCAGTACACGTTGTCTTTCTATGGAAGTCTTTTCTTTTGTAGAATGGTAATGTTCATGAATGTGGCATGAGTCCTATGAGGACAAATTAATTAATTATTTTCTGAACACTGACCAGACTTGAATTTTCTTTATTCAGTCATGTTGATACCTAACAATGTGAGCAAAAATTTCAGAAACCAGAGTGTTGAGTGTCATGCTAAGGAAGAGCATGCGCTAAGCCAAGGGATACATAGAAAGACTGGATAATCAAGGGAGCAGTTACATATTTAAAGTTATAGTAGATTTATTTTCACATTTCTAAATAGCCTGCATCTCTTCTGTTCTTTGGATCAGATTCTGTCTTTTTGCTATAGGGCAGAAAAGAAATTGGCCCTGTTCCATTGTGAAAGGGAAGAGACAGTTTTGAGGGGAAATCCACTTTCTCTAGGGCTCTAATGACTTGGAAATATTTTGAAATACTTGTGATTTAGATCATAATGAATAATGCTAATGATTCAAGTTAAAACTCCTTTTAACGCTTTAAGGAGGTAGGCTTATTGGTGTGTGTTGCCAGTAGTGCTAAGTCGTGTTTGGCAGCCTTCACAGGTATTTTCATTGTGACCAGAGTGCCTAAATGTTCCTCAGTGAATGGCAGAGAATAGTCTGGGATTGCTGCAAGCAACTGAAACCTCGGGCACTGTCTCAGCTGTCAGACAGGACCAGGGCAGGGACTGAAACAGTGTGCTGTGAAAGACCTTGGTTTTCTGTAGGGGTTATCTGGATGGCACTTGATAACCTTCTCCACATAAGACTCAGACCATACCTCTTTTGTTCCCTTCATGTAAATAAAGGCTGTTAAAGCAGACCCACTGCTCAGGAAAACCTGAGTTATTCAGGCAGTAATGTGCCTTAGGAAAAGAGCTGCAGCATTTTCTTGGGGAAAGTCTGATTCATCACTTGTCTGCATGCCTGGACAAGAAAAGGGTCATATTTCTGCTAGACACCAAAGCAAGGGGGGGAGGGTGTTTCTGACTTGATTTATCAACTAGGAGAGATGAATTAGAACCCTCAGGGGAGGGAAAACTTCACAGAAACTGAAATATTTTTACATTGCAGATGATTGTGGCCTCCAGACTTTTTCTTGTATGGCATTTATGCAAGCACACATTCCAAAACAAAATTAAACAAACAGTCCCTTGAAGACTCCTAATTAGCCACTTTGCTCAATACTCAATTAGAATAACCATGTAGGTAAAATATGACTGCAGTGCAGAGAGTTTCATTTGAAGTAGCAGTCCGTAAGTAATGTTTAGGAGCGAGTAATAGAGTTCCATCAATGAATGCATTTAGCTCGGAGCAAATTTGACACTGCAAACGATCGGCAGTAGGGGAGAGTGAGATGCTGTAAACGTGATGAAGTCTTCTAATTTAAAACAGAGGCCTAGAGTTCAGAAGATTTTGAAAGATCGTGCCTCTGCCAAAAACCTTGATGTGACCTCAGGCAAGTCGCATCACCTTTCTGTTCCTTATCTGAATAAATATCTATCTGTTTCCTATCTGTAAAATGAAGATAATGCCTTATGCATGTTCTGAAACTCAAGTGTTAATAAAGTATACAGAAATCATCAGATAGGAAGTCCTCCAGAAGAACAAATGCTGAGTTGTGTAAGTTTGTACAGCACTCAATAGCCAAGTGTTTTTTTATTGGGCCACTTGCAAATATATACTCTGTTGGGACTTAGTTGGCTTATCCTCTTTGTGAGGAGGGTAGATTTGAACAAGACATTTGGATTCAAACCCTCTGAATACTTGAAGGATAGAGAGCACCTGGTTTCTCTATCCAGACTTAGATCTAAAGTAGAATTTTGGATGTAGTTGTCAGCTGCACAGTGAGTGCAGCTTCCCTTTGGAGCCTGACAGCAGAGCCCAGATAGGAAGTGAGATTTTGTGGCTAGAACCTGTTTCTGTCAAAGCATGATAACAGAAAGAGCTTTAAACAAATTCCATTACTTAGAAGTTGCCATCTCTGCATGTGTCTTTTAGTTTCATTTCTGCAAAAGGGCACAGCTCTCACAACTAGTAAATCACATACTTTCTGTTGATACCCTCTAAACTGTGCTAGGAGCTGGGGTTTTAGCTGACAAATCTGGTTTTCATAGTACAGAGAGAATTACCTAGAAGTTTGAACACTAGGCTCTTCTCCCACCCCACGTCTCCAGCCCCTCTTATGACCACATTCAAGTGTCTGCTCTATACTTGCTCACACTTTGCTAACTGTTAGTAAAACTGAAGATTATACTGAAGGATGCCTCCTCAGAAAGACGTTTTGTCAAGAGCTGATCATACTTCTGAAATGTTATGCCTCTGGTGAGGTAAAATGCACAACACTCAAAGATTAGAGGAAAACCTGAACAATTTTGGAAAGGCAAAATTTTATGTGCTTTTAATGATAGGTGTTAAAACCCTGGCTTCAGCTTTTGTATTGAAGTATTAATACCACAGCATTAAAAGAGCTATCATTTAAAGAAGTGCTTTGCCTAAACCAAAAAAAAAAAAAAAAGTATTGATTTATTAAAACTCCAGAGATTTGAAGAAAAATTTTTTAAAACCCTGTGGAAATTTTAGATCTATCTCAGGTGGTGAGTTAAGTTAGTTAGAGACAGTATCTTTTAGCTATATTCCCAAGCAATTGTAAATCACAGGACACTGAGAAGACCAAGATTTTCTCGAAAATAAATTGCAGTCCAGCTCATGACTTGGATCATGCATTTCTGTATGTGAAATGACCAGCTGAAATCAAAGGCTGCAGAAGTAGCTGCAGAACTGAAGCTGCAGACACTGAAAGTGGGTTTGTGTGCAGTCTGACCACAACAGCACAGGCTCCACAAGGGAATGCTTTCAGATTTTTGTGTTGTTCACAGTGTAAGAACATTTGATCGTAAAATCCTTTGCTTAAATTCAAAAGCAGTGTTTTGGTTCTTAAACAGTACTTTGGGAAGCTTTAAAAGACTTTCCTTTTCCAAGATTTGGGAAACTGAGTCACTTTATAGTTTCTTGGGATTCAGACAACCAAAAATTGAAAAAAGACAGTGATGAAGTATGTGGAAATGTAGCCCTTTATCCAATTTTTATGGTAGGCAGGAAAGGAGAGGTCACAATTAGTAACACTTTGAAGTAAAACTATTTAAATATTTTGCACTCTTCCTACCTCTATATGTAAAATTCAAGTCAGGTGTTCTACCTGCAGGGACCTTCAAACAGGTAATTAAAAACAACCCAGCAGTTATAAATCAATTTATTCTAAATTTTAATTTAAAATTGCAATTGCATAATTTTCCAAAATGGTTGAAGCCTTTGTAAAACTTATTTTAATCATTTTTATTTTTGTTTTTCAAAAGAAATCAGGTATCTTTACTTATCTTCCTGATTAAATCTCTCCATACTGGAGAGAATTATCATTTCCTTCCCAACCTTTCCTTGTCTTATGAAAATACCAATAGGTAATTTTAGCAACTTAGATAAGGAATTCCATTATAACTGGGAAGCCAATTATCTGTCAAGACGTTATTGCAATATTATTAGAAAACTGGATACTTAAGCAGCAGGTAATTTTTTTTTGTATTTCCTGCATAACTATCATGCACTCTGTTTTGATTAGATCCTAATGATACCAAGAACATTTTAAACAAATACTCTCAGCCTATGCAAATGAAAAACATTTTTCTTCTTCAGTTGCACTTGTGCAGCAATGGTAATTAATATGTCTTGTGATATTCAAACTATATCTGATTAAATCACAGTTCACCAAAGAGGGCTTTATAAATAATCTTTCCATGAACCCTGCTGAGAGATCTAGGAGAAAAAAGGAAATGTGTTAAACAGCATCATTGTGCCTGATAATGTCTACCCACAGTGGCATCGCACCTATACATTCCCTTGCCCATAACCCAGCTCCTGCCCTGGACCGCTCATGGTGAGTGGGACCAACTTTTTCATCATTTTGAAGACGAGAGCAGGCTTTGCAATGCTGGGCCCAGCAGACTGGCCAATTCCTGTTGAACAGTAACTCCTTTAGTTGCTTTTCCCTGCAGTTTACGAGTGTCTTGTCCCAGTAGTGGACCTCTCCAAAGCAGCAGTCCCAACATCCAAGCATGTGCAACGTAAGCTGTGTCTCCCCAGTATGACCCTCACTGGTTAGTCTTGAACTCTGGTAGAAGTGTGTTTCAGAATAGTTTGCATAAAGGATATGCCAAGGAGTATCTGCTTGGAATAAGCTACCATGTTTGAGCTGTCCCTTGAGGAGCATCACCAAGCTTACGTGCAAGTTTCCTCCTGGTTTAAAGAACCTCAAATGCACGGGTTAATTACTAGTATGGCCAATCCCTTACCTCAGTGATGTAATACTTGCAAGTCAGAAAGAGAAGTTTGTTTTGGTTTTGAATTAAACATGTTTTAACTTCACCAGCACTCTCTCTGAAGGCTGAGATTAAGAACCTCATCAAGGAAGGGATACATTTTTAAATGAGCACTGCCAACCCAACAACAGCAGGAAAAATAAAAAGAGAATCCTTGTGTTATTTTGTGTGAGATCCGTTTTTCTCCATTCCCTTTATGGGAATTTTTTGTAACTGTGAGTTTAGAGGAAAGAGATAGATGTTTTCCAGATGATTTATTTCACCTTTGTTAGGCAGCTTCATTCTTTCCCCTGTGTCATCAGCTTCCCCTTGTTTTTTGCAAGGCTCTTTCCTATAGCTACAGGAAGCAGGTTCATAAAAATAGGAAAATGTGGTATTAAAACAGAAAAAACAAGTAAGTAGGATAGCCAGTGGGCAGAGGCCAGTAATCAGATTTTAGGGCTTCCAGTTTCTGTATTTGTGTAAGAACCATCCTCTGTTGCTCTCCACATTGGTTCTCAACTGAATGGTAAGCAGGCACTAGCCTTGAACACTGTGATTTGCAAAACTTCATTTTCTGTGTGTGTTTGGGCATGTCAGCAGCCTTTGAAGATTTATTAATAACAGATTATACTCTTTTTAAGGAGTGTTTTCAAGTTCCTGGCTTAGATGAGGGAGTGGCCCATTTACCTCTGCAACCACCCATATCTAACTGTCTAAACCAAATCACTTTAAGCTCCTTTTATTACATAGCTGCCAAAAACTGGCACAAAATCCCTCCTCAGTGAAGGGTTGTTCAGAAGAGCATCCGTCATGTTCCTGGGGTTGGCTCCATGGATCTGTGTCAGGTTGCACACAAGCTGTTTTACACAGCCTGGGAGGACCTGCAGACCTGCTGGTGGGTGCTGAAGCTCAGCCATGTGAAAAAGCTTTCGGGTTGGAGATCTTGGGAGGCAATGCCCTGGTGCTTGGCATTGCTAGACTTGTCTTCCTGCCTGTCTAGAGCACCAGAACAAACTCTTTGTGTTTGTGCATTTTTTTCCCCTTGGAAAACTGGAAGGCATTTAGTAAGGGCAAAGTGTTACAGTAAGTCAACATGAGTTGCACCAGAAGATCTCCCAGTAGATAGGGAAAGGAAGAGATTTTATTTGATTCAATTTAGTAGATTCAGTTTAGATGTAGTTTGGTTTTCTTATTCAAGTTAACCGTGTAGGATCAGTGCTTCTGAACAGTCCTCTTTCATGAAAAACAGAGGAAAAAGGAAAAACAATGAGAACAAGAGGTGCTGAAATACCACAGAAGTACCTGTGAAGCAGCCTCAGTTTTCCTGTTCCCAGATTGTACCTTCTCAGTGCTGATGCCTGGGTTAATGTTTGCCACGGAGTGTACAAATCTTGGATCTCTCTGTGGGTTTTCTGTGGGAAAATACTTGGGACCTCAGACATTGACAATTTTTTTTAATTATAGCCTGTGGCAATCCCAGCGTTACGGAAGGAATTTCATGGGGAGGTTTGGCTGGAACTGGCATTTCTGTCCGTCAGTATACTTAATTTACATTTTTTAAATATTTTGATTGTGGTTAAATAATCATGTGCAGGTGGTAGATTTTAAGAATGATCTTCATTACTTCTGGCAGAGAAAGAGAAAGCTATCTTTATGAATAAATACTTCTTCTTTCCTGAACTTAAATGCTGAGATTCCATCTTTGTGGGAAAGGGAGTTTCTTTTCTCAGCCCGTGGTTCAGATCTATGACTTGCCCTTGTCTTGGGACACACATACTAAATATACTTTTAATCTCACAATATGCCCAGGTGTTCATTTTCTTCTTTTTCCTTCAGCTCTGGAGCTGTAAGTAATTCTGGACTCATTCCATCCACCTGGTTGAGTGCTTTTTTCTATTCTTGATTTCTGGTTTTTTTCCCTTCTCTTTCCCCATCTCTCTCATGTTTCATTTCCTAAGCTTTTCTGCCAGAACAGCTTTTTATTTCAATCACCTCCGGGAATGGAGTGGACATAATGAAGTGGGTATTTTGTACAGGCTCCATGAAGGAATCAGGTGTGGCAAGAAGTGATATGAGGCATTGCTGAAGCAGTGCCCCGTGCAGGGCAGCTGACTGGCAGCACCATCCAGCCCAGGGGTGGGAACCTCTGACTCTTTGCAGTTGCTTCTGGTCTGTGAAGCAAGCATGGGCCTGTCACACAACCTCCTTCAATGTGGTTGGGGAATATTTTCGGGAACAGAAACGTAACTGCAGCAGAGATCTGTACTCTTCCATCCTTGCTAATCAAGATTGCTGATGAAACATTTATTTGTCAGGGTTGGATGTTTAGCTAAATATAGGAATACATTTTTGCAGTGTAAAGATGAACATCAAGGATCTTGGCACTGGTAATGTCAGTGAAATGCAGATGCAGTGAATGTCTCTTGTCAAACTATTATCCTTCCCATGATCTAACCAGGTGCTGGATGGAAGTGATTCATTTCTGTTTTGTTTGTTTGTTTGTTTGTTCTGTCCTGGGTTGTTGCTACCTGTATTGCTGTTCCATCCTCAGCCTCAGGCATGCAGCAGGACTCTGTAAGAATCCTAAGCAGTGATACACATTTGCAAAAAATGATCTAGTTGATGGCACTGGGACAAGAAGTAGTCTTGCCCTGATCTCACTTGCTAAGCTGCTGTTGTAAACTTCCATGAAGTTAATTTCACACAGATTTAGGAAGCCCTTGTTCCAGTGTTTCACTAACTTTAATATTGATTTTTTTTTTCATTTGATACCCAACTGTAATGCATTTTGTTGCACTTGGAGATTTTTTGGTCCATTCACCATTGGACATAGTAATCTTCAACTTATTTTTTTTATATTTTAAAATTTTTACCTTAACTCTTCATGTTTTTGCTTCATAATCCTCTTTATTTTTTACTCTCCAAATCTATTCTCCTTCAGTAATTTGTTAAATTTCTTAAATCTCTTCTGACTTTTGTTCCCCTATTCAGGATCTGGGCTGTTTTAAATTTATCTGGTGCTGTATCTGTCTTAATGCATTGTCTGAGCCTGGACGCAGGAATGTGGCTGAGGTCTCACAAAGGCTGAATAAACAGAGCAATTATCTCCCATTCCTTATGTATGCAATTTCTCTTCCTAAAAATCAAGATTCTGGGATTTTTTTGGTAGCAGCATAACTTTGTTGACTCATGTTTGTGTTGTGATTCGCCATGACCCTTAGATTCCCATTTCTTGTTTTGCATTTGTGAGTCAGTGTTTGCTTCCAAAGTATATTATTTAGTTTGTTAATTAGCTCTTCTGAGTGTACAAAGTGCTTTGGATTCGAGCGTAGCTCATATTTTCCCGTGTGAAGGGTTTCTTCCCACTTTATCCTTGCTCTTTCTTCTGTTGCTTTGTGAAAGACAACACACAGAAAACAAAGAAACAGCCAGATATTCAGAAGAAACAGAGAAGCTGAGGATATACAAAATAAACAGGGTAAAAAAGGGGAAAATATTTTTCTTTCTTAGCTGTGGCAATTTTAACTGCATTCTTGTGAATAGCAGGGGAAACCTATCAAACATACAATTTTATAGAAATGAAGGGTAAATTAAGAAAGCACATTCTTAAAAAGAAAAAGGTAAAAAATGAGCCATAACAAAATGGAAGGGACTATTAGATATATATTGCTTAGTATTTCTAGGGACAATGTTATGATTTAGCCCGCTAGAAATGGCCATAGCAGCTTTTGTAAATATGACGGATAGTGGAATAATTCATGGTTGACTTTAATTTTTCAATTCAAATATGTTTGCACATGAATTACCGTTTGTCCTGGGTATATTAAAACATCATCTTACTGGATAAATAGATAGATCAATGCATTCAATGTTAATCATGTCTTCAAATTTATTTTAGCTGGGAGTCATGAAGCCGAAGTCTTCCAAACATATGCATTTCTCAGTAATTTGGGGGGTTAATTCAGACAGGAAACAGGGATTTAAAGTGGATTGCTAATGCCATTTTATTGGAAAGGGAAAAAATGGGGTGGGATGAGCTGATTCCAGTAAAAATGTTTTGAAATTCACCAAATGGACGGTGAGCCCTCAGTTTGCACTGTCTGATGCTACAGTGTCAGTGTTCTTGGCTAATATAAGCTCTTCAAATGTCCTGTACTGCAAATAAATACCTTTTACTGAGGAAGTTTTAGGAAAGAGTAGCTCAGACTTTCATGCCAAAGTAAATGCTGCACTTTTATCCCTTGTGCTGCTTGTCACTGCTTCTCCCAAACCACTGAACTCTCCTCTCAAAATTCGAATCTCACACAGCCATCAGGCAGGGTGGAGTGCTTGCCTTTTGGAAGCATTTGTCTGGCTGAGGCCCCTTTGCAGAGGGAAATGCACCCAGGACCTCCTTCTGCCAGGCCAAGAGATCTTCACTTTGGGCTGTTACGTACCTGCATCTTGATTCCTTTTTCTCTGCCTACTGAGGCAGTGGGGAAACTCAAGGATCAGCAAGATGTAAGAGGATACGCAGCAACACACAACCATTGGTGGGTGGTGGAGCCCTTCATGGGCTTTGCTGGAGATGGTCTGGGGTGCCAAAGGTTTCCAAGTACAGCACGTGGGACTGGGTGGCCTCAGGACAGAGGGGATGGGGCAGGAGCCAGCTGTTGGGTATCTAGTACCTTAGTTCCTATATCTTCAACCAGCCTTTCCCTTTCATGCTTGTGGTAGAGGGCTACTATTTTGCATTTTGACCCTTTGCTACTGTTGCCATTCACCCTTTTGTTACCCTTTGTCCTTTCCCTTTGCAAGAGGAAGCAATTTATGGGTACTCAGGGGTGCAACAGCAAGCACTGGGCAGAGAGGTCATCCAAAGTTTGGAGGGTTGCTAATTAGATTTTTTTCTTCATTAATTAGTCAAAGCTAATTAGTGTCTGTCCTTGCAGAGATTCTGATGCAAACAGAAGAAGAGAGTAGTTAAGTCAGGAATTTTAAAGCACCCTTGTGTTCCTAACAGCGCCAGCAGACATTAACCCCCGCTCCCCCTGTCCTTTTCAGTTTTTCAGACTTTCCCATGGTGGATAAGATTTACCTGTTGCCAGACAATGCTGTTGCAATGCTCTGAAGTCCAATAATTTGTCTAAATCACCAGCCAAGCCAGACAGGATAGCAATTCCTTCTGTTTACATATTGGAGGCAACTTTGCATCTGGAGGAAGAAGTCTGAGGCTCACTGGGGGCTCTCTTTGAACACTGCCCCCTCTCTCCCTGCCCTTTCGCCTCCTGGGCTGACCCAGCTGTAAAAGTGTCAGCCTGGCTAGAGATCCACAAGCAGCCAGACATGATGCATGGTTCCTCAGGCTCTCCATTGTGTGCCAGTGGCCACTGGGCTCAGGGAAGCTTTTGGCTGGGTTGCTGATGCAGAAGGGAGGCATTGCACTTCTACTGCCAGCCCCCACACTTATTCTGGGAGGATGTGGACAGAAAATCAATTAATTTCCAGGAACTCCTGTTCCATAGAGCAAGGCTCTGGTGTTGTTTATGAGTGTAAAAGGAAATGAGGATTTATGGCATTACCTGTTAACTTTAGTGGGGAAAAAAAAGATTGCTGGAATTTAAAATTACTCTGTTGGGAATTTTTTTTCCATTTGTAATTATAAATTAGTATGCAAATAGTCCAAAGTCACTTTGGCTACTGTTGTAAACTGCAGCGCATGGGAAAAGCTCCCTGTCATAGCTGATGTGATAAAAGCAGCCTGCAGAAAATGCTTGGTAACTGCCAAATGAGAAGGAGAAGGGGAAGAGGGCAAAGGATGGAGCTTGTTCACAACACAGATGTCCTCTGTGTCTGATTGCCCGAGCCCTCAGGGGGCTGTGCTGCTCAGCATGTCGGCATCAGTTGTGTCTCACCTGGGGAGCTGTGTGTGCAGTCCAGCCGTGGTTCACTGGTGAGGACACTGGCATCCATTGTGGGGGGCAGTTGGAAATATTTCCATCCCCACGCTGATTAACCTCCAGGTACCCAATGAGGGACATGCCATCTGAAGTAGAAAATAACTCCATGCTACTCTGTGAAGCAGGGGTGCAGTGTGATCTGATGTTCTGAATATTTGGGCCGGAAGCTCCCGGGAGTTCAGGATCCCTGTGCATCCTTGCAGAGCCATCCATGTGTGTTACCAATATCAGCTGTGATCTGGGCCTGACTTGACTAAAATCTCTAAAAGTGATCTTGGTTTACCTTAGTGTAGCTGAGATCAGTCAAATGTCTGTCTGACCCCTTTGTTTAACATACAGAAATAACAACCCTCCCTTCTCTTCCCGGATTAATTATTAATCACAAAAAGCTTTCTTTTTCATACAGAGAACATTATATAATTACCATTACTTTTATTCACTGCTCTCCTTCGACTTGCTCTTGGTTTCTGGACTGTTGCTGTCACAGAGGTTGTCATATCAGGAAGGTGGCTGTCTACAGCTGTCAGCTGAGAGAGACCATTTTAATTACGTTTTTTTCATTTCACATTCAAGTCACAGTTTTAGCCATGCTGAGATTGGCTTCTCGGCACGTGAACTTGGAGATGGCTTCTGCTGAGCCCAGTGGGGAGTCCCATCCCTTCTGTGGAGGTCCTTCTTTGTTTCCCTCCCCACTAGTGCTGCTAAGGAACGGATAGTATCCTTTTGATATGCTTGATATTGAAAATTAGCTTTGATTCTTCAATACCCAATACTCCTGAAATTTTCTATTGTACTCTTTACTGCCTGCCATTTGTGGTATTGGAATTGTACCTATCTATGTAAGGTTTTTTTGTTGTCAATAGCCAGTTTTTAATGAGTGGAAAGTTTGGGAATGTTGAGCACCAGACTGTCTTTCAAGTTCTTCTGTTGCTCCGACTGAATATGCGTGACAGAACCTTCCTTCAGGTTATTTAATTAGTTGAATGGTGTAGTTTCATGTTAGACATTTACTGACTGGAAGGAAATTGGACTGGGTCTGAAATGTTTGGTGTGCTATACTTATCATATATGGGAGCTGATAATTTGGATGCAGCAGAGGCCAGGCATCAGGAGAGAAGGTGTTGGTGGGAACCACAGGCTTGGCCATTTCTATGTGGTGCCTGGCTCTGTGCTGCTGTGTCCTGTCTACCTAAGCCACACTGCTGGCTTAGGACTCAGTGCCCCTGGGACTGGAATTTCCCCACCTCTCGTGTTTTGAGCTGGAGGTTTGGGCTTGCATATTGGGCTGGGGGTAAAAGGGCAGCTCCATGTCTGGAATGGTGTTCCCTTAGAAGTCATCAGTGTTTGCTCTACATTTGAATCTGTGCAGCTGAGCTACAGATCCCGTACAAGGTGACAGGAGCTTTTTTTGCCCTTTTTTGTGGTTTTTGTTACTGAAGTGCTGCTACTTAGAGAACATGTTAAGTTTCACTGATACCTAAATCAATGCAGATGTTTCTCTGAACAGAAATTTCCACTGTGGGCTGAAGTTAACATAGTTTTTTTAAGTCAGATATCACTGAATCATTCTGAGGTTTTCTGTTTACAAGGGATTCTTTTAAAATCATAAAAAAAACCCAGCCATCTCTCTAAGAGGCTTTAATATAGTCGCTTTCTAATATGCTGCCAAGCTTCCTCAGCCCTCCTCCTACCCCAGTGCTTCCCAGATCTTAAAACAAGCTCAAGAGCTCCTGGCATCTATTGAAATAGTTACTGGTATGGTTTTATAGTAAGGGCTTCTCTTTACATTTGCTCTTTGCCTCTCTGTCCTGCTGAACTCTGAGCGCTCAGTCTGCTGTACTGGATGGTGAGGTGTTCTGGAGAGGCTGCTCTGGCCGGGTTGTCCTGGCTGCTTTCTGGCCCTGCATTTAGTAAAGCTGTTGCTAATAGCTGGTTAAAAGGATAATGGCAGTTTAATCCCAATAGCCTTATCTTACTGAGACCAGTTTGCAATTATAACGAAACACGTTTCAATGTAAATGTTTAAGTGAGTTAAACCGCTCAGATGCTTTAGGCCTTGGCTGGGAATCCTCATGGGGTCGGTGTGGAAATGACCAGTGCGTCGCTGTCACTCGCCCTGCTCCCGGAACATCCCCCTGTGGGTAGGGCAGCCACTTGACCTGGAGAAGAGGCCAAAAGCTTGGAAGATTATGTGCCCTGATCAAGTGAGATATACAGTGAGATACAAAGACCCTGCCAGGAGGGATGTCCAGATTACTTCTCTTTGTTGCCAGTTTGGACGTTTTCTGTACCAAAGCAGCACTGCTGTAGTTTCATCCTGAGGAAGGAGTTACAGCAGTGGGGTAGGACCGCCTGCTGGGTGTCCTGAGAGCAGACATGGAGCCTCACAGCACCACTTGCTGTTCTAAACAGGGTTCTTGCCCCTGCAAGGACCACACAGCTGCAGACTCTGCATCCCCTTCCACCATCAGCATCACTTGGCTGCCCAGGATGGTTCACAGCTTGGGCAAAAGGAGCTGATTAATCCCTTTGGCTGCCTAAGTCTAGACAGGAACAGAAACATTTTAGGCATGTTCTGTTTTGTTTTGTTGGGTTTTTGGTTGGTTTTTTTGGTTGTTTTTTTTTCTTTTTTTTTCTGAGGAGTGTAAGATGAGGCTGCATTCTTTGGTATAAAATTAGTGCTGGCTTGCTCTGGCTAAGAAAAGCAGGACATGAATTCCTCCCTCCAGTTAGCTGTGAGAGCCTGGGAGTCACTTTTTAAGGCTTTCGGTTTCATGCTCCTGCAGCCCCACGTGCCTTTCAGAAACATGCACCTGACATAATTTTTCAGATGGTAGAGTTTCGCTGTTTGTTCTTTTTTTTTAGAGCTTTTTGTGTGTTCCAGAGTTTTGTTCTATTTACTTTCTTTTTACTTTTTTTGGGGTCTTTGTTTAATGATTGCATGCCAGACTACAGTAGAGAAGATTTTAAAACACTTTACATCCAACCTTCCAAAAAAATAGACACTTCTGGGCTGGAACACCATAAACTAATAGGACAGAAGAAAGGACTCTTAGGTCAAAGGCAAGGACTCAAAAATAAATGGCAGTGTTCACCATTCCATTATGGAAGCACGTCGTGCTACTAAACATTTGTTTAGTTGAGTCTTCTGGAGGACATTGTCAAGCCTCAAAATAGATGAGAGGATAAACTGTTGAGAAGGTGATTACGAAAATATCTAGAGAATCCAACATTTTCAGCTGATAACTACTGGTTTCTGTTTCTCAGGCTAAAGAGGAGTCTCTGGGAGGTCCCCAGCAGTGGCTCTGGCTCTGCTGCAGGAGGACAAATGGCACCTGTAGGCTTTAACCATTAGATTGAATACAGGCTGCAATACTTGCATCAGACAGCAGCTCTTAAGTGCTGTTTCAGCAGATGCAGTGAAGAGGAACAGAAGCCGAGCTGGAGGGAAGAAGGACCAGTAGTGTCAGCTCTTAGACACAAGTTTACCTCCTGAATTTTTCTGCTTTCTTCCTCTCCCCAATTCTGTCCCCTCGCTGTGGGACTTGGGTGCATAAGTGGCCTTTGTGCTTTTGAAATTATCCCTCTTAATCTTTTCCAGTGCAGATCTCCTTCCGTACTAGAAGCGCCTTGCCTTCTTATTTGAAAAGCAAATAAGGACAAAATAATGGAGGACCTTTTTAAATTACGAAAAGAAAGAAGCTGGGGCTAGTGTGTATGAAAGAAATCACAATGCAGCCTGCCTTGTGCTGTTTATACAGCCTGGGTTTAGATCTAAACACTACCCGAGAAGTGTCAGTGAGTATAAACGGGGAGGGCTAAAGCACAGCTGGTTTATATGGGTAGGTTAAAGCAGAGATCACTGAAGCGAGACTCATAATCCTCGAAGAATTGAATGACTAGCAGCTGCTTAAGGCGTTATTCCTATTCATAATGCCTGTGCAAGTGCACTTGAAGTTGGTTACTCTTTTGGAGACACGAGGCAGAAAATGCATAAACAACTGAGCCAGGGAGAAAATTAGGGAGCTTCTTCGTAGTCTTCTGGTCTAAGTTTAAATTTTATTGCTGCAAAACCGAGCAAGTTTAAATCTAATTGTTGTCAGACACCTGCCCCTCACGTAAAACTGGTGTTGGGGAACACATGGCAGCCCCAGCCAGTAGAGATGTCTTCTGAGAGGTCAGGTCAAATTCATAGGAGAAGTGAACACCCAGTCTTCTGGAGACTGTATGTTTCTGCTGAATGCTTGACAGCCTTTAGTGTTTTAATCCTCCCCAGGTAGAAAGAGCTGTGCTCCATAGGCACAGAGTCCCTGCTGGGTCAGCTTCAGGCAAAGGTTGCACTGCTGCTGGGGCTGCAGAGCCTGCCATGAGTAGGGCCCTGGTTTGGTGTGCACTTGGCATGCCACTTCCCATGGAAATCTGGGATGGGGAATAGCACTAGGGGAGGAGTCCTTCCTGGCTGGGGAGGACGATACCACAGGGGCTGTGCAGAGATGTTGTGGAGGGCAGAGCATCTCTGCCTACCAGTGCTGTGGTGGCACTCCTGCTGTTCTCCCTGACGCTGCAGAAAGGTCAATGCGTTCTTCTAAAGTGTCTCCTTTTTAATTGTTGGGTTTTTAAGACTGTTAAGTGTAAAAAGGAGAAAAGCACATTCATTTGAACCCTGGGTTAAAATTAAAGGGGAATGGGATATTTAAAGACACAAAAAACACTGAAGAGTTTGAAATTGCACTAGTTCTGTCAGTGTGGAAATGCAAGGTTTTGTGCATAGTTAGTAGTGTCCATATTGAAGAGAACATCCTATAAATGTCTTTAATCAATCTGTTTCTTTCCTTGTAATAAAAAAAATCTTTGCATTAGCTTTCCATATGTCTACATTTCTAACAGAGAAACTGTGCTAAATGCAATTTAGCCAAATTAAAAAATAAGCTTTGCTTAAGAATGAGGAACTGATGGAGGGCTCAACTCCTTTCTTGCTGGGGGTGATGTAAATCATGAGTAAGTTTATTGGAGTTGATTGCATTACAGTGGCACAAGGAAACTGTATAATGAGATGTGAGTCAGACTCAGAAAGTCCCATGCAGAGATGCCAAATGGCAGCACGGGATCATCAGAAAATCCCACAGAGCAACTTGAAAGTTAATTATTAGGGACATTTTCTCTTCTGGAGCAAAGTCTGTTGTTTATTGAAGCAGGTTATGAACCTGCACAAATCCTGCTATGCTTATTTGGCCAAGATCACACCACACCATGAAAAAAATGTGTTTTCTTTCTCCCATTTATTAGTCTTGTGCACTATCCTATTTTATGCCATGTGTTTCCCTTGTGTTTTCCATCTGGCAACTTCCACTCTGTGTATCTTTTCAATTAAGGATGAGGGTGAAGAAGGAAGGTTTTTCCCTGGAGAAATGAGGGGCAACAAGAAAATCCCCCGAGTCCTTTCTGCTTGTGAGTTTATAAACAGTCTAGTGTATAAGCACCTTCACTGAGCATCTTCAGAGTATGTAGTGTGTTTGAGCTGCTGCACATGGGAAAAGGCTCCCTTGGCTCACATCTTTACATCAGTTCCTACCAAGAGGACCAGAAGAGAATGATACCATCTTATCTGACTTCAGCAATAGCTTCAACCATCAGCCAGGGAGGATTTCCGGTTACAGGACGAAGGGATGTTTCATTTGAACCTCATTGGTGCTACTTCTAATCATAAACTAATTAATACATGGAATTATACCCCAGAGAGACATTTTGGTATGTTCTTTATGAATTCACACTTCCTCACGAGTAAGAAATCATTGTGGTTAAAATTGATAGGAGGAAACTGTTACAATGCTTGTGTGGTGGAGGTTGTAGGTGTCCTTCAGTTTGTGTATGAGTAATGCTAGAAGAGTGGGAAGGACAAAGCAAAAATCGTTAAGGGCCAGTGCTTTCCCAAAAACAAACCAGAAGAATTTGGAGGAGAATCAGATATAACTGCTGTATGCAAGAGCCTATTTCAGGGCTACTACAGAAGACTGAGTGTTCGGGGGTTGGTGGGTGCTGGAAGGATCACTGTCACCAGAAAAAAATACATGTTACTCTGAGACTGGAATCTCTGGTTGCAAGAACATTTCCATGGAAATCTGTTGGAACCAAGAATTAAAAAGTTTCTGCAGGGGGACAGTGAACAAGTCCAGGATGTCTCACCAGCGGAGTGAGGATGTAAACCCTGAAGGGAAGTGAGTACCGTGGTGCTGAGATTCAGGCTCAAAGTGCAGAGAAAAACTGATGGGGAAGGTAATGTCTGGTAGATCAAACCCTTCAGGAAGGGAAAATCAAGAGTTGCACATGGGATACTCCTGGCATGAGCTGCTACCTCTGGTATGCACTAAGAAGATGTCACTCTGCCCCGTTTCTTCCTAGTTGGATGGTCAAAGAATGCATGCCTTTTCCTCCCCACAGCTTCTCTGGGGAATGGGAAGTTTGGGAATTTTTTTCTTGGCGTGATGACTGATACCCTTTGCAGTCCAAAAGGAACCTCCCTGGACTGTGTGAGCAGTTCTGCACTCCCAGCCAGATGCAATACTGCACGAGAGGTTCTGGCCCAAGGGAGAGCAGAGTGGGAAGCCAAGTTTTGGGGCATGAGGGAGTGGGAAGATGAGTCACAGGACAAGCCTATCCCTGAGCTTTCCTCCTTTCTGATGTTAAAAAGTGGGGACAAGGCTCTTGCAAACACAGCAATTGTACTCTCTGTGTCTGTACTGTTGAAATCAGGCAGGAATTAATTATGTTTTAGGGGAAGATGGTTAAAATGGGCTGTCGCAGGCAGTGGATGAGAGCAGCCCTGCCGGCACATGCAGCCTCCTTGGGCCAGCCCTGCCTGAGCAGCGTGGAGCAGCTGGAGGAGCTCAGGCTGGGACAAGAGCTGGGCTGTTGCATGCCTTTTCTGGTGCCAGGTTTACTGCTTGTGCTGAAAGGTATTGTAGCCTTTCAGAAAAATCAGACTGGAGGGAGAGGAACAGTTGTTAAAAGTATCATTAATGCCTGAAAGAAGTTTTATGAAAACTTTTCTTGAAAGAAAATAAAAAAATCTTTGTATTGTGTGAATGTAGTTGCCAAGGAAAGCATTCACAGGGCTTGTAGCAACTAACCCCTGCATCGTGCTGGGTGCAGTGTCCTTGGAGCAGGCTCTGGGAGAGACAAGCGTTTTTCAGAGGGGGTAAGAAAGTTGCTGTCTGACACGCTGAATGTTTTTCAAGTAAAAAAGTCACGCAATTCCCATGAACTTGTAAACTAGCTGTTCATAGTTTTGGCATTACCCTCTTTAGAAGCAATCTGAACCATCTCTGGCTGTGGATACTGTAGTCATCACAGAGTGACTTCAGAAATGTGAGTCAGATCATGACACCGGCTTCCTGCTTGCTGAGTAATCAGTCTGACTTGTGGTATGTGCTGCTTTACCAGCACACTCCAGACCATTCTCATTGCTCTGTGTGTTTTAGCTCAGTTTTTTTCTTTAGGTTTTTTTTTCTTCTATTTATTTATGAGTTGAGTGGTTGACTTGAGCAAAGCACAGCAAAAAATGTTGTATCCCAGGGTGAATTATTTTATTAATTTTTCTTTTACAGTTTTTATTACTAGTGTTGGTGAGAGGCCTGCAGAGGAGGGGGTTGAAAAGCCTCTGCTTTGTGCTTTGGTGCCGAAATATCTGCTCACTCAAGCTTTACACGGGCAGACAGCGCTGAGAACCCAGGAGGGGTACAGGGGGACCATGGTGGTCAGACTCACTGAATCAGGGAGGTTTAAGGAGATGCCGTTTGAATTGACTCCCTGCCAGCTGAACACAATACATCATGGATCTGGGCTGAGGCTGACATTTTAATGGTTTGATTAGTTTAGGAAGAATACTTTTATTGTGTGTCTTCGATTATGTTAAGTACTGTGTGAAGTTGTTATATCAGGATGAGCTTAGATTGCCTTCCTGTATACTGTACAGTCTGCACTGTCTATCCAGGATCCTACCAATAAGCTGGTGGAATCCTCTTAAGTAAGGAACTGTTAAATTAATAAAGCTGTTAATCACATGGGGGAAAAAAAAGAGATAGAGAGGAGGAGAAAATCTTATATAGAAATGCCAAATCATAGCTCAAAGGTTTCCACTTGGGATGGTCTTGCAGGGCTGGGTAGAACAGCTCTTCTGTTAGAGAGCTGCTTTTCATATGGTGATTTTTATACATCCTCATTTTCTTAGATATTCTGTGTCAGAATTTGAGCCTTGCTCCTAATCAAATGCAACACTTAGATCGCGCTCTGCTTCTTAAATGTTAATCCCAATAGAACCCCTTTATACCCTATAAAACCCTGTTATTATTATCCTCTGCACACAGTCAAGAATTGCAGTCAGGGAAGTGAAGTGAATTGCTAAAGCCCTTCTGCAGAGTTGCCATCAGGACCAGTTCAGTATTGACAGCTGCATTCAGACCATGGCACTGCGATTCCACTCTCAAGTACAGGTTTAGGACTATGTAGAAGGTATTTTAGGTGTATTTAGATGTGACAGAATTTACTTAGGTCTTACTGAAATCAATAGGATTGAGGTGGCTTGCCAGATACTCCAGTGCTTTCAAAATTTTGCTTTGCATCTTTTACTCATCAGAGTTGTATGAAAGAAAAAGCATTGAAATGGCACGTGATAAATAATTTACATACAAAAATAATTGAAAATTTACTTTTTCTGTGTGATTAGATATATGCAGCTGTTATCCCTGCAGATAGTGACCTGGGTTTGATTGCTCTTTATTTGCCAAACATGGCTGTAACACAGTTTACAATTGTGTTAGGCATGAATATATGTGTGTTTGATTGTTTATGTGTAGGAACAAACAGGGTCCTTGTCAGACAGTTTGATGTCAGAGTGGTTTTAATCTTTGCTGCTTTTTTTCAGGAAGGAAGTGATTGCTATGCCTCAGCCTTTCAGCACAGGAGGTGCACATTTTGTCTTAAATCATAGAATCAGAGTGGTTTGGGTTGGAAGGAACCTTTAAAGGTCATCTAGTTCCAGCCCCCCTACAATGAGCAGAGACAACTTCAACTAGATAGGTTGTTCAGACCCCTCTTCAGATGATCCTGAATGTTTCCATGAGCTTGTTCGTGTCAAGAAGCAGGCACAATGGTTCCTTTCCTTATGTTAGAGGTCCCGCATGAGATACTGGTTGGTAAATGAAAGCAATTAAATTAAAAAAATATGCAGAAAGAAAAACCTGCATCTTTATGGAGCTTTGAGAGCTGCAGAGCAGAGCAGCAATGCTGACAATGCTGACCCGTGTGCAGGGGCCAGGTCCATACAGAGATGTGAATGGTATGTGTCACCAGGAAACCTACAGGCAGTCTTAAGCCATAATCTGCCAGCGATTTTGCATTTCTCTTTGAAGTCAAGGGAGCTGTGTTCTCCTAACATGACCTTTGTATCCTCCTTTGGATCTCATTGTATGGACTAGAGGCCAGCGTGTCATTAACAAAGCAGCAGAAAAGCAGAGCTGTCTAGGCTTTTTTGTAGTTTTAAGACCCTTTCTGTTACAAGCAGGCATGCCAGCACTTTGCCTGAACAGGCAGGGAGGGAAAGGGAAGCAGCAGTGCTGGCATAAGCAGTGCTGCCCCCGGCAGGGCCCCCACACGGTGTGTGCCCCAGCCTCAGCCATGTCCTTCTTGGGCTGTGCCGTGGCTCTGCTGGGCTGCCCCTGCCTGGTCTTGTGCCACCAAACTGCTCCTAACTGCTGAGACTGCACATCCAGATCTGCTCATCTGGGCTGAAGGGCTTCAGCTTTTGTCCTGTGAACGTCTGGCAACTGCACCTAATACCAGTAGCTGATGTTTTTTGGCATGAAGGGCAGGGTATTTGGCCTCATCTCCACTGAATCCCTGCTCTTGGCCTTCTTTCAGAGAGAGGCACTCAGAGCAGATCCAGTCGACTGAGAAAATCTCTTTTTTAGATGATGATCTGTGTCAGAGGGATAAGGCTTTCGAGGAATGGCACTCCCAAGCCTAACTTTAGCACTTTGGCTCCAACTGCTGTGGTGTGCATGAGATGCAGCAGGATTAGAAAGGTCAGACAACAGAAGCGTTTTCCTGGCTAACACGGGGCTTGGCAGTGACCCAGAGCTGCTGCCAGCTGTTGGCTACTGGATGGCTCCAGGCCATTTTGGGCTGTCTTGCTCCATTGCCACCAGCAGGGCAGGCAAATCCAATGGCAGCCTCTCATCACGTGACGAAGGTGCTCCGTCTGATGAGTGTGTCCTGCGTCCCCTTGAGCACCACTGACCAAGGCAGTCTACCCTGCACGGGTTCTGGGATGAAGAACCCTGCCCTAGGCTCCTTGGAATATTCCTCCAGACCTTGTGTTTCCCGGCAGGAGGGCGCTCTTAGCACCTCATCTCCACCTGATACTTGGCTTGCATTGTATCCAAGCCAAAAATAATCCAAATGCATCCACCATCAGACCAAGGGACCTGTGTTATCTCTTGCAGCTGAAGTCAACCAAAAAGCCTTGGAGGGCCCTTGGAGTGCTCTGAGTCAAGAGAGATGCTTTTGTATCTCGGGAAGAGGGAGTGATGTTGACCTCAGACCCCAGGCAGAAGCAATATCTTTAATCTCATGTTGTACTGGATTCCTAATCTCCCTTACATTGCAGTATCTCATTTGCACATATTTTCCTGTGTACGTAGAGATAGGGGCTTTATTCAAATATTAATCAGCCTGACTGATGGTGGAGATTTGTGCATCTGACAACTTGACATCAGTGCTGTGCAAGCCTGGTTGTTTGCAAGCTATTACAGAGCACCTCCTTGAAATGAGTGTTGCACAGGACAAGTTTGGGGTTTTTAGATGTTAGATTTCCAACTTTTATTTACTTCAAGAAAAGAAGAAGGGACATGATTCTTTGGTACATTAATACCCTTAATATGTTGCCATCTCAAATATTGTTAGATGTTTATTGAGGTCTTAAAATCCAATTTGTATCAGATTGCCCTGAGCTGTTAGGATTGCCTTGGGGATAAGTGGGAGTGGTGTCTTGCTTTCTCTCCTTCCCTCCCTCCCTCTCTCTCTTATGTGGTATGTTATCTATAGAGGTAAATTTATGAGCAGCCAAAACAGTGCTTGATTGATCACGGGGCAGGACCGATGATAAATGGCACTGCGCGCTGCTGTTCGGGAGATGCAGGATGTGGAGCTGCTGTTCTGTTTCTGCTGGTGTACAGATAATCTGCCTTTGGTTACAGAGCAAGGAAGGCAAAACTGGGGTTTGTTTCTTGTTTGATGAGATCTAGTATTTTTCTCTCTTTTTTTTTTTTAGTTTATTTTTGTTGCTGTTGTTGGTTTTTTGTTTGTTTGGTTTTTGTTTGTTTGTTAATCTAAAGCAGGGACTGAAGCTGCTTGCTCTTGTTGGTGGGGCTGACCCGGGCTCCAGCAGGGCCAGCACAGGACGGTGGGTCAGGGCAGGATCTGGCTCCTGCCCGGGCTGTGTGCTGGCTGTGCAGAGCTGCCTCTGGAGTCCTCTGGTGTGGGACTGGCGAGGGGCCAGTGGGACAAGAGGGTGTGCAGCTCTCCTTTGCTTGTGAAGCATCCCTGTTTTAGCCAACAGCTCTGCAGCAGCCTACCATCTGGGAGGCACAGAAATGTTCTTAAAATGACCTTTTTTTTTTTTTTTCCCCCCTTTTTTCCCTCGCAGCCTTTTCTCTATGAAAGCTATTGCATTCTGGCTGCTGTCAGTTTAAGAGTTTGTTAAACCATTCCAGACGTCTTCATAGGATATCTGCTTTGAGTGTAATCTACACTGTGCTCCCTGGACCCCTCCTCTCTGTCACAGAAAAATAAGCTTAATAGAGTTAAATGCTAAAGTACAATTTCCACTGAACTATGAGAATTGACTGCGTAAGCCTCCTATGTAAACAGAAAGCACCAATTTGTACAGCTCTGCAGTTTAATACTGCAGATTAATTTTTTATAAATGTCAGATGTCTATATTTAAATTTAATATACATTTTAAGCCTTTTCCCTCCTTCTTCAGCCTTTCATTTGTAACAGGAATGGAGTCAGCTAGAATTACTTCTTTCCAAAAACAAAAGGGTCTAATTTCTGACCCCATGCTAGGCATGGAAAAGGTTGCTTCCCTAAACAGGATTTACCCGCTCACCCTCCCCGACCCTCATGGGCTGGTATATCCCAGGCTGCACAGAACCTTCTGCCCTGCAGACTGTGTTCAACTGAGGCAGACAGCTGTCCTATGCTGCCCTGAGACTGCTGCCTGGGCCTTACGAGCAGCAGCTCTTCCTCCCCCCTCATTTTTTATAGTTCTTCAGCTCTTCATGTTATTTTGGGAGTGATGGGTGGAAGCGGGACAACCTCTCCCTCATCTCCTTTCAGAGTGTCTCCTCGCTTTCATAGGTGTTTTAAAAACCCAATAAATATGTGTTCTGGCCCAGATTCTATTGCTGGGCTCTAGGCACTGGGGGGTTTCAATGGTTTGAAATGCTGGCACGTCTCTCAGGGCATGTGGGTTTCCTGCTGACACGGGTCTCCAGTTGTGTCTTGCCAGGGATCAGGCGCTCAAGAGGAGCAGAGCCCCGTTGATCTCCTCTGCCTCTGCAGCATCTGTGCTCCCGCCCCGCATACAAGCACAGCCTCTCCATCACCTGGTTCTGGGTTTGCTTGTGTAGCACATTGCTTCCAGAATGAAATTACTCCTTCTCCTGGGGAAAATAAGTCTCATCGGCTTTATAGGCAAATTAGTCTCAAGGTGTTTGAGGAGGACTCACGGGGCAGTAGCTTTGTGGATGGCATTGGAGACAAATATGAACAGCAGGTTTTTTTAGATTTCTTTTGTGTGCCACTCATTTATTTAACTTATTCCCTTAATTAAAGCTACAGTAAGAAATAAAGCATGATGCAGCATCATACTTCATGGATAATCTCAAGAATGTTTCTACCACTATATCTTTTAACCTGTATTTATTTTTTTTTAAGAATATTGAACAGGATACATCTTTTGTTATTTTCTATTATCATGTTTGCTGTTACCTTTCTGCTCTTCTTTATATATTTGAATAATTCCCTTGAAGCTACCCGATTGGCATGCACAGATATTCATATGCGTACACATCTGCAAATCAGGTAATCAGTGGGAATTAATGCTGAAATTCATGTTGGTGTAGTTCAGGAAAAAGGAGACAAAATAGGAATAACCCTTTCAGAAAAGCCACGAAATGTAAAAATGGCCCTTGTTGCTGCATCTGAATAACAGAGCTGTACAGAAGAGGAATGACAGTGACACTGAACCCCTCAGTAAACACTTCACAGCTTTCCTTTGGCATCACAAACCCTTTGAGCTCCATTCTCCTAGCTGATGTGGTTTGGCTGGACCCCATGATGTGTTTTACAGCCTTGTAATTCTCTTCCCCAACCTATATTCTCTGTATATGTTGGTGCTGCGTGACCAGCTGAAGACAAATGCCCAACCAAACTCAAACTCGTCGCCTGTGTCCTGTCTGTGTAGCACTTAGTCTTGGGAAGGATCTCCTCTTAAATTTTCTTGCGGGTTGTGTTGCTGTAACTCAGGAGAGCTGAGCCTGTCTGTAGAGGCAGCAGTACTTTATTCTCATGAATTAACAATCTGAATAAAAGGTAGTGTCTCACCAGCTCTCATTATTTATCTGTCTTTGTCTTATAGAACAAATAAAAGTGCATTGGTCAGTGTGTGATGTGGAACAGCTGAGAAGCCTGGCTTGGCTTTCTCCTGCTGGTATCCACAGTGGCTTCAAAGCTTTGTGTCCTCTTCACTGAGTGCCATGCATATGCCTTGGGCAACGTGCAGGAATGGGATGGAGGCGACAGCTGCATTGGTGGGCACTGAGGGCAGTCCTCAGCTAAGCTCCCCAACTGAGTTGACTGGGGTGTTTGTGGTTTTTGTCCCTCAAGTAATGGAAGATCACCCAGGGAGGTGTGGTGCTGGTTGTGCCTGAGCATATGCTAGTTCTGGTTAGGTACCAGCTGCATCTTGGCTGCTCATCTCCAAGCACAAGTGTACAACTGTGCACCATTGACTTTTAAGGCAGCAGGGTCACAAATAGGGGCATGCAATTTTTAGTAGGTCATGAGAGGTGGTTATTGTACTGTTGCTGAGTTATAACATCTTCATATAAGATGCTTGTGGCAGTGGAGATTCAATTTAGGGGTGACTGATTTATGAGATTGCACCAGTGATGTATGCAGCAATCTATGCACAGGCTGCTCAAAATGGATGCATGGGGACTACTTCTCTGGGTAGAAATGTACCATATATTATCAATCCATAATGCTTATATAGACCAGTTTATGCCTTGCAGTAGTATGTGGAAGGAGCAGGGAATGGAGAGATACCTGCATCCACTCAAACATGGAGCATATTACTGGAGATGCCAATATCTCAAGGATCAGAAGGGGCTTCTTAAGTGCATCCATTATACATAAATCTTGCATGTGTGTGCAAAGATATATATGTAAATGAGTACTGGGAGATTGAGTTTTGTATTCTATGTATGTAAATGCCTATTCATGCACTTGAAAGTATAGTGTTAGCTGTAGGTTGCAAGTAGCAAAACCATATGGCTTAAAAAATAACTTCAGCTCTGTGCTGTGAAATGGATGAGAAATGCAGTGTAACGTGCAGAGCTGCAGTCACTACTTTTACCTCTGGGATTTTGACACATCCATTAACAAGGAGACCTTGGTGGTGCAGTTGTTTTCAATCACTGTGAGTCTTATGGAAAATTCAGAGGAAAAAATTTCACAAATAGCTGGTAATATTGTTTAAGCGATACTGCTGAAACTCATTCATTTAATTTGAGTTATATATGGCCATATAAATAATATGCAAGTGTATATGTGTACATAGTATTCTCATATGTGTGATTAAATCTTCACATGGTACCTTCCATTCAAAAGTGTTAGGTTATGTAACTTAGCATAAAGCACCTTAAAATCTGGGGGAAAAATTAATTTGTATGCAAACATCTTTTATTTCTTTTTGCTCATTAGTAAAATGATACAATTGCTAAGAAACAGGTTATCCACTCAACAGCACGTAGAAAGGCTGAAAAACCCCGAGTGGAGTGTAAAGCAGTATCCATCTTAACTGATGACTTGAAAACGGGGTAGGCGTTATACCCAGAGCGAGGCTGGAGGTGACTGGGGTCAATAATTTGGTTTTAGAAGCAAAAGGATTTTATTGGCTGCAAGATTATCTGGGAACCTGAGTATACATAATGATATATGCATAAAGAAAACTCAATAATAGATATGCAAAAAAAATAGAAGAGAATGAAATAAGTAAGATAGAGATAAGTCTCAGCAGCAAAATCCAGATGTGGATTTCATAGCAGATACTTTTTTAATGAAAAATTTTGGGAAATATTTTCCATTTTTCCTTCCAGCTAGCTCTTACTTGGGCCCCTCTCTAATATAAGCCACATAAGAGAAATGCCAGTCATAATCTAATATTGCACTTGGTGAATATGAAGTATTAAGAAACAATGGTGAAATGAGAAAAAGAGTCTGTAGGAGAACTAGTCTCCAGACCTGGCCTCTTTTTCATGGGTTTATCTGTTCTGGGAAAGAGGATATACAATATTTTTCAGTAATGTTTTCCACAGTTATTCATTTGTGGTGTTGTTTTTAGCCTGGTTCTCAAGTCTCTGATTTTTTTCTTTCTTCTTATTTGCAATGTGAGTCTGATATCCACCATCACCGCCAATAACCTGAAAACAAATTACTTTCATAAACTGGGTGAGTTAAACCCCTTACTGTCCATAGCCTCCACTACCATTAATGGCCTTTTTGTTCGTGCCCCCAGACGCCAGTCTTAAAAAACCCTTGTGCCTAGACATGACTCAGAGGATAGATGTTCAAGCATGAATGACAAATTGGTTTATCGCAAATATACGAAAAAGAAATGAGGTGCGACGATGTCGAAGTTAGATGGGCTTCTGCAGAGCCGGTGTGACCTTGTGCAGTGTGTGTGCCAGTCGCTAAATTTAACTGGGCACAATCTTGTTAAGAAAGTGCTAATGCTCCTTTTCCAGGAGGAAAATGGGCCTTTTGGTTCCCTAGGCACCTGACCTCTTTCGGTGCAAATATTGAATAGCTTACACATCCCGACCTGCTTCTATTTACAATCCTTCCAGCTGAGCCCAGGGAAATACTGCCAGGAGCAGGAGAGGGAGGAGGCCAAAGCACGGACCAGGTTGAAGAGGGACCCACATCTTCTCTTCAGTGCTTTATACCGCAGGTCTCCTGGAAGTGTAGGAAAGTGTTTTGACCCAGTGTTTTACCTGCAGAGCCTTAGAGGCCATTCTCTCACATTGCTGGAAATGAGATCCATGCTAAGGCCAAGCAGGAAATGTGGAGGGGTAGGAGAGAGCTCATGGCTTTGCCTTTTACAGTTCCTTTTTGGCATCACAGCTTCAGCAGGAAGAGCGTGCCATCCCTGACACACACCTTTATTTCCTGAGCCACGAGGGCTGTCTTGGGTGGGCTGACACCTGTAGCTTCAGGTGTTCACTGCCAGGGCAACCAAATGTCCTCCCAGTCAGTTGTGCAGCAGTACCGGGCTGGCTAATCCCAGCTGCATCCCCTTGGCCTCCTCAGTGGTGTAACCCATAGCCAGACGGGCAGCACTGAACTGCAGGGCTGTCCAGTTCAAGGACTTTTCCCTTTCCCCTGGTGCACGACGTGGCCTCACTTGGGCTTTTTCTAGAAACTCAATTGCCCTACATATTTCTGGAGGCACGTCACCTCTGCTCTGTCAGCTGGGGCCACGCAAGCTGTTGACAGCAGTGGAAAGATGACTTCATGCATCTTGCAGCCTGTGCTCCTGTCTCTGCTTTCCAGACTGGGCAGCGTTTAGGGTTTTTCTTTCTGTCAGTTATTTTTGTCGTTTTTCTTTTTTAACTTGAGAAGATATCCTGGCTCACACTGCATATATGATTCACTGTAATCACCAGGTCTTTTCTGAAAGGTTGTAATCTAATTAGTTGTTCCCCACCCTGCATGGAGTGTATTAATGAGAACAGGAACAGTTCATTTCAGAAAACCCTTTCTAAACTATGCATGTGGCACTTATGCATGGCAAAGTACAAATCTTGCAGAGTACAGTTATAAATCTCAAAGAGCTTTACAAAGGAAATGGGGTATACCCCTGTTTCCATTTTATGGATGTAGAAGTTAGCCCATGGCAGAGACAACCAACAGGTTTTTCACCACCCCAAAGGGAGCTGGAAAGCAGCCTAGCAGTCTGGATCTCCTGCCCTGTCCTGTGCCTACCGTGCCTGCATGAAGTGTGTGCTGTTCTCCGCTTATCTCTTATCTGACCCACTTCTTCACATTATTTCCCCCTTAATTCTTGTCTCTCAAGTGCTGTGTTGCTGTGGGATGGGGATTTTCATCTCTACATGCATTGGAAAGATAAGTGTTAAGTCCCAATATTTATGTAAGCTGGCCCACCACAATTTTTGCTTTGGAGAGTCAACTCTTTTCAAAAGTCCCTGTCATGATAGCTCACAAAGGGTGCAAACCAGCAAAATAGGAAGATACGTGGTTTGCAGCTCATATACTGGCTAGAGGTGTTTGCTGCTTTAATCATTCACCATCACTCTGCTTTGCATACGAAATGTCATGTATCAAATTACCTCTGTGCATTTTTGTCCTCTTTTTCTATGCCTCCGAGGTCTGACAGTAACAATTACTCTGCTTTCATAAACCTGCTGGACAGCTTGGTCACATATCCTATTTATTCGACTTGTTTAGGCTTGCAGTGATAATTGTTTTTTCTCTGAAGCGTATGATATAACCCATGAGGCCAGTGTGAGGTTGCCATGAGCCATGCAATGCAGCGATCGCTGGCAAATGCTGATTACCTTTGTGCTCAGATGATTTGAGAGGCTGTTGCATGAAGGTGTAAATAGATAATTTTCTTTTAGCTTCTGTTAGCAATGCAACCAAAGGGATTCCCCCTCATTTAGCATTATTTCAGTTCAATTTGCAGCAGCCTTGCCAGCCAAGAAATACCCTGGTGAGCTTCTGGTCAAGAGTGGCATCCTAAGTGCCACTAGAAAAGCAGTCAGCCCTCCCGGGTAAAATGAGTCCTCTTTCTTGTCCGTGCTCGTTGTTAGCAGCAGGCCCTTAGCATTTACAATTCCTGGTCACAGTTCAAAAACATAAAAGTGTAAAATAATTTGCCTTCTTTCTTTTACACTTACTTACAAAAATCAAAATTATTAGTTCTCTTTGAACTGAGGGTGGTTCTTTCCACTTTACCGTTTCCTTCTCCTTTTTTCTTCATGTTAAAGCAAGACTTCTGGTCCTGCAACAAAGAAGAGGGGTAGCAGCCTTGTTGCTAAAACTTAGGAATTTTGAGAATGAGGTGGAAGTCTCTCAAGGAGTCTTCTGTTTTCTTTCCAAGAACAGTTGCAGTTGTTCCTAAATGGATTATCTTCTTCAGCAGGATGGCCCTGCTGAGCGTCAGGGATCATTTTCCTTTTTTACAGGGATTTAAGGGACTTTTTAAATTGCCAGTGTAGCAGCAAACTTTTTTTTTTTTTAAATTCAATATGGAGAATTATTGGAAACTAAAGAGTTTACTTGGATGTTTAGGGAGGCATTGTGGGCTTTGTTGTCACAGATTAGAGAAAATTCTTCTTTTGGTCTTACCCTCCTTGTTTTGCTGCTGGATGGGTGGCCTTCACCTGGGAGGGGGCTGCTGGCTCAGCAGCATGGTGGCCATGGACATCACAGACTTCCCTCTCCTAAAAGATCTGTTGCTGTTGGAGCTGATCCTGCACTGTGGGATGGATCCAGGCTTCCCTTGATCCTTGTCTCTCTTTCTAGGTGGGGTATATAGGGCAGAGTGTTGGCAAAGGGATGACGCAGGCTGGGCAGGTGTGAGGCCGATCTTTAACTGCAAGTGCGCATTTGGGTTATTATGATCCTTTTGCCCAGTTTTACTCTGTGTCAAGGTCCAGCTGGAGAAAACTTAGTACTTCAACTAATTGCTATTACTTGGTTCCAGTACTTCCCCATCAGGTAATTTAATTAAATCAGTCTGAGTTCCAGCTTAGCGTAAATGCAGACTGACTCCCATAATTTTGGCTAAGTTTGTACCCTTCACCAAGAGTCAGCACACTACCACATTGGAAATTTTAGGCTCTCACAGGATGACTGTTGCTTTGAAATTGAGATAAATATCTTTTTACTGCCTCATAAACAGATAAAAAAAGCAGAAGGCCCAAGACTGCATTCATACAGATTCATGCCTGAGTGGAAACTGCATCTGGTAAGGAAAACCAGAGTGTTTTTGCAGGGATGAAAGGAAGGGTACAACTGGAGAGCCCCTCTTGGGCCAGGATCAGTGGCTGCACCTCTGAATCATAGCTAAGTTGTGCCTTGCATGGGGGGATATCTCCTCTCCTTCCCTCCCCTTGCTTAACTTGGGGGCAGCCTGGTGGTGGCCAGAGCAAACCTGGTAGAGCATGTGGGTCACGACCAATCTAGAGAGTGAGTAAAAAAGTGCCTTATTTATAAAAGCAAATGCCCTAACAACACTAATTCTTCATGCACTTGTTATGTAAGAATTAACTTCAGGCACATTTTAATTTTCCTGCTCATCTTTCAACTTTAAATATGGTCTTCTTCATCTTGATCCGTCGATGCCATTTCCCCCAAGCTGGTTGCTCGATGAGGGCGGGCATCCCCCATCTGTGGACACCCCAGCAGCTGGCGGGTCAGGGGCTGGTGCAGGTGTGTGGGGTGGCCTCCATGGGCTGGGAGTGGCTGGTGGGACCGCCGTGACCTGCAAGTGCAGCCAGGATTCGCCACTACCTTTGGCAAGGAAAGCACTCATGGTGTGGGAATTACCAATCCCATTACTGCTCTGGTGCCAGGAAAATGAAGCTTTTGCATTACAAGATCACAGTAAATCACAGGGGGAAATGACAGCCTCGTTAGCATGGGCAAAGTTACTGTAATTTATGTATAAATAACTCCTTTGTGTCAAGATAATTCAGCTACCTTGAAATGCCTTCTCACAGTCTGTTGAGATACCTGTAATTTACATACCATAGTTCACAGCATTTTCCTAATTACACATAGACATTTTAAAAGATTTTTTGGGTGTTCACGGTTGCAGGTCATCCCTTAGCAGTTGCCCACTTCTGCAGGAGGTCCTGGAGAATATGGAGCAGGCTGGCTTCTTCCTCCTCTGTTCTCCCAACTGTGCTTGGGCACTGGAGCCAGTGTGTCCTTTGTGACTGGGGCTTTGCTCAGCAAGTTCACTCAGTATCCAAGGGCCACCGGCCACAAACTGCCCCAGGAGCAGAGGCACCAGGAAAAGCACATGATGCCCCCTGCAATGATAGGCCATGTCATTGGTTTCCATCAGATCTCAATAGCTTTCTTTGGGAAGGATTTTTGCTTACAGTTGAGCTTGGCTTTACAAATGGGGGACATTTCACTGCTTCCCTTTGGTCATATTGTTTGCTTGCCGAGGAGTGGTACGGCTGTCAGGTTTAATTCTGCGCCTACGTGAACTTGTTTAGATTTGCCTGCCTCCTGGTGGCTAACGCCAAGTGTCTGAAGGCACTGCTTCCTGTTCTACTGTGTGAGAGGAGGGGTTTTTTAAGAAAGGGCTTAAAAGGGCTTGGCATTACTGGGCCTACAAATTGTTGGAGCATTTCAGCAGCCTTAATTGTTTTCCAGCAAAACTGTGTTTTCAACTCATTACTGGCACATTTAATAGCATACGTATTTTTTTGTGTTAGCAGTGTAGTGCTGCACAGCATTTTACTGACCATGGTCTTTAGCCAGGTGAAACACTTCATCCAGACTTTGGGGTATAGCTTGAGCTTTTGGACTCCCCTGGACAGGGAACCCACTTACCTTCTGCCCCACACAGGTGGTCATGCAGTGCTGGTGTTTCTTCCAGCTGCTTTGCAGGGAAATAAGAGTCTCAGGCTTTTTGGATAGACCAGGCATGAAGGAGGCTGGAAGGCGGTGGCAGAGGGTCACAGGCTCCTCTCTGCATTTCTAGTTCTCTTTTCTGGTCGTGCAGATTTTGTCCTGGCACCCCACATAAGGACCACTGGAATTAGGCTCAAAAAGCCATAGCACAAGTCTACATTACAGTAGCTCCTGATGTGGTTGATGATTTTACCTTTGTTGCAGAAATTTCCACTCCACTGAAGAGCCAAGTAGGAAAACAGCTTTCAAGTTGTGCAGCTTTCAGTTACAGAGCAGTTAATGGAAGTGCTGCATTCCTCCCAAAATTCATCATATGTTGCAAACAGCATCCAGATTGCATCATAACCCAGTAAGGTACTGAAGGCTCCTCTGCCCAGTTAATGGCAGGAAAAAGAGAGGTGGTTCAGGTACGACATGTGGACATTGAAGTTGTAGAGAGAGGAGTCCAGAGTTACTGTACATACAGTATAACAAGAGTAACTCTAAAGGAGCTGAGGCAGCAGCTTCAGCTTGTCTGACACCTTTGTTTGATGGACAGAAGGCGTGTTTTTCATTTTTGTTAAGCTTAATATGATTGAACCAACAAGATTGAAATGCCCCCTTCGTCACTGCTGAGACGTGCTCCCATCTGTGGCTGCTGTCGTAGGTTGGAGCCTGTTGAGGCCCATTGGCAGCGTGTCCTTCACTGCATTCACCTCATCTGAGCTTGAGGGTATGCTCTGCCATACCTGACAGAGGAGGTGTGAGAATATGATGATAGTGCTGTACCACGCAAGCAAGATCTGAGCTGTTTTTTCAGTTATCCTCGGTCCAGCTCAGAGCACAGCAGGAGGAAGGGAAAAAAAAAGCCGCTGCTGATGAGCTGCAGGCAGGCCAGGCTGGAGATGAAGTGCCCTACGAGTCTCCTTGGGGGAAAAACCAAGGACTTAGAAAGTAAACAGTTTTGGAAACTTTGCCCTTGGGTTATTTTATGGGATGGAAACCCATGCCTTGGAGCTCCAGTGGTAAAGCAGGACCTTTTGGTGGGCACACCTTGAGTACCATCCTCAGATGAGGAGCTGTTACAGAGAGGGACTTCAAGGTGTGGGTCCGAGTATTTTGTGGTGTCTTTTCATGGCAGAGTAGTAGTATTACACACTGCTGCAGTGTCTACAAAACCAGCCTCTCTGCAGTCTTCTATTCCAATAGGGGATTTTTGCTTTAAGTACAGAATTTGATAAAAATAATGATTCATCTGGTGTTTTCACTCATGAAAGCAGTTTGCCAAATATTTTCAACTCTGAGCCGTTAAAATAAAAGGAATGACTTAGACATTTTATAAGTTTTTTTAGCTTTAGCCTCAGAAATGGCAAGCAGGGGATTCAACTTGAAGAGAAAAACACACGTTCGCTAAGGGAATTGTGGAGTTTGGGTTTCTTTCCAAGCTGTGCTTTGGTTTCGTGGACTTCAGCCCCATAGTACCCCAGCCGTGCTTCCAGGTGCTGGAGTACTGCAAGGTTCAGGGACAGTGAAAGTTGCAGTGTCCTTCAGAAAATCCCGATTTCTGGAGGCATGAAATAAACACTGCAACTGAGCTGCAGAGTTTTTAAGGAGAATTCTTTGGGGATGGAAACAAATAGCTCATCATAGCATTTCACAGGATTTAGCAAAAGGCAGTTCTGCTGCAAGGGATGGTGTGGATATTTTTTTTTTTTAATAATGGCATGAGGGATTTCTTTATCCTTTTGTCTCATAGTGAGTAGAGTGAGTACAACTGACTTCTGAACCGGATACATTCCTTTTAGAAACTGAAACTGGTGTTAAACTGTGATTTGACCCACTGATGAATTGGTGGAATGCTGAAGCACTACAAATTTTAAATAATTCCCAGTCCCACAGGAAATTCAGGGCAGACCCAGGACCAGAGCCCACTGTGGGAGCAGGCTTTCCCAGAGACTGATTAGGGTGTGAAGTCCCTGGCAATTCCTCATCACCATCTATCTGGGAGAAGCTGTGACTGAAGTGAGCCTTCCTGCAGGGAGTCTGAATATTTTGGTTAATCGCTTTTTTCCCACGGTCCATTTCCTCCCCCCGCCCCATTTCAATTATTTTAAAATGCTTAAATTTGCAATGAGCTAAAAATGCTCAGGGTGTGTGTGACTTGATGCTTCTCTAGGTCTCGATGTACCTTTTCTGGAAATGGGGGAGCAAATTCCAAAATGTGGTGCCAAGAGGATCATTTGCAAGGGAATTAATTTGCTGTCAGCTGTAGCATTGCTGTGGTAAACAGGCATACTTGTAGGGGTTTAAAATCCTCAAAGGGTCTTGCAGAGCTCTGGAGATATAGAGGAAAAATGAGTTTAAAATTGCAAGCTCACTGCCACGTTGGGGAAAGGCTGCTGCAGCAAGACATTGTTTAAGGGCTCTGTTTTCAGCATGCTCCTGAAAATGTGCTCTTGGAAACAGGGATTTGTGCCTAAATGGGAATCCAGACATACAAAACACTTCATTTATTCATGTAAATGTCTGCATAAAAATGCAAATGTGGTACCTATGGCTATTGCCTCCATATTGGGCTACAGTATAGCATATAAGAGGCATACTGATGAGTTTTCAGCAAATTTTCTGAAAATACTTGAACAGTCATGGGCTCTGATGTATAAAGTTACCTTTTAAAGTGATTTAAAGAAATAGATACTTGGTTTTGCATCCCAGTGGCTCAGCTTCCTAAAAACTTTGAAAATACTTCCAATTTAAAAGAAATCTGAATCCAGATATCAGATATTTATTTCTAATTCTTATGCTGGTTAACTTCACTCTGGGGTGTATTGCCTAGATAGTTCCAACCTCAGCTTATACATTTATTTACTTAATTCAGAGTTTTGTAATTTTTTGAAAAGCATGTTTTGATCTTCAGGGAGATGCAATGCAGCTGAATCTAAAACACAGTAATTTCAAAGGATGTCTGAGGAACGAAACTCCCTGTGCCTGGCAAAAACAGCAGTAGGTAGTAACACTGAGCTTGCCGAAGAGTCAAATTTAAATTGGTGATTGATTTCAATTTTTAAACTGTCCTTAATTTGATATGACGTCCATTTTGCAAGCATCGTTTAATATTCCGCTGTTAGGAGTTGCGAATAAGAATGTTTCAACTGACACTTGAATGAAACGCCAGCTGATTCGGAAAGGTGTGGATGGTGTTGGTGGGCTGTTGGTAACCTGTGCCAGTGCTGATGCTGTGCTGCCATTCTTCATCCGTTTTTGTGAAGAAGAGTTAAAATATCGCGCTGCCTGCGCTGCCATTCTCCCGGCTCTGCTTTTGACAAGAACAAGGAGATTTATCTTTGGGTAAGGCCAGACACTGTCTGAGCTGTCTTCCCATGAGAATAAGAAATGAAAAATGAGAAGAATAAATGAAAAAGAGGAAACTCTGGCATGTGTGTGTGTGCGTGGGGACAGACTCACCTCCCCACGCTGTGGGGAAAGCAACATTCCTTGTCTGCAACGTGTCATTGGGAAAGGATGCACAGTTATGTATATGCAGGCACTGTATGTTCTTTCTCAGGCCCATCTGGAGATGTTCAGCTAACTTGCCAGGATGTGGGAATGAGGGGTTAAATTTTCCATACTTGTGGAATCTTTTTTTGCCATAAGGAAAAAAATAACCAAGTTTGGTAATTTCTGGTTCTATATATTTCAAGGTGTACCTGCCCCACAGTGTTCATTAGCAGAGTCTTAGCTGCTTTTAAACTTCAGATTGAGACCCTTTGCTTTGGCGTATCAGACATAATAGGGTTATATTTAAATATATGAATCTGCAATACCCACTCTCACTCTCCTCTCCCTTTGCTTGCTTTCCTGATGATTTTCCCTGCCTGCCTTCCCTGGTGCTTTCTCCCTCCCCACCTGTTTTAAAAAAACCCAGCCTGGTTGAAATGGATGGGCTTTGTTGCTGCAAGCTCAGATTTCAGGAGCCTTGTCAGACAACAAAGCAAGCAATGCACTGGGATCACCTTTGTCCAACCTGAGAAACTGCTGTTGATCAAACTTGCTGTGTCCTGCTGGAAGAAGCTTTCCTGGAGCAGGAGCGATCAGCCTTCTCCTCGACAGCCTTGTCACAGAGTGCCTGTTGCCTCCCTCAGCTCTCTGCTTAGCCAAGCCAAACTGCCTGGAGATGCCTAATGAGGGACAAGCCAGGATGCTTTGTGCTCTAATTAATAAAAAATTAACCTCTAGTCACTGGATGTTTCCAGCACTCCCAGCAGCACTTGTCTGCAGGGAGGCAGCTATTATCGCCTTTCTCATTCTTTTAGGCGGGCACAAATAGGAAACAAGGGAATCACCCTTTGCCAAGAGGTTTTCCAGATTTTTTTTTTTTTTTGGAAAGCATAATGTATCCATGCAGGCGAGTTTTAAATCATCCCAGGATTAAATGTTTAAGAAATGAGCTGTGTTTAAGTTTTGAGCTGCCTGGATCCCACTGAAGCCCTTCAGCAGCAGTAGTTTGGGGTTTCTACCCTGTTTTACCAAACCACCATCAACTTCTCCCAACCTTTAAGTATTTAAAGATTACCTTAATCTTTAATACTGGTTTTGGGAGGGTTTTTTAATCCTCACTGTTGCTCTTTTGCAGTCATTGTAGTGAGCTTGCAGGAAGGAAATTGTCCAAAACATGTATTTTTTTTTTTCTTGGGGAGGGGAATATGTCATGGCTAGCTGGCTTTGGGAGAACAGATGTTTTAGCCCCTTGTGTGCTCACTGAAGTAGGTGAATCTGTTGTTAACTGGGAGTGGGGAGAGGTTTGGGTTCCACCAGCTGGTTCCTGACCAGCCATTGACTTCCTGTGACCTTGGAGGAGTTACTAAACTTGCCCACTTTATTTTGTCTAACTATAAATCAACTATTATTTCCATAACAGAGAAGGAATTTTTGTTTTGAGTTGGAGGCAGAGGTTTAAGGTCTGACTTCTCAGTTCCATGCAGCATTGCAGACTGTAGGGCAGTTAAATTGTCGGGCTCAATCTTCACTCTTCTGTTCCATAGTTATAAATATTATGAGTGTTAATGGAGTGTTAATTCTTCTTGGAATGACTATCAGTGTTTTCAGGCTTGTGCAAGATGCAGGGAACCTTAATTTGGTGCTTTTATGTAGAGGCAAGATGAGGCTAATACAAGATAGACTATACTCTGGAGGGAGTCATGTGTGCAAGCAGTTTTGGAGTGGTGGGAGCATCTGTGGTAGCCCGTGTTAGGCATGATTTTGAATCACTTTCACTGTGCATAATCATAAGCCTGGACGAAGGATACAGCATGACCCACAAGTGCTGCTTTTTTGTTCATTTGTTTCATATGGGCTCAACAGATGAGCAACTTTTGTGATAATAGACTTCCTAAATTTGCTTTCATTTTGGCCACTGATAAAGGTTTTATTTGATGAATAGCAGAATAAACCTGAGCTGGTCAGCCTTGATTTCTGTGGCATGCTAGCCCATCAGGGAAGGAGAAAGAAGGGGAGAAGGGAGATCACCCACCCAGTGGTTGTACTCTAACACATCATGCTTCCAGCCCTGGGCTATTGTCACTGGGCACAGTAGGTTTCATCTTCTTTAGGAATGCTCTGCTTTCTTTTTCCATTGCATTGAAGTGTTACTATCCACCAACTAATACTGGAGGTCAGTGTTGGTTCCTTGTTGAAGATGGAGTTTTGTGCGGGCTGGAAAGAGCAGGATGCTGTTTGCAAATAGCAAAGTCTGTGGGAATGATCAGCTTTTATTGTGAGTCGGGAGGAGGCGCTTCTAATTCTTTAATTACTTTGATTCTTTTCTGCCTTGAGAGCAAAGGAAAAAATCCACCCCATTTTATGCAATATTCATCAAGGGAAATTAAATTCGGCCAAGAAAGAACATTTTTTTAGAGCTCTCTGATGAGAATGCTCTGCTGTATTCTTGTGTGATATATATATCTATATATACACACATATATGTATATGTGTAGAAACAAATACACTACCTTGGTCTTTTTGTTTGTTATTGTTGATTTTGGCACTGAAGTGATACAGTTCATAAAATGACATGGGAGATTATCTTCATTGCATTAAGAAATCAGAGGAAAGGAATAAAACCATCTCAGTGAACCAAGTTGTTGGTGATCTAGCACACCAATTCTTTACCCTTTTGGAGAATATTTCTAGCCAAAAAGTGTAACAGTTGGAAATGAAGCAGCGTGTTGTTTGCTAGGCCTCTGCAAATGTGATAATAATCTACCCAAATTACCTATTTCTAGTCTAAATGTTTAATAAGTAACTGCCTACAAGTGGCAGAAATTAATCAAAATAAGACTGCTTTTAAGTCATGTCTTTTAGCTTCTTTTCAATAATAGATAATTATTGACATTTCTAGGAAGCATTTGTACTACCGGAACAGCAGCAGTACAGGAAAAACTTCTTCGGTCTTTCTTTCGACCTGAGTGTGGGGTTCCTCCACTCGTGAAGCAAAATCTTGAGTCGATCGATGACAACAGGAGTGCCCCTGCAATTGAAAATTGGCCTTTTCCAAGATTTAGTCATTTCTGGTTTGAGGCATATTCAGTCTTTGAGGTCTCTGCTGAGAATTGCCAGCGAGGGGGAACAATAATCAAGGTTATAATTTTTGTGGCGCAGAAACGTCGGCTCTCTGGCAACTGGACTGAACATACCAGACTCATTTCTCATAGGACACCGGAAAAGGTTCAGAATGTAACTTGGACAAATTGTTAATATTTTAAAGCACAGACCAGGAAGGATTCATTTGTCCAATAACTCTCTTCATGTGGTCAGAAATTTTGAGTGGCAACAACTCATTTGGCAAATGACATTGCTAATGTTGTCTGCAAAAATAACTTCACACTTAAGGAGTGTATTTTTTTTGTTGATGAGTGCTGCTGTAGGTATAAATTTCCCCTGTACTCAAAATGAGAACGTAACCCTCACCTCAGATGTGTGCACTGAAGGAGAGAGGAAGAGAGCTGTTAATGCCTTAAGTCCTTTTGGGCTGTTGGATTATCAGGCTTGGCAGGATTTGGTTCTAGTTCAAAGTGCAGATTCTTAAAACAGCAGAGATGGCTGCTGAACCTTACTGAAATTGTTTTATTTTTTGGTCTTTTGTGTTGAGAGAAAGATGTGGTTTCTCTAAGTTGGGAACTCTTTTTCCTGCAGTCTCAGTAATTTCTTTCACGTGGGTCCCCAATGTATAATGTGGACACATTTCTAATGTAAAAGTGCAAGCTTACATGTGTGAAATGTATTTTTATGGTGTTGAGACCTATGTAAAAATAGTAAAGGTGTTTTGTACTTGCTAATATACGACCATATATATATGCATATAAAGGTTCTGAGTCTGAGATATAGCTAAGTGTGCAGTTCAGTCTGTGAACCTTTCTGTCATTTAAGTTATATTCTGAATTAATTTTGATATTGTTTTTAATCTCAAAGACATAACACATTTCTTTAAAAACTGTAAATCAATCCTTTTGTGGATTTCCTAGCTCTGTCACATTCACGAGTAGTAAAGCCTATTTTGGAAAGTGCTTTTTGCAACATTTCCAAATGTGAGTATGGCTTCTGCAGTTGTTCTTCATGAAAAGCACTTTTTGACAATTTCAGAAAATGTAAATTTAATCTTGATAAGTGCTTTCCCTGAATGCAACCTTTCCTCTGTAGGGGGAGAGTGCATATTACATCAGCATAAATGCATTCAGATAGCTCTACATACAGGCAAGTGACCTCTCATTCAAAAGATGTTTTAGGATCATTTTGAAAACGCTATTATCCGGCAAAAAGTTTAGTGTAGATTAGGGAAAATGTAATAGAGTTTTAGGTTTTCTGTGTTTTTTTCCTTTGTGTAACAAAGTGAATCAGGACTTTGCCTAGAAGTCATTTTCCACAGTCTTCTGAGCTGATCATTGTCATTATTTTAGATCTAGAAAGCGCTATCCATTCATTTTTTATGCCCTGCAATACAGCCAGAGTTAGCAGGTAATGCAGAGCTTTCCATTGTAAATAAATAGCACAGGTGAAATGGAAAAACCAGAGTCTTTATTTCTTACACATTGTTGTTTCTTTTCCATTTAAAATTGAAATTTTAAGCTTTTCAACAGCATTTTCAAAAACCTTCACATCCTCCCTTATCATAAGAGTCACAGGGAGAAATACAGTGAGATTGTTTAAAAACAAACAGTAATTTTTTAGAGATCTTGTGTACAAGTAGTATAAGAGTGAATGAACTACCTGGCTTGTAAATCCTGAGAGAGTGGTGGGGTGTTGTGACTTGAAAACAATCCCAAATTTATATTTTCTTTAGGCATTCATCATCTCAACATCGTCCTGGTTTCCACAGATAAAATTGAAAGGGAAGGTTTCTCAGAGCCCCTGTGCTGTTTTAATGAGGGTATTGTGTGTCAATCACGGCTGAGCTGTTACCCTCTGGACAGCCAAAGCACAGCACCAGCTGGGTTTGAAGGTTCCTACACAGTCTTGCTTCCTCATCAGCACCCTGAAGACCCCAGGAGAGGGATCCAGGCAATCCAAGCAGACAAGATGCATCCAAAGCACCTTCCCAGGCGTGATAGATGTGGTTCAGGACACAAGGCATGTCTGCACCCTTTTGGAGCGGCAGCTGGAGGCTGGGCAGAGGGCCCTGGGATACCTGAAAAGGTAGCAGGCATCTGTGTTTGGGCATATGAGCTGTTCAGAAGACAGGAGAGGGGTCAGTACCAGTCAAAGTTAGCCTATTAGAAATTTTTTGCAGTGTGCACTTGGTGACAACTTTGTGGTGTGGAGATGTTGTGTGGGTACTAGAAAACCTTATGCCAGATTTTATAATAATTTTCCCATTGTTGTGCTTTAACCCTAGCTAGCAGCCCAGCACCTCACAGGCATTTGCTCACTCCCCCACCAACAGGATCAGGAAGAGAATTGGAAGGGTAAAAGCTAGTTGGGAGATAGGGTTGAGATAAAGACAGTTGTAGGTTGTGATAAAGACAGTTCAACAGGGAAAGCAAAAGCCATGCACACAAGCAAAGCAAACCACGGAATTAATTCACTGCTTCCCATGGGCAGGTAGGTGTTCAACCATCTCCAGGAGAGCAGAGCTACATCACATGTAATGGTTACTTGGCAAAACAAATGCCATCATTCCAAATCTCCCCCCTCCTGTCTTTCCCCTGCCCCGCCCAGTTTGTATCCTGAGCATGGTGTCATGTGGTATGGAATATGCCTTTGGTCAGCTTGGGTCACCTGTCCTTGCTGTGTCTCCTCCCAACTTCCTTTCCAGAAGAGGCCTTGTCTCTGCGTAAGCCCTGCTCAGCAATAACAAAAACATCATTATTTTATCCACCCTGTTTTCAGCATAAATCCAAAACACAGCCCCATACTAACCACTGTGAAGAGAGTTAACTCTACTGCAGCCAAAACCAGCACATCCATATATGTTAATTGATAGGGCTTTCTCAGGTGGCTTGTGGTAGCCCAGAGCAATGTTCTTGGACTGGTTTAGGGCCCCTAATTCTCTTACTTAAATATTATTATTTCAGTCGTTTTACATTCCTGACCCGGCCTTGAAAAAATATTTTGTCTCTTTGTTTTCAAGTCTTCTTAATGACTGTTTAGCTTGTCCAGGCAGTTCCTGTGCCTCAGCGGAAGGCACCCTTGGCTTCTAATCTTGTGACTCTAAAATAAGCTCTATTTCAAAGTTTATGAAAACCAGGGTTTTTAATCTGATGATTGGATGGGAGCATAAAGCTAAGAACTTGGCAGCAGAGAGAAAAACGAGAGGATTCATCCTCTTTAGCTTAGCACTTCGGAGGTTTCAGGCTTTGCCCATCTCCTTGAATTCTAGGATGATTCATGCATGTGGATGTGCGGAGGAGTGCCTGGGTAAAGCATGTGTGGGCATATAGATGTGCTGTGGTGAATACCGCAGTTGACGGTGATTTGGTTGAATTGCAGGTTTCTATAGACAGTAAGAACAAGAGGGTGAGCTATGGCAAACACAAGCGTGATTAGCATTTCCAGCATGAAGCCCTTTGGTCAGCAGGAAAGAGGAAAAAACAAGGCAGTCTGACACATGAGAACAAGAACATTTCTTATTGCCTAGGCTGCTCCCTGAGACTTTGAAATGCCCCTCTTTGTCGAGGAAGCATGCAAATGTTCTCATTATTTTCTATAATTTGCATTATTAAAGAAAAGTTATTACCCAGGCTCAAACTTTCTTAGTGCACTGAGTCAAAGATACTGTTTTGCTTGCTGACACTGCATACTCAAATGGACCTAATGGCGTTCCGTGCAGGAGTATTTTATCTTTAAGGACCCTTAATTGCTTTAACATGCCGTGCTTTAAACAGGCTGAATCATGGATAAACAGCAGTCCTTTCCAGCTCTGTTGTTAGGTAGGGCTAAAGGCTCTGGATCAAATTAGGAGTTAATCCTTATTTTTAAATAAGGGGAACTAAGTCCTTAAAAGAAAAAGTAAAAAAAGCCCCTTTAGTAGTTCATAATCCTGATTTTTAGCTGTGGGCGCTTCCAGAGCAATCCCGTCTCTGATTTTGGAATCCTATTTCTGGCTGTTTTTTCCTGTTGCCTTGGTTTGTCTCTCTCCCTCTTGATCATGGGACCCACATTACTTCTGTGGGGCCTGCCAGGATTCTTGACTTTTTCTGAAGGTCCATCCCTTTGCAGACACTGTCTTTGATATGCTGGAGATACCCTGATGGAACAGGGCCCTCCCCTCCTCCAGCTGTGCTGAAAAATATACTTTTCCTGAAGGAGCTGGAACAAACTGGATGCTCTCAATGGAGAAATGATGCTCTTGGTCAGAGCAGGAGCCCTATGGCTGCTTAGAGTGAGGAGTGGGAGGCTAGGGGAGTGCTGTGAGACTGGTTCCCAAAACCGGCACCAGTGCATCAGATTTTAAAACAAATCACTGTGAAATGACTGGAGAGTTTTCCATTGTGATTTTCTTACCTGGGCTAGGGACGGTTAAAGCAACGGGGGCTTGGGGTGAAAGGCAGTGATGGCAGCAGCCACCTCGCAGCGCTGGCTGCAGTGGGGAGCCTTGCTGCGGGGAGCGCGGCAGTGCCGCCCCGCTGCTCCTTTTTATTCCCCATAAGGAAGCGACAAAACGAGTTGTTGATGTCTGAGAAAGGCAAAGGGCAGGGGGAAAAGCAATAAAGCACTTGTCTGGCACGCAGGCTGGAGCAGCAGGGAGGGAAGCCGTGGGACATGGAGGGCTGGCACCGATTCCGGCCTTCCGTCCTGCACCAAGCAGCGTTGAGGAGCACGTTTGACTGCAGAAGTATGGATGCTGATCTACTCTGGAGGTCAGTTTGCTTATACGATTCTCATCACTGGCTTTCCATTTACACCAGGGAGCAGTTTAGCTCTCTGAAAGACTTTGCTGGTGTGAGGGTTGCTCTGGTACCCATGTAGCCACATCACATCTGCTTATCTTACCTCAGGCTTTTGTCCCTGAGGATTTGAGTGCTGGTGGGGATGTTTCCCGTGGTCCAGCTCTCATGCACATGTACACACACATAGTGGGAGGTCTATGTTTGAGCTTTGACTCCAGCTCTAGGATGACTACAGGATGGATTGGAGTGCTGTGATAACAAAAAGGCAATTTCTCTAAGCCAGATTGGCCTCTGCTCTGCTTGGAAAATAACTTGTTCGCTCTTAGCCCCTCCGATACTCTTCTGTAAACAGCACTGAAGAGTGGATCCTCCTAGTCTGTCCCACTCATCGATACAGTATGTCTTAGCTCACCAGGACAGTTTTCACATGGTGAATCTGCTTGCTGAAATGGGTGTGTGATTGGCTCCCCAGTAACTCTTGAGTAGAATGGGGATAGCTGCTGGTGCTCTGGTCCCAAAATCATGTAAAAGGGGCCTCCACAGAGTAAAAGGGCATTTCCCTAGGTTTTGGCAAAGCCAGGATACACAAACTTGGGCCTTGGCTTTCACTTAGCTCTTTGGCCAAAGAAGGTGCTTCTTGCTGTGGCTTCACAGGCCTGCATGGTGAAGGGCAGCAGGGGATGCTGGTGGCTCCTTGGAACAAGGGCATTGCCTGGACACTTGCAGAACAGACCAGGATGGCATCACATTTTACACAGAGTAACCCAGGAGTCCAAATGAGCATTTAAATGTGTTGAATCAAGGGAGATGATTGTGATCAGGCCACTTTGTCTTCTTGACTTGGAATATTTTTTCCTCAAGGGCGTTTAAAACAATGGAGTCAAGCCTTCAGATTCATAGCTGCCACCTTATTATCCTATTAGTCAATTATAGCTGCTGAGGAGCCAGGAGTAAGTGACAGTATGGCAGATTACAGCAATTTATTTGCAGTTCTCATAGTCTGGTACCGCATATCATCAGGCTGTTTAAATTTAATGATAGGGTTTTTGCATGTGTTTTAGTGCAGTTAAAGTTGTAATCAAAATGTTTAGGAAAACCCCCACTGACCTGCATAAATACTCCCATCTTCAGCACTGCTTTCATGCCCTGTTGTAATCTTTATTAGCAGAGCTGACTCACTAATTAGGGGAAGCAACCTGCCTTGGAAATAATAGATTTCTTTTTTCTTTTTTTACCACTTTACAAGGCTTTGAGGAATAGAAGCTGCTGGTGAGTCTCTGTCTTGGCTCTGCTTTTGAGATGTTCTTTCACCGCCAACCCAATTTAAATTAAAACCTAGAAACAGGTATGTGTTAACTTGTTTTCTGTAGCCTGGCATGGTATATTCCCTGTGGGGGAAATAGTCACCCACTGGATTTTAAGCATCAGGCACTGGTGGTGATCCTGAGGAGGTGTCTGTGGTCAAACAACGCAGCCTCCAGCACAGCCCCTGCTCCCATCGCATTTGGTCTTTGGACATCCCTGTTGAAGAACAATGGAGAAACTACCAAGGTTTTGTCTCATCATGTTTCATGGGTTTGTAGCTTAGGAGATGACAACCATGAGGTCTGAAAGCAGACTTGGGCATCCTCAGCAGCATCTGTGGCCTTTCAGTGGAGGTTATATAGGGCTTCCGTTGTCTGCTATGGCTAGCTGCTCCCTCAGGACACTCAGCCTGTGGTGGGATGTGGACCAAGACACCTTGCTGCTGTGGCCTGACGTACAGCCATATGGGGGAGCATCCAAAAGCTTCCTGGCCAGAGTACATCAAAACCTGGCTTCTGAAAATTTTAAAGAGATTTTTGTTTTCAAGGATTTGGGGTCTGACTCAGATGTTCACTCACTTCATCCTGCATTGAAATAAAGGTGTAATCATCAAACCCATGAGCATGTTCAGCCAGCATGCTCAGAGCCCAGCTGGGGGAGATGGATGAGGTTGCAGCTGCCTGCCACTACGTGCTTTGATGCAAAGCAGCAACGTAAATGAAATAGGGATACTCGGGATAAAATTCAGGCATAAAGCATTTCATGACATATGGGGAGCTCCCACAAATAGCTGCTAAGCACTGAGTACATAAACCATGTTGCTTACACAGAGCAGAATGGGTGGCCAGGAGAAAAACAGCGCTGGGAAAAATACATGAAGAATGTGTTTCTGCTGTAATGCCCTGAAACAGAGGATGATAAGAAGGCCTGGATGGAGATTGTAGCCACAAGTGGACAAACCTTTCTCCTCTTTTGCCCTCTAGAGGGGCCTCACTTTCGTTTTTTGCCTCTGCAGTTCAGGTTTTTGGTTGAGTTGGACAGGGTTGTTTTTACTTACCTGCATCAATTCAGTTGCTGTGCATGAGCTCCTTGGACACCTCTGCAGCCCTTCAGCAGCAGCACTTTGAGTTTTCTGCCCTGTGTTATCAAACCACCACCAAGTGCCCCCAAAGAGTGAACTCCACCAACCCCCTCCCACCTGTCTCTCTGCTCTGCACTGGAACTTTCCGAGTGGGAAACTATCCAAGACCTTATGACTCCTGTTCACAGCAGCCTCGTGCACGTCAGTCCGCAATCCCATGGCTATTAGCACAGGAACTGCAAAGGGACTGCCTTCCCTGGGGACTTCTGTGAGGCTGGGGTAATCCTACCTTTTCTGTGGAGGGAAGAATATTCTCTGAGTGGAGTAGCAGCATCAGATTGGCATTGAGAAGTTACTAATTAGTGTGTAATGTTATGTAAAACTGAGCTGGGCTTCCAGAAATGTACCAGTCGTGTGAATGAGTTAGGGGATGGTTTACAGATGACGGGTGTTACTTTCTGCAAGGGCAGGGACAATTAAATGGATTTTCTTTGAGCTGTTAACCAGGAGGCATAATACCATTTATTACATCCATATTGGGAATATGTCACATAAAAACATAATTGATGGAAGTATTATCTTGCTTAATTGGGAGATCGAAAAAGCCACTTCCCCTTTATTTACAGATTATTAGCAATGGTATCTCCGGTTTGGTCCAGAGTGGTTTCTGTGTAAGTCACAGGCTTTGTGCATTATATTCAGTACAGAATTCTCTTAAAGAAGTCTGGTTCTTAAGTTTCAGAAATGACAACTTCTAGGGACGTGCAGTTGGAGTCTCATTGTATTTTACAAAGGCTTGGTACAACCAACACTTTTAGAATATCTGAAAAATTAGAAAGAAAATAGCCAAGATATTGTTTTCTATCTTATTAAGTAGGTGAGTTCTCTAAATCTTTTGTTGTTTCTCTTCATGAGAAGGAGTTTCACCTTGACTCTGCATGACAGTGCCTTACGTAGTCAGAATAATTATTTTTCCAGTACTGTTTGGCAGTAAATTTCTCTCTTGTGATTTTGAAGATGTTCTTCCAGTAACAAGAAACTTATTTTTAATGGGAAAATATGGTTATGAAATCATGAAAATATGGGAAGAGTCTGAGGCAGAGATAAAATTTAAATGGAAGAAAACAGGAAATGAAAGAAGGAGAATTGGCCCCATTTGGATTTTCAGCTCTTGCTTTTCTTTTAAACTTTGTTTTTTGAGTCAAGAGCCCTTTTAAACAGAAATCCAGTCTTATTCCACCACTTAAATTATTAAATCCGAATATAATGAGTATTTGATTTTGCATCAAAAGATGTAAATGTTATTATTAAAAATGCCTATTTCAGTGAGTGGGCAGTGCCTACTGAGAAGAAATTAATCAGTGAAGGGCTCGGGGTTTTTTCATAATCATCTTTAATGAAGATGTTGTCCTCAGTTTAAAGCACTTTTTCTTTCAATTGTGGAACACGTTAGTGAATGTAAGACAGATTTCCTTCTTGTCATCTCCATAACCACATCAAGAGCGTGGCAGGAGAAGATGAGTGGCCTTGCCAGGAGTGGGCAGCAAGGGTGGGACAAGGTGCTTGGAGCGCTCTGGTGTCCTTCTGCATGGCACCACAGTGCCAGTGTACCCACTGCCCCAAGGTGTTCACCCAAAGTGACCCTGTGCCCATGGTCCGTTTTGGGTGTTTATTCAGTATCTGAGAGGTGTTGCCTTGGGGGGGGAAGAAGTTGAAAAACAGTTGGTTTTATTCTCAGTACGAAAACAGATTTTAAAGAAACTTCTGAGCAGAAGCTCACTGTCTGAAACATATGGACATTTTTCAAGCAGAGTAATTGATTAACCTCTATTTGAGTATGCAGAAGTATACTGAGATGCTGTTTTCAAGCTTGATAGAAAATGAGAGAGAAGCATATTTCTGAAAGAAAAATTAGTCCTTTGTAGTCTCTGCTCCCCATTGCATATTTTTGCCCTCCCAAGCTGATCACCGTCACAGATGTGACAAGAAGGAAAGCAGTTTAGACAGCGAACCAAAACTTGTTCACATGGAATTAGGAGAACATTTCTGAATTGCAACCCATCACCTCAAACAGGTCAAAATCTCTTGGTTGACTTGAGGCTATGGTTCACTTGTGGCTACAGTTGCATTGTGGTCTGGTTGATGCATATTCCCTAAAGGGACTTGCCATTACAGCTCTCTTGTGTTTGGTTTCCACTCCCTGCACTGCAGGAACCAAATTCTACTGTCTCCCTGTTGTTGAATTCAACAATCACAGTTCCTATTTGCACGACTTTCCCTCCCTCTTGCTCTCTGTTTTTGAGCCACCTCCTTGAAATACAAGTTTATTTTCTGACAGTGTTTGAAAATTGGTAGCATTATGAGTGGTAATGGCCAACGGCTTAAAGCACAGCAAGTTCAAAAGTGGAGTTCATCAGCACAGTAGAATAAAACCCAGGTCTCTGAACACACAGCCAATCCTGCCAAATAATCTTTCAAAAACTGGCTGATTAAAAAACTAGCTTGGGCCAGGATTTGCTTTGGTCCATCAGATATTCATTACTTCTGCTCTTGAGTTGCGTGATGTCCTTAACTTTATCGGGAAAACGGCTCAAATCATTGGGAGCTGCTTCAAATGATTGGTGACATGACAGAGCCTCTTATTTACTCCTAGAACAGCCATAAGTATTGTATGAATGCAGCAATATGCCCTGTGTCTGCTGCTGGTTATTGCTTGGAGCCTGGAGCCAGACAGTTGGCTGTGCACTTGCAAGGCAGCTCCCTGGGATCTCAGTGGGACTGGTGTTGCAGAGAGAGCTGCTGGTGTGCAGCACTGACTGCAAGTTCCGTGTTAATCTGGGAGCTCTGGAACCTAAACAATTAGCAGCACTCAGTCTGAAACTGCACAAGGTGCAGTGTCCTAACCAGGTAATGTCAGAAATTTATTTTTTATATCCCTTTGTTATAAGGGGTGATATTAGATTGTTATTTAAAGTGTTTGAGGCTTTGCATTTCCTCATGAGAGGGGAGTGCAGTGTGGAAGCTCTGGACTGGTCAGTGCCGGGTCCTTGTCTAGTGCTGCCCAGGCCAAAGGGCTGCAGGAGATGCATGGACTGCCTCTCACCTGGGTGGGCACTTGTCCTAAAGGTCTCCCTGAACCAAATCAAGGTGACTATTTGTGCTGCTGTCTGTCCCATCTACCCCCCTAGTGATGCAAAATGGCTGGTTTTTAACTGTCCCATACCACTGCTCATGCCTGTCAGGTACTGTCATTTGGGGGTGCCTGCCTGAAAAGAGACATATAATCCACCTTCCATGGCATCCTTGGTGCCCATTTTACTTGTCTACTTATCTACCAAAGTCCAAATAAATAAAAAGTTTCCTTGTTACTTGCAGTGGACCATGTCAGCATGAAATAGATTACTGCTTTTGTTCATTTCTCAGCACCTTGTTCACTCACACTCTTTTTCCCACATCTCTTTGTTGGTAAAATACCAAAAATTTGGGTTTGAGGCTGATGTGGTGCTGAGGTGAGTGACAGCAGCGGGGCAAGGAGCAGCTCGGGGCTATACTGCAAATGCTCATGATGATTTTGTTTTCCCTGGGGATCTAGAGAGATCCAACCCCTTTCCAGCGCTCTCAGTGGCCATATTCCAGAGCTGAGCGAACACTCCAGGCCAGATATGCAGGAGTGAATAGGGACTGTTCACATATTTATTTCAGTAGAACTTAAGTGAATGTATAGCTTTCAACCTCAGATGTGCTCTCCCACTAGGGAGATGTAACTGAAGACACTGGCTTTGTAAGTGTTGCAAGTAGTTCTCAGGATTAGGCCTTTGAATCTCATTGTGTCAATTGAACAGGCGTGTATGGGATTATGTTCTGTCATTCCCTGGCCGGTCGCATAGAAGTGAGTCCCTCACACCTGGATTTGCACAGTGTTGGGAGGGGTCACATCTCAGTAGTTATGGGAGCTTGTCAGCCCCCAGCCTGGATGAAGAGAAGCTGTGTGGGTCAGCTCTCCTGCCAGCTGTTCAGCATCATGCCAAGGAGGGAGAAGCCCCAGGTGACATTTACATCACTAAAATTTTATTTCCTAATGTCATTGCTTTTTACTGGTGCCAAGTAAAAAAGCAGTAAGTTACTGTTTTAGCAGCCTTTCCTGGGCTCTCCAACAGCACAAAATGGCACGTATGTCTCCAAAGAAAGAACCATCCAGTTGCAAGTAATGCACAGTTGGCTCGACTCTGAAGAGCATGTCTTTGAGGTCAAGGGAGCAATTTTTTGACCTTTGGTGTGTAGGAGTGCTCAGGATGTGAATCAGAAGGGTTAAAGACATTTTTGGGTGGCTTGGAAGGAATTAGAAGGACATTTTCACTCTATGTGAGAGGAGAAATGTGCAGTGCATGATGCAGAAGCTGCTTCTGGTGCAGACAGATAATTTCCTCCCCAAGATGTGTGCCGGGGATGTGAGTGGCTGGACACAGAGGGAGTCACAAAGCATGCTTGTAAGAAAAAATACCTCAGAGCTCTGGGCATTAGCCTGAGACTGAATCCAGGGTGCCAAGGCTCTGCTGAAACATAACTTTGCAGCCTGTTCAAAAGCAATTTAAAACCAAAATAAAATCAAGCATTTTCTACCAAGGGTCTGATGCAGAAAATCCTTCTTCTAGCTTCACTAAGAGGTGGAGCAGCTCCTGTCATAAAACCCTCATCATCCTTTCTCCACTAAAGTCTATTCACTCTCTGCATCTTTGTCCTTCTCCTCACTGTTCTCCCCTTGTAGTGTTGGAAGGACACAAGCATCCTCTCCGTGTGCCAGGATATCCCTGACCTTGCTCTGGACTTTGGCTGGAAAGTACAATGCTTTGACTCAATGAAGCTGTGTCAAAAGGATTGGTGCTGAGACATTCACATCTATGATATGTGAATGAAACTGATAATGAGTGCTTTGGACAGTTTACTATCCCAAAATACGTGAAATTATTCTGCAAAGGTGCAAATGGACTGTGTTGGACAAGGGTGCATCCTGGGTGCTAAAGTGACTGAGCAAAGCATGCCCCTCATCACTGGCCTCAGCTGTACTTTTGTATTTCTAGGGACAACTGTCTTCACCCATTCCCCTCTCCTGTCTGCGTTCTCCTGAATCCAGGTATCTTTACTGTGAAAACTTCCCACCAAGAAATTGAAATAAGGAGACCTTTTCTGATCTCTTTAATGTAAAATACCTAAAAATAAACCACGTTGGAACAGTTTTCCTCTTGAAGAGCAAAATCGTGCAAAAATATTTTAGTGCGGATTTGGGACCTAATTATTTTTTCTCACTAACAGATGTCGTTTTGCCACAGTGTGAACAGCAAGTCTGTTACAATCCATCCACTTAGATTTTGGTGTTTCCTTCCTCTCCTCAGGGCTTTACCAAGAGAGCAGAGAATAGGACTAGTGAATGCCATCCCAGAGTTAATCCCCAAATTAATTCTGCACCCTTAATTTCACCAGGAAATGCCAGCTGGTTCAGCTGGATGGTCCCAGGTTAGTCCAATGAGTCAAAGGATCTATACTGGTCAAAGTAAAGTGTCCTTAACTGAAAAGAAACAAGAGAAATGCTATAGTTAAACTGTATTGTTTCCGAGTACTTGTTAGATCAGTGCGGGGGAGTGTCCAGTATGTAATCAGATTGTTATAAAGTTGCCTAAAGCACTCAGAAACATACAGACAGTGTTGTTAAAGGCTCTTAAAACTTGTTAGTGGCAGGGACTTATCCAGGCTGTTCTGCCTAATTTACAGCGTCACTCCCATCTTTGCTAATGAACAGTGTGGTGCATCCACTGTGCCAGCAAGGGATGGGGCTCCTCCACCGCAAACAGACCCAGGACTGGTCTGAGTTGAAGGAAGTGGGTTGGATCTGAGTGCGTTTGTGGATGTGAGCCTATGTGTCTCAGTTCTCCCTGCCTAATACAATAGCTGGTACAAGAGATTTTCTAGTCTCTCCTAACAGCTGCTTGTTGTTAGCTTACTGGTAGGGCAAACAGGGCGGACGACAGGTTGTCCTTAAAAGCCCCCATGGAAACGCATGCAAAAGCCATTCCAGGAGATTTGCAGAAGCATTTCTGTATGTCTGCAGCTTTGCCTATTAATATTGTAAAAATATCCGAAGTATCAGGCTGCACGCCTACTGAGGAAAATGTTCAGTGACCATCATGCCTCTTTCATTCTGTAACTCCCGAGAAGCAGTGGCTGGTGATTAACACATTGTAGTGGTGCAATTAGCTTACTGTCCTAACTCTTTGGTGTTAAATGTGTCGGTGGCCTCAGACCTTTATTTCCTGTTTTTCCATGGACAGATGTCCAAATTGTTCTTGATGGCCCTGGTGGAGAGGCTGTGGTCAGTGCTGGAACATCAGCTCCCTGCAGGAAGGCGTTCGCAGTCCTTCACTTCCACCACGTGTTTTCATTCGCCCGCTTGGGTCTGGAGGCTGTTGCAAAGAGGACTGTGGTGCAGGGAGACTGGGCTGGTGCAACTGCCTCAGCCTTGTGCAGCCCTGTGCTGGGAGAGTGGGATGGCTTCCTTGGGGGCTTTATCACAGCTGTTTGATTTTGATCTGTCAATACCTCTAAGTATGCTAAAGAAAAAACTGTGCCTGCTTCCGAAAGGCCACTTTGAGAGCCACACAGGACTCCTGCCATGTCTACAATGAGAGGACAAGAGGAAATGGCTCTAAGATGAGACAGAGGAGATTCAGATTAGATATTAGGAAAAAAAATTTACTGTTAGGGTTGTCAGGCATTGGAATAGGTTGCACAAGGAGGTAGAAAAGTCACCATCCCTGGAGGTGTTCAAGAGGCATCGGTATCTGGCGCTGGGGGGTGATATGGTTTTGTGGTTTAGGGGTTACAGTGGCAGTGTGGGGTTGACAGTTGGACTGGATTGATTATCTTGAAGGCTGGATGTTATGATTCTGTAATTCTATGACAGGCTCTGGAGAAAAGAAAGGTATGGAAGCAAGGGCTTGGGAAATGGTTCTGCCCTCTCAGTCTGGTGAAGACCTGTCAAGAGAGACTTAAGCAGTTTTCTCTTAAGCAGTTTTCTATTATGAATTGCATCCTCTCCTTTGGTGGGATGTCCCACGTAGCGGGCACATCTCATTCAACATGAGGATGTTTAGCTGCTGCTCCTGAGAAGCTGATGTAAAAGTCATGACACATGTAGTGGGTTCCTCAATACCAGAGGTACCTGGAGTGCCAAGACCCCCCTCCTGCTTTCCCTATGAATTAGTAAAGACTTGCACTCTTTTACCCACCCTCCCCCAGCATGTCTGAATTCAGTAAATAAACCATAGGCAGCCCCAGACAATTCAATTATAGACTGTCACTTGCCTTTAAATCACAGCTGCACGATTATAGGCAATTCCCTTTGTTATTGTGACAATTTCAGACTTTCCCCCACCTTATTTTCCTCTCCCAACATCCAAAATGAAAATATTGAGTGAGTCTTCACTAAGCTAAAGCCTGTCAGGAAGATCTGAGAGCATATAGTGCCATCTCAGAGGTGAGCCAGAAGCAGGATGCATATGATATGTATTGTCAGTGGTAGGCCCTGCTCAAGCAAGGTAAAAAGTGTCATCTGCTTCATAAGAAAACTGTGGAAGAAATTGTGCTCTGCTCTTGCAATCCTCTGTATTGGGACAGTAATTTACTGTGGTTGACATTAAGGCAGATGATACCGACTGCACTTGAATAGCTGATCGCAAACAAGGATTTTAGGTTGCTCAAAGAATCACTGTCAAAGTGATACTGGCAAAAGCAGGTTTAATATAAATATTGAAGTGGAAGTGTGACAAAGTTCATTGGCAAGGATCACCATACAACTTACTAGACTGTTAAAGCACACAGAGAAAAACAGGACTAAAATCTAAAATCAATCAGTCTAAAACTAAGATCGGCCTAAACCTACTATGTGGAGGCTGAGGATGAAGAAAGAGCAAGGATGGGAAAGAGTAAGGATGAAAGGGAATAAAGGAGACCCTGCTATTGAGTCACAAGGTTTGGAGTGGACCCCCTCGCCAAAGTTAGCCCCAGACGTGACCAACAGTTTAGGCCTGAAGGTTCTAACAGCACTCAGACTTCACAGTACTTAATTGATAGCCTAATTTAAACAATTTAAAAATAGATTCTATAGAGTTCGATATAAGCACAACAGTACCTCCCTTACAGGCCTGCCTAACTCACATACGAATCTAACATACTTAAGATTCTAAGAGAGCAACATTCATAGTACATGTGCTTTAACATATTCACACTGGAGACACCTCAAGGAATTCCTTTTGAGTTCAGTGAAGTTCACTCATGCTGGATGGCTTTGCATCTTCTCAGTGGGTGAACTGTTGAGCCTTGAGGAGTGGGGGTATCAGCCCAGGCTCCATTTGGCAGGGGTCCTCCAAGTATAGCAAACTTGAGAGGTCACTAGCCCTGAAGAGGAGTGCCTCTCAGAGGGAGATTGCTGGTTCCAGCCCACTGCAGTCCAGGAGAGCTCAAAGGGTCTCACTTTGGACTGCTGTTTATAGGGTTGGAAGAGACTTGGCTTTAGTTATAGTAATATTCCAAAGTATCCGCAATGTGGGTCAGTAACTTCCTTTTGAAGTTCAATTAAAAAAATGTTGTCCCACTTGAGTTGTTATAGAGGCAAGAAAAATAAGTTTCCAAGGCTGTTCATTTAAAAACAGGAGCTTGTCAGAGAGCACTTGCCCCTGGAAGCAGATAGTGTTTCTGATAAGCTCAAGAGGAGCTTAGGCCAGGTGCTGTTCATCAAGGCCTAACAAACATTTCTGAGATCATAGCGTGGCCTGAGGAGTGGGAGGGAGGATGCATCGTCACATAGCTTAAACTGGCACTGAAACAGGATCTGGTTTTGATCAACGTTTTTCATGTTCCTCAACCTTTGCATGTTTGGTCAGTGGTGGATGTGTCTGTATTTATTAATAACTAAACCAGAGAAGTGTGGCCTGATTGCACAGTTTTGAAGTGATACACTGTAGTCAAGTATGTAAATATGTACAGTTTATAGGACTAGAAAATCTTCGAAGTCAGGAAAGGAGGCAGTCTCCTGTTGTTATTTCAGAGTTCAAAGGTCTTTAGTCACTGGCTGAGGATAGAAGAAAGGTCAGGAGTAGCATGAGTGGCAAAGATTCTCAGGTATTTAATAAAATCAGTTAATCCATTGAATTAATTTGTTCAATTTTCCATAAGGAAATGAAATTGCAACTATGTGCATTGACAACCACATTGACCCACAAGGCAACCAACTTGACCCCAAGTGCTCCCCACCTCTCATGAGCTCTGGTGTGTGACAGTCAGCATGTCATTGTTCAGTCAGCAGGAGCTCAAATGGACAGGGCTTCAAGTCAAAGACTAGGAATAGTTGAGAGCATTTATGAGGAGATTTTTGTGGGTTTTTTGTACAGTCACAAGAGCTTCATTTTCAGACCTTGGTGGTTGTAGGTAGCTCTGTCAGTGACCACTGCAGTAAGTAAATAATAGTTGTACTGCTTAATTCTTCAGTTTGAATATGAGCAAAAATAAATGAATTTGAAAACTCTTTGAAGGAATAATTAGCCATGTCAAGCCATGTGGATGGGTCCTGCTGACATAATGGGCCACAATAGAAAACTCAAACAGTTCACCTCACTACCAAAGCCTCCTCCTGTGCTCCTGGCCCTGTTACCTGTGAGTTTGCTTTCTTCAGGCTTCACCTGCAGCTGTGAAGGAAACACATACAAATAGGAGTTAAAACTAGATTCAGACCCTGTCTCTGCTCCTCAGTCCTCCACAACTTCTTTTCCATCTGTTCCTCTCCATATCCTTCCTTCTCCTGCAGGCTTGGGAGAGGGTTCTTCTGCTTCTCCTGAAGGGGCTGTTTTCTTGCCAGCTGGCATCTGTGAGCAGTCTCGTGCAGCCTCTGGCTATGGTTGGTACTGGTGTGTGAGGAAGATAATACAGTCCCTAAGGGATGATTATAAAATTACTCCCCCAAGACTGAGTTTCTCTCACACCTGCAATCCAAGGTACACCAGAGACACATGGAGTTTAAGCATCCCTCACTCGTTTTATGTGAAATACAACGTAGCTGCGGTAGTCATGTTATCTACTGCTAATACTTTGATCTCCTAGAGGTTCCTGGCCTCAATTATATTTAAAGGCAGTTAGTTCCATGTCTTAATTACAAACTGTGGATTGAAAAAAATTAAAATCTTGTAGTGCTTTAAATCCATCTTCTTTATATTGGCTGTTCTTACTGTCCAGCTAAACACAAATGGGATGCCAAGTGGCGCTGCTTTGTATTGCTCATTGTTTTGCATTCCACATTGGTCTGGTTCTGGTCTCCTCCCCAGACTTAACACTTGCTTTCTGTTTAGGAAACTGTTTCTGCCCCTTCCCCATTAGCCATATTTGGACCCAGACCAGATTCTCTTGTGGGAGAATTCAGGGCTGCCTGAGCAGTGCCATTCATATTGTACCACTTTCCTCTTCCATCATTCCATTGTTTTCATATTTTTCTTGCCCTTCTGGCAGTTGCTATACATCTCGCTATACATCTACTCACCTGCAGAGTCAGTCATTTTGCAGGTCATCCCCTCTTCCAGGTCAGTGCATGCTCAAAGTAAACATGTTAAAAATTAAGTACAAGGAGGTGGGGGCAGGTAGGGCACTTCTGCCTCTTTATGTACTTGCCTTAAATATTGCTGCTAAAAATACGTGGAGAAAAATATGAGAAGTGTAGTTTTAAAACTGATAATGTGCCCTGAGAGAGGGGTTTCGCTCTCCCCCAGCTTTACTGGTCTTCCAACCTAATTCACCCACCCCCAGAAAAGCTGTCTGTTCCTACTCCTTTTCTTTAATTAAGAAGAGTGCTGCCAGCAGTCTCGATTCCCGCAGAGACCATCCCACTCAGCTGTCAAACCCCATGGGAGGTGCCGTGCCCCCTGCAGCCCCCAGCCCCTTTCCCAGGAGCTAGACACTGCCACTGATGGATTCCTGACGCTCCAGTGCCTGCAGCCATGAGCGGTGCTTGATTTGTGGAGCCTGCTGTGAGCACGTATCCCTGGCGGCATGAAAACAGGCTTGGGTTCATCTTGACAGCCCAGGGTTTGCAGCACTGAGAGAGAGATCGGGATGCTGTTGTAGCTCAGCCAGTGATCTGCTGTATGATTAGGGGGAAGTCCCTGATTTTTTTGTTGTGTCACAGACATAGAACACCTTTCATCACAGGAGCAGCCCCTTATGTACACCTAGAAGAACTGTAGCTTGGTCTTAATTGATTGGGGGGGAACTGGAATTTAATGAACTGTAGTAAAAGTACTAAGTTGCTTGTCAAGCAAAGAAAACAGCTGTTTGGTATTAATGTCTTCAGGAAGTAATTCTGTGCCCAGTGTATACTGACAAAGTATTTTTGTTTGTGCTAACACTGTATAATAAAATTTTTGGAGAGTTAGTAACTCTCCAACTAGCGAGTGGGGTTTTTTGTGTTTGTTGTTGTTGTTGTTGGGTGGTTATTACTGAGCACGACAGTGCATCTCCTGTGCTTTGGAGAAGGTCGAGTGGAGCTGTGACTGATGCCACGGGATGGTGAATGATACAATCTCTCCCGTAGTTGGCAGGATTGAACCCAGCTGTTGGAATTTGTACCCACACAGCTATTGAGTTGAGAAGGAAAGAAAAAAAAAAACACAAACAAAACCAAAAAAGCCCGAGCAGTTTCATGCAATCAAGAACAAAGCATCATCTTTTTCCTCTCGACTCACCTTGCACAAGTGCTGTCAATTAGAACTTGAGATTTCTCAGCCAAGGTGCTGCCTGCGGAGAGAGACAGGAGGAGCAAGGCTGACCAGCGACATGGATGTAATTCTCAATAACAAATGAACTGTGCATTGCTTGGGCTGAGAGAAGAGTTTTACCAGTCCTGATGGTGGATTATTTGTGTAGTTAAATTCTGTTACAATTTAAACGGGCATGGAAACCTCTTAAGATATTCATGTTTCCACACTAGGTGTAGTAGTTTGGTGTTACAAATGTATTAACCACAGGTTTGCACCAAACATGCAAAAACAAATTAGAAATTGGGAAATACAAGCACATTTTCTCATTAGGGGATATAAGTATGTGCTGACTGTAGTGCAAATATAATTTTTATTCCATTTGTGTAACCTTTGGTATTTTAATGAAGTCCTGTTCCTGTGTACAGCGTATGGCTCACTGTCAGATAATTTAACACTAAGAAAATCTGTCTTGAATAAATTAGAATATATTTGCAAATTAATTGGTTAATTAGATTTTAGACATCTCTTGAGGACAGGAGAGAAACAGATGTGTGCAAAAGCCACACAGATAGTTTGGGGATGAGTGTTTCTTGTACGGTTTTATCACTCAGTTTTGTGAAAAACAGCCTTTCACAAGTGCCAAAGATTAAAAAAACCCCTTGGCTTTAAATGCAGAACATTAAACTCCAATTTCCACGGTTCTGCTGATGTTTTTTTCTGGGGCATGGGCAGAGACATTTGGACCTGTTAGCCAAGTGGCTGCACTCAGAAAAGGCAAGGTATACCCCTTGAGCTGATTTTTTTTCTAAGAGTATCCGTGAAGCCGTCTGAAAATCCTCTGAGTTAAACACTGGCAGATCAGCAGAGAGATGCCAGCTGGCATTGTGGTGAAGTCAGGCAACTCATAAGAAGAAGCAGTTCTAAGATGGAGTCCAAGATTTAAAAGGATGGTCGCTGAAGAAGGAAAACTGACAGGGCAGGGTTTTTTCTCAGCTACATCAGTGTAAATCCAGAGCAACTCCACTGAGATTCACACCAGAGTAACTGAGAGCAGAATCTGGCCAACATCATCCACCTGACATCAGGAGAGGGCTCAGATGGAGAATAGTTCATTTACCTTCCTCTTGCAAACCTTTCTCACCTAATTTCCAGAGAGGTGTGAATTCAGTTTTGCTCAGTTTGGGGACATGGTAGAATCATACAGGAGCCACCAATTTATTTTTACTGGTTGGTAGGGGTAATTAGAGATTCTGCTTACCAAAATCTGCACTTGTGTATTCATTAGTGACTTGGACCCCTTCAAAGACAAATTCTGAGTAAACGGAGGGAATTCCAATTTTAAGGGCTCGAGTTGGTCCAGAAGCTGAGTGGGAGAGGATTTTCAGCTTAAAAGCGGTGCAGCAGGTCCTGGCAATCCGGGCTGATCCTAAGAGCAGCAGAGGTGGATAGCTGGCATTATTTGCATCTACTTTTCAGCTCTGCTGAAACAGTATCGCAGGCCAGGCCCAAACCACAGGGCATTGATCAGTCCCTCCTGGAAGACAGCTGGTGATCACATTACTTTGTTTTTGCAGTTTTATCTCTGGGATCCCATTTTGGGTGTGTTCCATTGGGTGAACCATTTGGCAAAAAATTCATCGTTAAAAGCAATATTTGCAGTGTACTGTAAGACAAACAAGAGCCCATTTGTGTGCGTCATCCATCATTTTACAAACAGTCCTCGGGCTACACACAGAACTCGCCCAGTACTGGCTGTTCAGGGTCACGATATAGACGTCAGAGGCAGAAGCGCTTTTCCTGCTGGCGTAACCTCTGTTAGGCACCGAGACCCTGATGCTGCTGGAAAGAACCTTCAAGTCATGTTCTTTCTTTGACCTTGGTGTGTTTTTCTAAGCAACGGACAGAGCGAAGTAAAAGCCTTGTTGCTCTTGATGTGTGAAAACTACAGCCAGGTTTCTCAAGCTCTGGAGGCTGAAGCTCCGGGCCTGAGTTGACAGGGGATGCCCACTCTTGCACTGTGTCTCTGGGCAGAGGGCACCAAAGGAGACTGCAGGGTCACCAGCACGAACGACGTGTGTCCTTGGCCCAGGACTGCTGTCAGCAGCCATGTGCCTTGGGGAAGAGAGCACAGCTTTTAGCAGGGCTGTTGCAGACTGGGATGTGCAAAAACCTGGCCGTGGTGACCTCAGTGCTCTAATTTATGAGAGTATCTGGGCTGGCCCTGAGGGCAGCATGACTCGAGTACGCGGATAAGAAGCTCGCACGGCTGGATCGTGCCAGCAGGCTGCCGTCCTGTCCTTTGGAGACCCAGCCAAGGCCAGGTCCCAGCTGGCCTGCGGGGATGTCTCTGTTGGGCGCTTGGCCTTTCAATCCCAGTTAACCCCAGAGCCCGGCTCTCCCTTTGCAGGCAGGGAGCTCCTGTTCCCACGCAGCAGCTGGCTGTCTCCCGAGCCTGCTCCCTTCTGACCTTGGCACTTCTTTCCTCTCCTGTGCAGCAGGGCTTACCAAGACAGGATGAGACAGGTACCAGCTTTTAGTGGGATTTGGTTTGTATGGCTGGGAAAGCAGCACTGCACCACCACCCGTGCCTGGGATGCCGTGGAGCAGCATATCCTTTAGTCCAGCTGATGCTGCCCTTCCCTCCACATGTGATTGTGTTCCTCCACATTAGTTATGTTCCTTCAAATAAGTAAGAGTGTAGATGCATGAAGACCTGAGGCTGAGAGACTGCTGGCTTGCAGCTGTGATGAATATAAACAGCTACAGAAGAGTTACATGGACTTTTCCCTGCAGCATTCATCTGAATGCACAGCGTGCTGGTTCCCTGGGCAAAATGAATTTGCACATTTGTCAGGAATCTGAGGGTTGAGGAGAGACCCAAAAATTACCAGCTACAGTAGAATTCACAGAGTAATGGGTTAACAACATATGCCATAATTTCTCTATGGGGCTTTTGTCAAATCTCTCATTCAAGCAGCGTTTTCTGAGGCTTTTGACTTTTGTGGCAGCACTGGGACAGACAGTAAGGTCGTGTGTCACTTTAAAGGCTTAATTTTTTCCAAATTCCTCACAAAACTGGAGCTGAAAGCTCTCTCATGAATTTCTTGGGGAATCTGCTGAAGCAGCAATTATGTTATCCTTCAGAACTCCATGGAAAAGGTCGCAGCAGAACCATGGTGAACCTGTCAGGCCGAGGGAGAAGGGGGTGAGAGACTGCTCTCTGTGCTGGCTGAGCGGAGCTGGGAGACACTTGTGGAAATCACAGCCAGCTCGAGATGCTGAGGTATGGTCAAGGCACAAACCACAGATCTCCTCGCCTGGTTGGGTTTCTGCTGGATGGGTATTTACTCAGCAGAGCAAGAAAGCCCAAAGCAGAGGAAGGTATAGACCAAGAAAGCTGTATTTGTGCGGTGTGACTGCAGTGCTCAGAACTGCAGCCCTCCCCTTCCCTCAGCTTCCTCCCCTCTGAACACAGACCATCCTGGGGGATGATAAAACCAGCAAGGAGATGCCTTCAAATTTATTTCTCATTCTCTCTCCATTTGTGCAAACCTCCCATAGCAGAATATTAATGCATGATGAGAAACTAGTTTTAAACAGGACATCTCAGTGCAAAAGATAATAAACACTGATGTTTCCAACTAAATTACAGAGGCCTTGGTACATTTCATGGAAGAACTGGCTGCACTACTAGACAGAGATCATAAACCTTTGAAAGACAGAGGGAAGAGAAAACAAAATATAGGAAAATGTGATTGTGTTAATGACTTTGCTAATCCCTAGGCTTCCAGTTTTATCCATTCATGTATCCAGTATCTGCAGATGAACTCGGGAGAGTTTCAGTAATCCATTAAAAAAAGATCATTTAAAAATTTCCATCTAGGCACAATCATTTGTTTGTTTGGGTTTTCCCCCCTTTCTTCCCTGCTAATTTATGGATGTCTCTGTTAAGGTTGCCAAAACTGTGCATTGGTACTTTGATTGAAATGATCATCCTTGTGGAAAAGGCTTATGAAGTATTTTCTAGGAATGAAATCAGTTGAGATATATAGAAATGTAACACTGATGTCTGTTACAAAAAAAAAAAAAAGATACTTTTTAAACTGTTCATTCATCACATGAATAATTCTTGAGTAAGTTGAATGTGTTGGTCCGAAGTAGCAAAAATCCTGAAGATTATTTGTTATCAAGTGTATGCTGTTACTGTTTAGTCTGTTGAAACTCTAGTAAAGTGATCTAAGTAGTGCCTAGGCTGCTTACCAGAAGATACCCCCAGGCATTTCAGTACTGATGTAATTGGATGAAGTTTGCATGGTGGAGTATTAGAAGTAGAGGTTTTGTGCTCAGGACTATGAAAAAGCACCAGATACTAGTAGCTTTTACAGAAAATGGAAGGCCAGATGGACCAGGAGATTACTCTGTCTGATCTCCTGTGCACTGCAGCCCATTCTGTGTCACCTACTTTACCCCTGTGCTGCGTCCAGTAAACTGGGATGAGTTACAGCACATCCTGCAGCTAAGCACTTCCTTCCAATTTCAAGAGATCACTTAATGGAGGAGCTAACATCTCTCCTGGCAGTTTGGTTCAGTGCTTAAAATACCTTTGGTGCCGAGCGTTTGTACAGACTTCTGTTGTTGTTTGTTTCACCTCCAAGTTCTACCTCTTGATCCTTGTTGTGCCCTTTTTCAGCAGGTTGAAGAACTCTTGGTTCCTTTTACTTTTCTCCCTGCAGAGCCACTTACGTACTGTAATCAAGCCGCTTCTTCCTCTTCTCTCTGATAAGCTGAACAAGCTGAGGTCTTCCAGTCTCTCTCAGAAGGGTATTTACTACAGTCCCTTAAATAACTTCTCTGTCCCTTTTGTCTGTCTTCAATTATTCAACATCTTTATAAAATGTGGGGATATTAGCACAGCATGTTTTCTGGTGTCTGCCTCACTGACTCCAGGTACAAAGGGACAATTTCTTCTCTGTATGTATATGGTTGATGTGTCTAAGGATTCATTTGCTTTTCCATAACAGCCTTGAGC